>NC_044927.1:19039537-19111263 GCF_003576645.1 Ipomoea triloba
CATTTTTTTTTTTTTTTTTTTTTTTTTTTTTTTTTTTTGGCAACAAGTGCACGATTTAAGATAATAGTCAGTAGTTTAAGATCTAATAAATAAATTTATTATGAATAAATGCTTATGTGTATTCAATACTTATTTTTTTTCCTTTTTTCTTTAAATTAACACTAAATTTATAACATCTTTCAATCATCTATAAAAGTTACATAGCGAATGAATACTTGTATAAATTTTTTTTTTTTCCTATATCCATACCCTTCTTTTACTCAATTTCTGAGGAGAAATCATTAATTTGTACGCTACAAATCTGACTGTACAGATTCTCCAATTTGAATTAAGGTAGCTACTACCAATTAATATTCATTTATATACGTACTGAAACTGCATGCATTAATTTGTTGTTTTTTTTTTTTTTTGTTTTGTTTTTGTTTTTGTTTTGTTTTTGTTTTTTTTTGTCAATGCAACCTTAATTTATATCATATTTGAGGAACAGATTAACAACATTTGTCCTTTTAAGGATACACAGTCTTTCATCACAAGTAAGTATGTTTGCATAATATGAATAAAATCATTTTTTTATCCTTAGACATGATTTTCCAACAAAACAGAGCAAGAATTACCTTAAAGTCTATATTAGGGCAAACAATGTCCATTGCGACTATTTTAAAATACTATTGTTAACACAACATTGCAACAAAACAGTTAACACAACTTATTGTCCATTTCAAACAGACTATATATTAATTACGTATAGTTTATATTTGGGCAAATGATAATATTACAACCTAATACCACAATTTCAAAAGAGTAAAAATTTTCTGAATTTTTTAATTAATTAACAGCAGGATTGAATTAAATCTTTTACTTAAAATATAATTAACTAAAATATACTTAAATCTTTTCTTAAAAAAAAAATATACTTAAATCTCAATGTAATTCTTAAGTTGCTGTTGGATTTTAAACTTTTTATGAACTTATAATTCTTAAGTTGCACATGCTTTTGCTATCTTTTTGTTTGTTTTAGTAATTGTAATAAGACTTAATATAACATTCAAATATTTATAAAACCTGTGAGAAAATCTTACAGATAAATAAAAAGGAAAAAATGCAACTTACCCTATATCTCAATTTTATAGAATCAATCAGTCTAGACAGTCTTCCATACACGATCTTGTCTAGTGGAGAATAGATTCTTCGGCCACCACCTTTTCCAATGACATCTGTACACAATTTTAAAATTTTAAAATATGATAATAAATCAAAAATTAAAATTACATTACCGTGTAAAAGCATCATAACTAACAATATCTTCTCGTTGACATCATTATCAAACACTTACAGCGTGTTTGGTTCGTGGAATAGGTCGGGAATGGTATTCCATTCCCGGGAATAGACCTATTTTACTGTTTGGTTCATCATTTTATTCCTAAGAATAACATTCCCGAGAATGAGCTATTCCCTTTGTAAGGGGAATAGCCATTCCTAGGGGACCCCCTAGTATTAGCTATTCCCAAGTATTTGGGAATAACTTTTATACTATAATACCAAGAATGCCCTTTTATATTATATTATAATTCTTAACAACAACAACAACAACAACAATAATAATAATAATTTCTCAACCTATATATATACATACATACATACATATATATATATATATATATATATATATATATATATATATATATATATATATATATATATTTGTGTGCGTGTGTTAACCACTCTCAGTGAAAATATATAATTGTATAGAAAAATGAATATAGAAAAACTTAAGCTATTTATATAGAAAAATGAAGGATGTTAACCACATATTCAAACTCAAAAATCTTAGGCCAGGAGTGAATCTCTCAACCTCCGATCCATGTATCTCTCTAACAAATATATTATTATTATTATTATTATTATTATTATATAATAATAATGATAATAATGATTATTCAAAATAATAATAATAATGATTATGATTATTATTATTATTGTTATTATTATTATTATTATTATTTTGTATAAGGGTATTTATGTCTTTAAAACCTATTTCATTTATATTACTTTAACCAACCAAACATCGGAATACAATTCCTAAAGTCTATTTCTTCAGCGAACCAAACAACAGAATACAATTCTTGTCTTATCTTTACGTATCCCATTCCTGTGAAATAGTATTCCTATTCCCTCCAAATTCATTCCGTGAACCAAACGTGCTGTTAGTATTGACAATTGCATTTTATATGTTATATTTATGTGAACTGGTATAAGTTCAACAACATACAAAATAGGGCTTCAAATGTTAACTCTAATAAGTGTTACAATCAATATACATATATCAGTTCATACTGTGTACATTATGTGAATTAAAAACATAATAACATCTAACAAACAATATATTACTTTGGTAGGGTCAAAATATAAGAACACAACAAACACTACCATATGATAATGTAACACACTCATTGCTTTTAACGAATGTACTACCACGGTGATCTTGAACTTCATACGTAGACTGGGTTTGATAGCTTTTTTCAAACTCATGGGGCTTATTTCTTTGATCACTAATGAATTTCCTTTTTTAATTCGTGAACATCACTGAAGTAGAAAGCCACTATTTATACACGAATTCCCAAAACCAACTCACTCCTCATTTTAAGATGTCAGATTTCCTCCATAATCTCTTCACGACAAAATTCAAATACGATTGCAAAATAATAGATCACTTTAAAGATTGATTATGTCCACATACTGACCCAGATCCTAAGATAACTTCATATGCAAGTCCAGACAGTTTTAAAAGAATAATTGAAACTTAAACATAGCCGCGCCTAATGTGTGCCAAATATTTTAACCAAGTTCCTAACATGTATCAATTGTACATTTACAGATATCAAGCATGAAACAACCACTATTTATAGAAATATCATTACCATTGTATTGTATCTGATTTTTTTTTAAATGGATTCATTAATTCGAAGCACACTCTATTTTCCTTGTAATTATTCAATTGTTTAACTACTTATATAACATTCTTATAGCCAAAGGCCTTGTGGTCAAGCGGCACCCGGTGTACACTCTCATATGAAAGGGAGTGGGTTCGAGCCTTAGTGGAGGCATCTGTTGACTCTTTGTGCTTCATATGAAAGGGAGTAGTGGAGGCAAGGGAGTGGGTTCGAGCCTTAGTGGAGGCATCTGTTGACTCTTTGTGCTTCATATGAAAGGGAGTAGTGGAGGCATCTGTTGACTCTTTGTGCTTCAGTAGGTTGGGAAAGTAGCTACGACCAGAACAAATACTACATTGTAACCGAGTCAGTAGAACTCAAAAAAATATAACATTCTTCTAATTCAACTTTTTAAAGTCAAAATATTGTTTTTATGACAATATAACAAATATGTTTATATTTTCTATACCGTGCATCGCACGGGTGAAATACTAGGTTTTTTTTTGTTTTTTTTTTGTTTTTTTAAAGATGTTTACCTTACTTTATGTCAATATAATCCAAAGTTATAACTCAAATCAACCCCAGAAATGTATGGCTCACTTACATGTATATTTTTTTTAAAGGTTAAAAATTAGACCATATCAAAATAATTCATTAACCCCTAATTTAAATAAAATGAAACAAAAAAAAAATCAAATTCCCCAATGAAATGAAATTACTAATGAGGGACAAGAAGACCAACTTGCTACTACTAGAACTTTGGTGAGGATCGGAGCTTGACATCACGATCAATTAATCACAAGCTAATGCAAGATGTTTATGATTGATCTTGTATCAATAATCTGCTAGAGCAATTTCAGTTTTCCTTCAAAATGAATAAGAAAATTGAGTTATAAAATTACAATAAGGTGTTAGTCATATATCTAAAAAATTATAATATCATACAAATATTTGCCGAGAAGTGTAAAATTCCAAAAACAACAAAGTAAAATAATCATTCTTGCTCATCAGTTTCATGTATATGTTGTCAAATAGTTACGATATTGGAGGGGTAACCTATGAATTTATTACCTTTCATTCTTTCAAGGCACCATTATAGAACTCGAAACTGAAGTTTTGATAGTGGTGAACTGGGCTACGTACTTCTCCAATTGTGACAAAAACTTACGGAGTAAAAGTTTGAACCAACATTGTCTGCTTGATTTTCTCTTAAGATAAATTAAGCTAGAATCATTGAAAAATTTGACTTGGTTAATTTGTTGCTTATCTTGAAAGGAAGAAGGCTTAATTTTAATTTTAATTTTTCTTTTTTAAATTTACATGTAAGCAGGTCATCTCTTTTGTGATCGGTTTAAGTCGTAATTTTTGCATCAAACTTGAGGTGAGTATATATCATCCAAATTCAATTTGATTTGTCAAATTTGTCCATTGACAAATTAGATGTGAATTTGACCCTGTTTCGTAAATGGTTAATTAACCAAATATATAGTAAATGGTTGATCAACTATTCTTGACGTTTTGATTTATGGAGTAACGTCTACATTACCATGTCTGCATGTCAAAATATGATGTCTGCATGTCAAAATATGCTAATATAGCAATTGTGTGATCAACTCATTAATTACGTACATAATTCACCGGATGCATTTATGCGTTAATGATCATTAATCCTGATTATTAGTAAATAAGAAATGCACATCCAAAGTTCTTGTAACGCTACCATTAATAATCGCAAGAAGCTGTAATATCTTTGTCCAAGTGCATCCCATAGTAAGCCCTGCCCTAAACTTCAGTTATAAAAATGCACAATCTAAACATTCATGGATCAATCAATCACCAATACACACTACATTGCAAGATTTGCCATGTCCATGGAAAAAAGAGTAGCCATCCTTCTTTTACTTTTACTCGTAGTCATGCCCTTGTCGACGACGGCCAAAAAATTTAAGAAAGGCGGTATTTTGGAAGGTAAATTTATTTGATATAATTTGAAATTCAGATTAAAATAAAAAGTACAAAGTCTAAATAAATTTCTGTTTGAGTTTATCTAAAAAGAGAATTATATAAATTACTGAATATTATATATACAAAATATTTAGGTCATACCAAGCCCTAATTTAGTAAAGAGTAATATAACATCTAACATTTTTCTCATGATTTCACTTCCTTAGTTAATATTTGATTCGTTTATTTTACATTTGATTGGTAAGTAGATTTCTTTTTTAACGTTGGGTACGGTAGAGTGGACTGCATGGGTGTGGTTCACTCGAGAACAATTGATAATGAATAAAAAGAATTTTATTACCATGTTAGAGTGTAAAAATTAATATATTATGAGATAAATTGAATAAAAAGAAAATAACAGTATTGTTTAATAAATCAATAACCCTATACTTAAATTCTCACAAAAACAACAATCTTATTTGTATTATCTCCAAAAATCATATAATACTTCAAGAAATTAAAGTTGACTATATTTAAAAAAAGATTTATATACAGAAAATGACATTTTTTTAGTTGCTCAATTGTGGCCATAGTTTAGACTCTAAATCATTTATCATGTAGATTCGATTATTATTATTATTATATAACTCACTTTAACAAACCTATCGCATAGGCTTGATTGATATTATTATCGATCAGTACCGTTCGAAGAACGGCGATAATGGGAGTCTCACGACCGTGAAGAGGATGGCGAAGCCAACATTGTACAATCGCAAAGCACTAAAGTACAAAACCCAGTTGTAACAGTAATCACTTGGAAGCTTGGGCATGTATACTGATACTGGCGTGCATTGTTTAATTATTGGCATGTATTTAGCGTGATGCATGAAAATTCATATTCAATATAATAAATAAGAATAATCAATAAAATTTAGTTTAAATTATATTTCACAATTTTTAAAGGAAAAAAAATAATTATCATATTTGAAAAAATATAGTGAGAGAAAAAAAAGGAATAATTTATATTTTTGTTTGATAATAAGTAGTGTTTTACAGGTGCGGTACACAGAAGAAATAATGTTATCATGAATTTAAATAAAAAATTAAAAAATATGTTAAAATATACAATATAATAATAAAGTTTGACTTTCCATATATTTGGCCAGCCTGGTCAGGTATGTATTTTCAAAATATACAAAATTAAAAATAAAATTTCGTATGGTTAATATACTACCTAATCATGTACATATTTAGATAAATTTATAAATGAAATTTACATAATTAAACTGATTAATTCATAATTATATTTCATATATATTATAATTCAAACAATATGAACAATAATTAATGAATTATAACAGATACTACATGGTAACAAAGTCAAAAAAAAGTTATGCACCTTTCTAACAATTTTGATGGTACACCTAAAATATGGTTGCACGTTCTTGATGCTATTAATCAAATACATATCCAGACAATATCTTAATGGAATATATGAAAAATGAATAACTTATAATTATTTATAAAAGGATTTCGTGTTGCTGCTCATTAATTCTATCATCAATAATAATAATAATAATAATAATAATAACAACAACAACAACAACAACAACAATAACAACAATAATAACAACATACAACAACAACAACAACAACAACAATAATAATAATAATAATACTAATGATAACTAAACCTCTTGCACTACTAGTAATCACTCTTAACAAATTTTTAAAAAATATTACCATGAAAGTGGGAGTCATTGTGAATAGTTTGGATGGATTATTGGTTACTAAAAAACATAAAAGGACACCGTGGTGAGAGAGATTAGCAGGATTCAAAACTCCCTCAAATTGAATATTTATAGTCTTTAAATTAATATTTGTTGTAATTGATTCCCTTTAACCCGTAGCGTTACCCTTGGAACGGATTATAGTATGGCAAAAGAAAGAGACAAGGAGCAAGAAAATAGAGACAAAGTGTAATTGCTTTTTTCACTCTCTATTTTATCATTACATGCATTACAAGGATATATATATGATTACAATCCTAACGAAAAGCAATAATGACAGATATAAATACGATCGTTCAGTTGTCTCATTAAAAACCTTAGGCTAAGAAAAATTCAATGGGAAAAAGCTTAGCTAAGGGGAAAAAAAAAAGTACAACCATAAACCAATCATAAACCTTCATGGCATAATCTTCAGCACTTTGGGATTTGTCTATTTAAGTATTTATTTGCAACTTTTCATTTTTAACATTACTATTTCATACTCATGCCTCATTAAAAACCTCACTAGAAAAATCTAATGGAAAAAATCCTAGGGAGAAAAAGAGTACATTGATATGTATGCATTCATGTGTTGCGCTAGCTGTCTCGTTAAAAAAAAACTTTAATTTAGAAAATTATATCAAAACTCAATCAAAGGAAAAAGAGTACAACTGTTGATCTTCAGGACCCAACCTTCAGGATTGTTCAAGTCCAATCTTCAAGATTGATTCAAGTAAAATGTCATTCTCCCTGAAGATAACAATCTTCAAAGTCTACACGTCCTAATATAATAATCTCCTGACTCTTCTAGAGTTCACGTGGGTTGAATTTTGACGCTATATATGCTCTGTAAAAAATTCCTTAACATACCTATTTATCATTTGTCTAACACAAACTTTATTGTCCTCATATAGAACAGTGGGGGTAAAATAAAATATAATCAATTTGGGACTTGACATCATGGGGATCAAATAAAACTTGTACCCAAATAGCCCATCAAAACCACATATTGGTTTCTCACATAAATGTAAAAATCTTTGTACCTTGAAAATACTGGAGGATATGTTATTAAACACCATTTCATTGCAAAAGGAGCTTTAGAAACTCAACTAGACTGAGATAATTGATAAATAACGCAATTAGAAACTTCCTCATGAGTACATAATGGCACATATATATTTACATTTACATATTCCCACTTCAAGAGAAATTACTTAGTCAATTGCTTACTACTTCAAGTTATGTAAAACCTTTGTAATTCACCAACAAACATGTTGCGATTTCCATTTTATTTCATTTCGAGAATTATAAATCCATTAGGGACTTTTCCAAATAAACATTAGCGTTTAATGGCCCATAATTATGTAGTCATGACGTTCATCAGCTGCATATCTAAACTTATTATTCTGCCAATGATATTAATATATTATGTAGCGGAACTTAATGCCACCTATTGTGGGGTGTTTATTTTATTAATTTTTTTTTGGGTTTTTGCATGAACCCTTGGGCTACAAAACTCCCTTTATCACACCACCTTGTTATTCTTATTACTGTTTCGTACAAACATTAATTTGTAACCTTTAAGGGAGAGGGCCTTCTAGGGATAAGTCGGGCCGATCATCGAGCCTTGGGGTATCATCATAGCGATGACCAAAGGGTGTTGGACACTTAGCCTCCATGCTTTAGGCCGTCGCTCGACCCCGTGCATGACTCCCATGCAGCGCTCATGTCGTAGGGTCAGTACCTATCGACTAACACCCTATAAATACCGCATTTATTACTGGAAAGGGAACTTTTGGTTATTTTCTCTATATAGCTAGTTGCTCGGAAACCTTTGACCCACTGTCACGTTGACCGAGCTACGTGTATTAACCCTATAGACGTTTTCGACCTAGAGGCTAGACCGGATTGGTCTGGGATCGTTTACTCTACAACTAGTATTTGTCGGATCTGTAATTAATAATACTAAATCACATTTCACTATTTCCAAGTATTTTCACTACCACACATTTTAGCGGGTTGAGTTATGCCTTAATTGCTCATTTATATATTAAACAGTGAGGACTTTTTTTTTTGCGACAATGGTGTTGTCACTAACTATGATATTTTAATTTTATCATAATTTTCTCACATAATCATAAATGTTCATGACAATATCTAAGCCAACCAAATTCTAGGCATTTTCCAATGGGGTTTTTCATCTTTTGGATAAACGTCTTCAGGACATAATTCTTCTACGAATTTTTATCTTGTACACCAATAGGTCTCCTACACTTCTAGTGTCAAGGAGCATCTGTAGATATATTAAGTCCAATTTGGATAAAGTATTCGAGAACTAAACACTCTATTATGATCAATATGATCAATAGATATGTTTGGAAGATGATTTGCTAAAGTTGCAAATAGATTATTGTTAGGAATAATATTGTAATAGTTTTGATGAGCCAATTTGTATTTTTAGAAATCCCCTATTTTATTTTTAGAGTATAGAGATTAGACCCGGAAGACAAGTCATGACATTAGATTGGTTCGAATTATTGTTTTATAGAGTCCGTTTTGTCATGAGTTTTGTAATTCGTTTGCTTCCATTAAACACATGAGTATATGTGATCTAATGGGCAGGACCAAAGTTATCTTTACTAGAAGGTATGAGATCGAATTCTATGGAGAATATTTTAGCTTTGAAGACCAAGGAGTGGAGCTAGTTGTGTCACGATCCAACTCCAAAGAAGAAGTCAACTTTTGGTCTATGGGGCTAGTCAAGGTCAAGAAGTCAAAAGGCGAAAGGAAGATCAAAATCCACTATATCTACACCATACGCTACACAATGCAATGAAGAAACAAATACATTATCTTAGTAATATTAAGTAAATGAGTTGATATAGAGTAATGGTTAAAAGCTTGAAAATATTATCTATTGGTCTAGCGTTCGAATCTTACTAGTTACATTTTAATCCTTGGAGAGAAAGCTTGGGAGCTAGTTACACGGCCAAAGCTTTTGGAGCTACTTTTGGTAAATGGAGGAAGTCAAGGTCAAATAGTCAACATGGAGTAACCTATGGAGGAACTTTGGCAAGACTTTATGCGCGTGAACACTACACCTCTCCTATACGCGTGAAGAGCCTAATGGAGCAAACTATAGTGCAACTTACACTTAACCATATTTTTGCATGCTTCATATATATTTTGAAGGTCCAGTACGTGATGCCATGAACCAGAAGAAATTTGAAGGTGGTGATTCTCTGAAGATCATTGTTTATACTCAAGCAAGAACCACCCGGAAAATATTTTGAAAGATCAACTTGCCTAAAATCAAATCAAGAATGCAACAAAGTAAAATATATCAAGCTCTGAAGGATACAAAGTCCACAATATCAGGCTGTCAAGGCAACAAGTCAAAAATTGGAGGCTACAAGTTTCAAGGATCAATCAAGCCGAATTAGAAGACTTTGGTGAGCAATTTGCAGAGGTAATTTTTCAAAAATTACCAGCGGCATTAAATTTGCAGATCAAATTGGAGATCTTATTAGATCAAATTGGCAAGTTATCAGATCAACGGTATGGTCATTAAATGAGGAGGTATGACCATCAAGATCAAATTGGAATGACCAATCAGATCAAGTGAACGTTCAAAATTTGAATGTTCATAACAGACAAATAATTCTTTGAATTATAAAAAGCCCAAGAAGACTTGAAGACAAGCACAGAGGTGACGGACCAACGAGGGAACACGAACGGTTACGGTGAATACGATCAAAAATCAAAGTGCTGAGATATTGAGCTATACACGAGAGAATTCAAGTCTTAGAAAAGAAATCTCTATTTCTTTCAATAACAATTGTATCTCTACTGAGTGTAGAAAAAAGTGTAGCTGTGTGCGAGACACTCGGGTGAACTAACTGTAGCTTTGTGTGAGACACTTGGTTGGAGCGTAGCTTTGTGCGAGACGCTCGGGAGTGTAGCTTTGTGCGAGGCGCTCGGGAGCTTAGCTTTGTGCAAGGAGCTTGTGGTTGAGTGTAACTTTGTGCGAGACACTCGGGAAGTGCTTGTGTAGCATTGGTATTTCACTATTTGTATCTGGGTGAACGAGATAGTGGAATTCCCTCCTTGGAGTGAAGGAGAAGAGTGGACTAGGAGGATTACACCACCTCTGAACCACTATAAATCTTTGCATCTCTTTACTTTACTGCACTTTACATATTTGCATGTTTGACTCAGTAACCCTTTACGTACTGTGTTGATCTTACATCTGGGTTTGTGTGTTCCCACGTCCGCATGTGCTTGAATCTTTGCATACATATTCTTTGAGCTATTATAAGGCATTCCAACGTATTGCATGAGAGTTACCTCTTCAGTTTTACGTAGATTTATTTTATAGCACTTTACCGTACGATATTCCGCTGCACATTTCAAGTTGAATTTATTCACTTGAAATCTCTGTTGTTGAAGTGTTATAAAGTTTTTTAATTGTTAGAAAAGTCTATTCACCCCCCCCCCTAGACTTTTCCCACCCTATCCGGACCAACAATTATCTTCTAAACTTCCAGTTTAGTCTAACTAGTACGTGGATTTAAATAATGAAGATCTTTTCATTCCATGAAATTTCTCAGCATTCTATTAAATTTGATTGAGCTCATATTTCCCCCTAATAATGCAATGAACTGATTTTCATCAAATATGCAGTCAGTGTATCTATGGATCCCCTATCATGGGCTCTAGGTATTTAGACAATGGACGAGGGTTTATAACCAACATGTATACATGCCTTCATTTGATAGCCCCTACAGATACGTTATGGTGGTAATACAGTAAAATGGACTGCACACTAAGAATAGAAATGCATATTGGGAAATGTTCAATTCTACCACGTACTAGGTGTATGGAGAAATAATCACGATATGCAATGAGTCAGATTTGGATTCAAAACAATAGTATATCAAGTTTGATATCCCCAAAACAGATAATTTAGTAATTTCTCCTTCACACATGATTTTTAAAATACTCATGTGGATAAGGGATTCTACTATTTGACGTATACACAATGTCTAACAAGATTTATAAAATATCTTACTCATTATGTTTGTCCAAACTAACATAATCGCTCATGTCATAATTTAAAAGAATTTGGGTGTTTAAAATTTTAAAAGAATCGCAACATTTGGAATACTCATAAGTATATACATATATGTTCAAATAGAGAAAGCATACACAATCCATGAAATTATAAGAGTACTCAACCATCTTAGGAAGGTGAAACGCCAAATAGATGTATAAATGGTGAGACAATTCAAGATCTCTAAAATCCATTTTCTCAATTTATGAAGGGTCATCAGCATTTCAACTTATTTGCTTTAGACAAACCAACATGATGTGATTCACTTTTGTGTTTCAAACACATAGCATTTTTGCAGAGTAACATAGCACTAAAGATAGAAGTTACAGACTTAGGACAATCTTTCTTAGGAAAATGGTGATATACGCTTCCAACTTGCCCACCGGAACCTTCCCTTAGAAAATGGCCCCGTTAACCATCTCTATGATAGACCCACTAATTGTGTCCTAAAAGTGTTAGTAGAATGCCGCCAGTATACCATCGGACCCCGGACTCCCGTATCGTTTCATCCCGAAGACGACTTTCCTCACTTCTTCTATGGTTGCCCTTCGAGTGAGACTAGTAGCCTGGTTGGCCTAAATCTTCCGATCACTGGGGGTGGGGATGGCAACCTCCTCCCTCACCGTGCTATAGACCTATCAAAGAGAGACTTGAAGAAGTTAGTAATACGGTCACCTATCTACTTGGGATTGGAAGGCCACTCACCATCAATTTTCAGGTTATTGACGATGGTTCCTTCTAATGGTTGCTATGGTAGTATTTTGTGTTCCTGTTCCCATCTTCAATCCAACTTTTATGAGACTTCTGAAACCACAAGATCTCTTCTTCCCAAAGCACACTGTTGAGATCGTCAATGAGCATGGCTTCGAGCTTCTAGAGACCCCTATCCTCGTTATAGAGTGGGGATCTCTGAATGTTGTGTATCCTTGCTTCTAAACGGTGTTTCTTGCAGAAAATGTTGCCAAAGACCTCTTGGTTCCATTTCCTACTATGATTGTTGACTTCATTCATAACCCCGACCACATCACTTCCAAACCAGGCCCAAGTTGAGTCCCAAATGGCACTGTAGTCCTCTTTAGTCAGCCAAGCTGCTTCAAACCTGAATGGTTGATTTTCCCTCAGAAGAGCCCTACCTACATTGCTAACAAAGCGAATAGGGTGGTGATTTGAGTGAGTTCGAGGAAGAATAGCCTTACCTTCTGGGAAGAGGAGTTGGGCGTCAATGTTCCATAGAACCCTGTTTAGCTTCCTACGAAATCTCGTCACACCCTTTTTGTTAGCCAAGTGTACTTGGGCCCAACCATGTCAACACTAAAGAGGCCACACTCGTTGTAAGAATCAAGAAACCTGTTAGTGTTGCCATAGTTGACTGCTTCCCCATTGATCTTCTTTGCACCCACGTAATATCATTCACGTCTCTTAGTAAAATCCACAGGCCTGAACGAGTTGACATAAGCCCTACAATCGTCCCAAAAAAATCCTTGGCCCTTAGGTTGGGTCTGACATAAGCAAAGGATAACCGATTTGTGTGGCTCCCCAAACCACTAACAACACAATGAATCACTTCCGAGCAATAACAAACAATGTCAATTTTAATATGATCTTTATTCCAGACGAGCAGGAGTCCTCTTGCAAGCTCGATCGGATCCACCGCGAAAGAAGAATCAAAACCTTTATTAGCAGCCATATGGCCCATATCCAGAAATGATCGAACCTCCTTGGTCTTAGTTTCCAACAGACAAAGAGTCCCTGGATTTAAGGAGCTCTCTAGCATGAGTCCTTGAAAGTCGGCTGGCTCCCTACCCCCTACAATTCCATGAGATCACATTCATTGATGACTAGGAGAGGGAGGGGAGGTAGATGCACCTCCGCCATTACGCAGGAACCCAAACACAAACTAACACTGTAGGGTCCAGGATCGCGTTCAAATCTAGCTTGGCAGGGTCGTGTTTTTCCATTTGTGTGGATGTCGATGTTGGAATTCATTCAAAGCAACAACACAATAAGGGGGTGATGGGACATGTGCCAACATTCCCTTCATCCTTGTGTTTGTGGGCTTGATTTTTTGTGGCTGGTAAAGGGTGGGTGGTTATATCTATTACTATATATAGCCACCCCCTTTCCCATTTGGAAGACACCAAAAACAAAACCTTTCTCCGTCCTTTCTTAATTCTTCTATCCCATAGTCTGAGCAAAGTGAGGTTCGCCTGGGCTATAGTTGGTGTAAGCTTAGCTCAACTAGTCTGTGTAACCTGTCGGAAGCGTGCCGGGATCCTTAACTACACCATTACCGGGCAAATAACGCTTTTAAGGCAGTGTTATTGTAACACGACACATACTTCATATTTCTGTTTTAGTTGTTCTCCTTTTCCTAAAGAGTGTCAGTTAGTTGACGTTGCCTCTATTTCCTAACAGTTAAAAGCGTTATTGGGCAATAGTCAACCTTTCAATACGATGGCTCCTTCTGTCATACCCGATTTATCCAAAATAACCGCCCTCGATAGGAATAATTACAAGCGATGAGCACAAAGAATGCTGATACTCTTTGAACAACTGAAAATAGTCTATGTGTTTTTCTGTGATCCACCCAAACCTGCTCCGCTAAGGTTTCCCTTTCAAGGACCAAGAGAAATTAGTCCTGAACTGGATTATACTCCTGGTCAAGAACCAGGTGTAACTCTGAGGCAATTTACAGACGACAATAAATGAAGCTAAAGGATACCTTCTGTCACAAATGACTGACAAATTGTTTGACATCTTTGTCAAACAAGACTTGGCCAAAGTTATTTGGAAAATGCTGTCAGAAAAGTATGGTGCCAATGACGTTGGAACTCAAAGTGTCAGAAACAACAATAACAAAAGGAGTAGAAAAGTTAAGAAAATCAAAGGATGCTGTTTCGTGTGCAGTAAGCATGGACACCGAGCATCCCAGTGCTATCATCGCAATCGTAAAATTCACAGAGGTCAATCTAACAGAGTAAGATGAGTATAGTATTCCCTTAATTGGTAGTTATTTGAGTAATTCTTATTTGCTCTAGCTTCTAAGAGCTCGCATAAAATGTGATAGTATTAGTAATAAATACTAGTTGAGTTATGTAAATTTTGAATGCCTATTAGTGCTAGTCATTTCAATGTGTTGAATGCTAATGACATTGTTGCATATTAATAGACACAGTTAACAGTGACTTGCACCAAAAAAAAAGTTATGTACTGTTTAATGAGATACAGTCACGTAGTTTGAAATATTTGTACTGGGAGTGTTTGTCAAACTTGATAAGCATATACCAAAAGCTTTTCACCTTGTGTTGTTAGTATGGAAAAGTCACCATTCTTGAATACTCTGTCTAGGAAGGTGGTTTTTAAGTAAATTTCGGTTTCACCACTTGACCTGGGAGTTTTTAAGAAGTAGGGTGTTGGTCATGCAGGCTAGTTGAAGCGCTACTTGACCCTCACCTGAAATGAGATTGGCTTTCACATGCTATCGAAGCTTTGTAATAGGCATTGCTTAAGTTGATTTAAACTACCTTTTTGTTAACAAAAGAGTACTATGTATTCTCTTGAGAATAAATTTAGATGTGTACTGATTTGCATTATACCAATGCTATATATGAGTTATGTAGTGAAGGGAAAATTGTGAAATTGAAATAACATAACTTTGAATTCTAAAGTTATAGATGTTGAATTTCATCTTGATGAAATTTATGTAGATAAACCGTTTTCTAATAAAAGCCAGTTTGCATATAATCTTTGAGCATGAGATCTACTTTTCAATAAATTATGTGAAATTTATGATTATGTTGTTCAACTTGAAGCAACATGCAACATGCAAACAATATTATCTTTGTCGCTTACTGGTAATGAGCATTTGTATATATAATTTAAAATATTAATTGGGAGATCCTGAAAATCCAGGATTCCTTTATATAGTGAAACCTTAGTGGTTTATTGAAGAAGTAGTATTGTGTAGGGTGATTCGTCAAAAGATATTTGTATGATAAAACGGAAAGTCAGTGACTCCCCGAGTGTCGGTCTTGAAGGAAGGACGTGGAGGTGTGTCAAGTGTTCGAGAGTTTACTTGATTGGGTCATGCATTAGATTCGAGTGTGGAGTTGAGTGGATTGTGAGTGGAAGGAGTTCATTTGGTTTGGTTTGAGTGCAAGAGAGTAGTGAAGTAAAAAGATTTGTAAATAAATAAAAGGGGTAGGGATTGGATAGTGTTCATGTATGTTGCATTGTAGTGTGACTAAGGTAATGGATCGGGGAATGCTAGGATGTTGTCTATTCAGGAGTGTGTTATCTTAGTCCTTTTCCACCGTTGTGTACTAAGGTTTCTTGACTAAGGAGTGCCTACAAGCATCCAAAGCTCTAAGAGGAATTTTATCAAACACATAAGCTACACACTATCCTATTGTTCTTTTAAGAAGTCCATAGGAACTATGATTGTGTCAAGCTTCAAATCCTAACTCTAATCAAAGACATGAAAGAGTCAAGAGCTCAATCTCTCATCTAGATTGGCCAGATCCAAACAAGATCTCATCAAAACAACAATCAATAGACAAGAATAGATAATCCATCAACACAAACACATAGATCCAAGATATAGAAATAAGATCATCACACTAGCAACATTCAATCACACAATCCAAATCCCTAGATTAAACTAGCCACTCATGATATGAAATTCAAGCAAAAGCTAATTTAATCCAAGAACAAGATAACTAAAATTATAGAAATGAAATAGAAATCACCTAGAGAGAAGAAGATCTTCAATCCAAGCTTGTTGTCTTGCTACAATGGAGATTGATCTAATCTAAAAAACTAAGAAAAATGGAGAAAGTTCTCCAAAAGAAAAACTAAGAAAGGAAAAACTAAATTTCTGGGATCCTCCTCTGAAAATTCATCAAAGGGGTTTAAATAGTCTCCGAAATAGCAACCCTAGTAAAAATTCGCGCAGCACCGTCTCCACGCCATCCACACGCGTGTGAGTGTGCGTGGGAGGCTACTGGATTATTTCCACGCACGCTCACACGCGTGTGGCCATCTAGTTTGGTCCTCCGGGGCTCCGATCTTGCCTGGTTGGTTCTTTGAGCTCAACTTTTGCTCCTATTTGCTCCCGGGGCTCCTGTTTTACCTCCTTTAGGCTAAAAGTAGCTTCTGTGCGTCGGTTAGTGATTTTCAAGCATTTATGAGCATAATTCACCATGTAAGGATGCTATAAACATGATAAAACACCCTAATATGTGCTTGATTTAAGGGTATCTCGGAGGCTTATCATTTATGTTAACCAATTTGGTTGAAATATATTCCACTATTGAGAGTGTATTAACCAAGTGCAGGGTTGCTATAAAGCTTGCATAGGTCGATCTGCTCAGGAGCCAATGTTGGGCATCAAAGATCAATCTAAGTAAAATATCAAGTACTTTTGAGAAGAATACTTGTAATCGCTGCATTGTGGGGGTAATCAACTCTTTATATTTCCTTTCTATAAGTTTCTTTACTTTACCGAGAATAATGGTAAAAGAGAATGTTTCATGTTAAACATGAAAATCTCTAGGGTATTATTTATGAGTAAATAAAATACTTGTCAAAGTGTACGTAAGTTTGATGGAGTTGATCAACTTATGTTAATAGTGAAGACTAATTATGAGATTAGTCGTTGAATTGTTGATGGAATGACTTAAATCCCAAGAGGTGATGAATTCATGGTGGATCCCACTTGTGTGGTCAAACGAAGCCATAGAAAGAATCACAAAGCAGTACACTAATTGGCCATTCTAATGATCTGTATACTGGTGAGGTTGAGCTACAGCTTTTAATGAATTTATAACCCTATGAGATGGGTGGTCCTATTGAGATGAACTTAATGAATTCACCGCTTAATAATTGAGAGAGTGAGCATAAAATGCTCTTAATGATTTCACACCCCAATTTGGATAGTCTATATTGAGATAGGCTTAAAGAAATCACCTACTCAAGGGAAAAAAAGGTTAACCACCTTTCTGAAAGATAATGAGCTATCTTTCTAGAACACTCATTAGCATCCAGATGTCCAATTGAGTAAAAATATATGAGAAGCATGATGTTCTTAGTGAACTACAAGATTTATGTCTTTAACTACTCTGTAGCCTTTAAAGGTGGCCTATATTGAGATAGACTTGACAGAGTTAAATGTCTATATTGAGATAGACTTGACAGAGTTAAATGTCTATATTGAGATAGACTTGACAGAGTTAAATGTCTATACTGAGATAGACCTGTCAGGGTTAAATGTCTATGTTGAGATAGACTTGACAAGGTTGAAGGTCTATATTGAGATAGACACAACAGACTTGAATATTAAGGTTTCATCATAAACAGTCAAAGAGTTTGACTTTCATAGAACCTGCATTTAGAGTTGATGTGTGTCTTGAGTTCAAAATTTGTTTAATCGATGAGTTCAAGATTCATATCACTCTTGGGAAGAAAATTACTTAATGTCACTACGTATCAGTTCAAGTTTAAACATTGATATTAAGGTCAGCTCGTTTGTATTGCTCAAACTTTGTCCTTTTTAGCTTTCTACTTTGAATGTGTGGGTGATTGTTGGAATTCATTCAAAGCAACAACACAATAAGGGGGTGATAGGACATGTGTCAACATTCCCTTCATCCTGGCGTTTGTGGGCTTGATTTTTTGTGGCTAGTAAAGGGTGAGTGGTTATATCTATTACTATATATAGCCACCCCCTTTCCCATTTGGAAGACACCAAAAACAAAACCTTTCTCCTTCCTTTCTTAATTCTTCTATCCCATAGGCTGAGCAAAGTTAGGTTCGCCTGGGCTATAGTTGGTATAAGCTTAGTTCAACTAGTCTGTGTAACCTGTCGGAAGCATGCCGGGATCCTTAACTACACCGTTACCGGGCAAATAACGCTTTTAAGGCAGTGTTATTGTAACACGGCATAGACTTCATATTTCTGTTTTATTGTTCTCCTTTTCCTAAAGAGTGTCAGTTAGTTGACGTTGCCTCTATTTCCCAACAGCCAAAACCCCTTTCTTCCGGCTATTTTTCGTAGGCTTAAATTTGCTAACCTGACGATCATCCCCCCTAACTTTAGGATCTTTTCTGTGATGCGATCTAGCCGTTCCTGACCACCCTGCATGGAAAATGGAAAACCAGTGTTCTCAAAGGGCAAAGAGGTAGAGGAGATACCTTGGAGAGCAGCGAACCTGTTGGTATTGACCGTCTCTAACCCAAACTGCCATTTTCTCAATTTTTTTCGTCGCTGGATCAAAATCTTGCTTCCATCGCCATTTTCTCAAATTTTTCCGTCTCACCTTGGGGAGCATTCTTCCATGGTTCAATCAATTCCTTACGAAGGGCTTTGGAGATTGACACCATCAGAACGCCTCTTGGTACATCCATCGTATCAGATTCAACTTTGAGCTCATCTATGAACCATTCTATGTCTCCACTGCCATCAGACATGGATTCATCTGCGAACCATGGAAGAATAATGCTTCCGATCTGAGATGATTTAGAAATGAGTTAATGTTACTCTTAATTATATACCAAAGTGATTATTTTGGTCACTCATATGGTTATAGCGGTTAATTATTATTTTAAATTTTGTATATCCTCCTCTAGTTACATAAGTAAAAAACAATACTACAATAGTAAACATAACAAAAAAGAAAAGTTAGTTTGAACACATTAAATACACATGTATCTCAAATCAGGGATGGCACGTTGACACGCAGTGCTCATCCTCTCCACATAATTAAGGGTTAAGTTAATTTGACTGCAATAATTAACTAGCATTCATATTATTAATTATTAGCTTACAATATTTATAATTGAAATTGTTATACTTACACGTACACTAAGTTGTCTACAATTTTGGACAAGGGTTGTTAAGATAATCTCACACATGCATTTGCCATAATAATACATAAAATCTCTGATTATTCTTATTATTAAATCGCAACCAAACACACTATAGATATAGATCAGATATAGATATAGCCATATGGGGCAGACTGTAGACAGATCATTATCATATGGCCTTCTTCAAATTAAAGCTAAGTAGAGTACTACAGATCATCATCATCTTCAATTCATATTATAACTAAGGATATATGTAGAAAGCAATTCATACAGCACGCACAACTAACAGGTCAAAAGTGAAGAAGGCATCTCAAAGATTTGCCGTGGACGAGGAGCTGGAAGGCATCATTGATGCGGCTAAAGGGCATCTCATGAGTTATGAACTCGTCCAGCTTCACCTCCCCTGCCATGCACTGCTTCGCGAACAACGGCAGCTGCGATTTCCCTTTGAAGTCCCCGAACACCGACGCCACCATTCGCCGCCCGTCAAACAGCTCCATCGGGTGCAGCGGCAGCAGCCGTGGGCTCGGATGGATTCCCAGAATCACCGTTAATCCCCAACCCTACGTGCAGTTTAACTATCAGTTTAAACTTTTAATTATGAAATGAAACAGCATACATGTTTCGATTGTATGAGTTGTTTAATACTTTGTAACTAATTTGGACGCAATCACGTGATACATGCAGTACCAATCCACATCATGTGTCAGTACTACTTCTACTAGATTCTAGATAGATAGACAGACAGATAGACAGATTTGCCTAGCTTCTTGCCTCCAACTCACAAAACATATATAAAAGCTCAAAACCAATTTCTGTATAGTATATTTGGCTGCCGGTCCATACCCTAAATTGACTCCAATAATACATGCAAATTGTACCATGGATCGTGGTCTATCTTGCATTGTGAACTCTTATTTAAATAATCAAATTATTTGTCACATATTCTGTGTCACATATTCTGTACCTCCAGCTAATCGTTTATGTGTCACTAAATAAATTGAAGACATATAACATGTTAATTAAAGACACATAACATGTTAATTACAGACACATAATATTTTAACAACATATTATGTGTATGCAGTTAACATATTATGTGTCTCTTGTTATTACCACTTTATGTATTAGTTAACATGTTATGTATCTTCAAGTTATTTACAGACAAATAAACTATTAACTGCATATACAACATATGTCAATTGCAAAGACATTATTTTAGAATTAGAGTGTACAATTCAAGATAGACGGAGAGCTTCGGAGAACCCGGTCCATAGTATAACAGCTGAATAATATTATTATGGATGAACATTCATTCAATGAATATTGTTGGGTCAAGCTTAGGCGGCATACGACTTTAATGTGCTCCATAAATTCCGTAAATTTAGTTTACAAATTACAATTGATGAAAAAGATGACATAATAATAATAATAATAATATTATTATTATTATTATTATTATTATTATTATTTAATAATAATAATAATAATAATAATATTATTGAGTTTAAGGAATTAAATTAATGCAACGTCACTTACGTCACTGGTTGACAAAAACGCTTCGCGGAGAACATCCAAGTTTCCTGCACACTCAAAGCTATAATGCACCCCTCCTTCCGTCATTTCACGAATTTTCTGCACCCACACAAAATGGCACGCTACTTATCATAAAAATAATAACAATTGTTATAATACCAAAAAAAATAAAATTACTATACTGTACTTACTAGTTACTACTATAAAATATAAAATAATAATGTTCTAACCTCGTGAATAGGCTTGTCAAGTTCCATAGGGTTTATAAAGTCCGTGATTCCAATTGCTTTACCTACGGACAAAAGGGCACACAATTTACTTCATTTTATGATTATCTTTTTTCCTTTCGATTTTACTTTAATTTTAATTTATGAATTATGACAAATTTAATTGAATGCGTAAACATTACCTTTGATACATTTCTCAGCATTAATGTCAACTCCAATAATTCTTGACGCACCTCTAGTTCGCGCGCCTTCTACTACCTGTATTGGTTGTAAGATTGTAATTATTATTTATCTAGCCGCCGGAACATATTACGTAATAGCCCTTTTTCCAAGTCAACAAATAATTGTTTAGAGGGTAAGATCATTTTCAATCTTATCAATTTGGCCATGGAGATTCACACCTTGTATTAATTATCGACCCATAGCTATATCTTACTACATGTCTAGCTACACTCTACAACAGGTTGCTATAAATGTTGCATTTAATTTGCAGAAGGCGACATCGTAAAGCTAATGTCACAAATTAAAACCGTCCCGATTGATATGCATGCATGTCCAGTCAATAAAAAGGTACGTTTAATATGAAATTATATTATAGTTTGAAGTCAATTTTCTTTACATTAATTGTGTGCTTATAATTATATTATGAAATTATATTAAGAACGATGAAACTAAGGAATGATTATATCTTAATTAGCGGAGAGCAGTTAATTAATTACCGCTAAACCGACTGCTCCCAGGCCAAAAACGGCTACCGTTTCGCCGGCTTGAACGTCGGCCGTGTTCCATACTGCTCCAAGGCCTGCACTATCACATCATTATTCTCCCAACCAAGAAATATTATAATAAATAAATGAATTTCAAGCATTTTGTGCTCAATTGACACATCTGTGACTCTTCTTGAGAGAAGGTGCTTGGATTGAACTCCGACAATGAAGTATTGACTCTTTGTTCTATAATTGGTTTAGAAAGTATATTGAACACAGACTACAATGTTATAAAGTCAATAGTACTCCAAAAAAAACACCTAACATCCCACTTTTAATTTGAAAAATTATAAATCGCAAAAGAAGTATGAACTTAACCTTGTTATTGGTACTAATGTACAAACATTTAGGACATATAGACCAATTGATGCACATAACAAAAAGGTTAAAAGTACTATTAAACACAAAAAATCAAATATAAAAATAAATAAAAAATACTAAAAAATAAACAAAGAAGAAAAAATTGGTTTGACTAATAAATAGTAGATATGACAGATAAAATGAGATAGAAAGTACATTTTAACATAATAATAATAATAATAATAATAATAATTATTATTATTATTATTATTATTATTATAAATTGACTTGTCTTGTCTTTTGTTGTAGTCTTAGTCGTCTCTGCTTTCTTCTGATAAAAATACAAGTTGATCACGAAAAGCAACTTTTTGACCTGTACTGTTTCTAAGAAATATCATAATTACTTCCAATTTCTTATAGAATTAGCATTTATAGTGCATAAAAAGGAAAAGAAAAGAAAAAAATTAATGACGATAAATAATAATAATAATAATAATAATAATTCCTGAATTTTATTTTAGGCGTTGATCTTATTAACGAGGTTTTAACTAAAATTATTTTAAATTTAATTTTTTATAATATTAAATTTAATGTTAATATATTAAATTTATATATTTAGAAATTATATTAAAAGTGCTATTAAACATACAAAATAAAATAAAATTTGAAAATGATTTAAAACTATTAAAGAAAAAAAGTAAAAAATAATAAATAATAAATATAACATGTAAAATGAGAGTTAAAAAAGAAAATTAAGGCGTTGGATGATACCGGTAGAAACACCGCAACTAAGCAAGGTCATCTCTTTGAGTGGAGCGAGTGGGTCAATTTTGACGAGGCAAGCAGAGTCCAAGACAGTGTATTCGGAGAAAGTGGAAGTGTTGAGGAAATGGTAGATTGGGTTCCCATCTTTGGTGGAAAACCTGCACTTTCCGTCCCCCGCCATCACGCTTTTGAAGGGATTCACTCTGAACTTCTTGCACAGATTGGTCTTAGTGGATTTGCAGTAGGCGCAGTCGCCGCATTCCCCGTTGAAGATCGGCACCACCAGGTCTCCCGCCTCCATTTCCGTCACGCCTTCTCCCACGCTTTCAACCACGCTACTCGCCATCGTCGATCAAACAACTTAAGTTTTAGTTACTTTGAATTGCATGAACATGAACATAATATCGCATCAAAATTACTAAGGGCCTGTTTGGTAAATGACTTTAGCTTATTAAGTTGGTTGTTTGGGTTAGAAGGTACGATTTGTTGATAACATTAGCTGATTGGGTTGGTTGTTTGGCTGTTAGCTGATAGCTGTTTGGTATAATTTCTTTTTCTCAAAAAGCTAATTGAAAAGGCTGCTTTGAGTAACCTTTTGAATTCTAGCATTTTGGAGTTACAAAAAACTTATTAACCAAATAATTTTTTAACTAAGTTAAACAAATAATAGTAATCAAATAAGTCAAAATTAGTTGATAGGCTGATTATTTAGGGCCTAAACCCAACTTACCCAGAGGCTTCATGGCCAAGAATTCGAGGGAAAACACGTTGAGCTTCGCTCTGCAAAACCCAAATAAAATAAATTCACTAACTTTGTTTCACAGAGATTAATTAGAACAGAACATCGATAGTACATACCTCCCCTTTCCAAGCACTGAGATCTGTGTGGCATATTGACGAAAAGAGGATCTTGATTCGGACCTCCAGCTTCTGAGGCGGATCCACCAGCACATCCTCGATGATCAAGGGCTGGCCAGGGCTGTACGCCACGGCAGCTTTGCAGGTAATGATCTTGCCAGCAGTGTCAGCCGGAATGGAGAAGCCATTAACAGAGTGGTTATCCAGAGAACCCATATCTATGTGAGTGAGTAACGAGGGAGGGGACACCTATATCTATATTCTATAGAAGGCAAGCGGATAATACAAGAGAAGAGATGCGAACTGGAGGCTTATTATAGCCAATTTGGTCAAACGAGATGGCCACTACGTCACCGTATTTATTTGTTCTGGCCCAACCTCATATACTCGACATATAGGATTTTTTTTAAAAATGAAAATTAGTTATTTCCAATGATACTTGAGTAGAAGTGGCGAAAGTTCGAACCTAGATCGGTCCTGGGCTAATCCCGAGCTTAGGCTAGTACGGACTGCGATTAACCCTGAATTACTTGAACCAGTCATGTGCTAAAGCCCTGGCTTCTTGTGGGCCGACTCTAGGCTAGGTTTTAGATTTTTATTTATTTATTTTTATATAAAATAATTATAACCACTGACATCATAGTTGAAAAAAAACATTAAACACTGAAATTATAGTTAACAATCAAAGTTATATCTAATTGAGGCACTTTAATTTTTTTTTTTTTATACAATAATTCCGATTGATACACACACATACTCTCTTTCTCTCTCTTGCAAAGTTAATATTTTTGTTTAAAATAAGATTTGAACCATTAATCTCGAAATAAAAAAATTAATAATATTTTTTACTAAATTAAAAATTTTAATATTAAAATTAATACAAAGTAAAATTAAATTAATAGAAATTATTTAAATATTACAAGTGCAAAAAAAATTGATTTTACATTAATAATATAATTGAAGAAAAATTAATATAAAAAAAAACTAATTGAACTATTTACATTTGCGAAGTTTAAAAAAATCTTATGTTATTGGTTAATGTCTCACATTTAAATATAATGTTATTAAATTAATTGAAATTCACATATTTAAAAATGATGTATCATATCAAGATCTATCAATTTAAAATGAAGAAGGATAGATATAATAGAACTATAAAAAATAAAAATTCAACACATTAGTTAAAAATATATATAAATTCACAAACGTTGAACCATACAGTCTACTATGAACTTACCAAACATGCAACAATTATTGAAATGATGATCTAGAGCAGTTTTGAATATGCTACATTTATAAGGGTTGGAAAACATTTAAAAACAACACTAAGGATTTTCAAACATATATTTACTATTTTGATAACAACCAAAAGTTTAAAATATTGTCAAAGTAGATTCTGAAACAAAACTTCGATACCAATGTAATTAAATTTTAAAATAAATGTAGCTTTCATATAAGGAAAAAAATAATATGATATTTATCTATATCTGTATAATTGCAAAAGTATTGTCACGTCTCTTGCTATCCATTTATATAGACACAGATTATATTTATAGTATTTTGTATAATATAAAAATATGTACAGTTTTTTTTTTTATTATAGAATTGTGATTACTCCTATAATTATACACATTACATGCTACATTGGTTACTCATTAATATTATTTTTTAATCGGTATAACCTCATACTCTTAATTAAAAATTTCACAAATATTTAGAAAGCTACCTAAATATGTACTATAGTTAATTATGGAGTACATTAATCCATAAAAATTTAAAAATTAAAATTTTTTAATTTGTAGATGCAAGTATGCAACTCCCTTAATTATTAATAATAAAATATAAAATATAATTAAGGAAATGAAATTGTGAAATTAACTAAATGTGCATTAATAAATATTTAAAAATTTGTTTAAATACATACATATGTTTATGCATTATATTTATCATACAAAATTAAAATATTAATTTTGTTAATTTCTAAATGTAATTATCTTAATTATAAATCTAACAATATAAATTATAAATAGGGAAATTATATTATAGAATTTACCTAAATACATATTAATAAATATTATATGCATACAATGTATTATACAATCATATAAAGGAATGTATTCGATTAGAGTTTAAATTTACTCATACGAAATTTAAAATTTACATCATTTCGTTATTTCTAAATATAATTTTTTAGTTATTATTTGTATTGTTGGAATTATAATATATATGAAATACAATTAGAAATAAATCGATTTAATAATGTAATATTTCTCTATAAATTTATCTAAATAGGTACATAACTAGGGACTATAATAACTATACAAAACTTTAATTTTAATTTTAATTTTTTATGATATGAAAATAAATACTTGACCAAATATATGGAAGTACGAGTATATTATTATATTATTCATCTTAACATCTTTTCATTTTTCTATATTTTTATTTAAATTCATAATAATATAATTTATTTCATGCATCGCACATGTAAAACACTAGTATTACATCTACTATACTAATAAGAGCCAAAGAGAGTTAGACCTAAAATGGGTAGAAAAAATGGCGGTCAAATTATTTAATCAAATGGATGGTTCAGATGAATTATTTAATCAAATAGATGGTTAAGATAATTCAAATTAATATTATTAATAGAGATTACCTAATTTAACCTTACTTTTATGATTATCCGTTAAGTTTTCCGTTAAATATTCTCTTCTCCGTTAATATTCCGTTAACTTTTAACTTACCATTAATTTCTATAAGAAAGATCTTAGGTTCGAACCTCATCTCAATCAAATTTGACATAATTAAGTTTCTCACTCTATTTTACTCTTATTAAATTAAATAAATTAGTAGCTACAACAAAAAATGATACATATGTATTTCTTTAATTTAGAATTATGTGTCTACAATACCTTTATTTGAAAAAATTATTCATTATCAAAAAAATTAAATTAAATAAGAGAAATAATTTCATTAGTTATATTGTCTTTATTTTCTCTCATGCAAAGATTCTTTACATTCAAATTTATCAATTGATATTCATTACATTGTCCATTATCTTATTTTTAGAATATCTTGTAATTAAATATCAAAGTTATCGCACAAAATTTATGTTATATATTTATTTACCAAGTATTTTATTAATACTATGAAAACAAATTTAAAATAGTTTGAAGCTAATTATATTAACTACTTGGGGATTGGTTGACAAAGAGAGTACTCAAATAATAACCCAACAAATTGAAGTGGAATCACTCTATTTTATACCATGAAAAAAATAAAAAAGAATAGTTTGAAACCAATCATATTAATTACTTGGGGGATTTGTTGACAATGAAAGTACTCAAATAACCTATTACCCAGCAAATTGAAGCGAAAAACTACCTTTTAATATCATTGGAATACATAATATTTTAAATTTTCAAATTTTTATTAATTTATTTAATCGTTTTTCTTAAACTAGGAATTTCTTTATCCACAATAACTCATTCAACAATAATGGTTGAACCAAATGAACCCCAAGCAGAACACCTAAAGGAAAGTCCATAGCTCCTATATCATAATCTCATTGCATGACGTTGTCATCTATGCTATCAATAATATCCGAATTACAAATAACACACTACCAACAAAAAGGAAGAGAACAAATAGTAAAGATGAAGACAATGACAATGTTATTCAAAATAGAATTAAGAACCACTTAGAAAAATTCAAATGAAAAGTAGTATTTATTTAGACTATCATTTTTAGACTAAATATTTAGACTATCGATTTTACAAGGTTGCAAACATTTATTTTAGTAATAATTATAATGAATTTTCTATATTATTTTGGATTCATATACTTTGAGTTAGATATTTAAATAAAAAAATTCGACATTCAATTACCCATGTATAAACTTATCCTATATAATCTTTCATTGATATACTTTCAAATATTTATTTAAATATAAACATTGGGCATTAACTCATTTGCGCAATGTGCGTATAAAACTAGTACATTATTATAAAGGTGAATCTTTAGTATTGTATAAATGGTGTTATTTTAGAATTATAAAAATGAACCTACAGTGTTTCATTAATGAAATTATTTGGCATTTATCATTATAATGTAGTTACATTACAATTGTAAAAATAAACTTGTAGCATTGTAATAAAGAACTTATTGCATTTGCTTAATGAATTTATTTAATTAATGTCCATTAATATAATTATGCATTTGCATTAGTACTGTAAAATGAACTTGCAATATTTTGAAAATTAAAATGTATTATATTGAAAAAGAACTTGTAGTATTGATTTAAAATATTAAAATAAAAATAGAGTTTTTTCCCAAAATGGTCCATCGACTATTGCCCATTCTCAATTTTACATTTCGACTTATAAATGCACCCAATGTGGTCCCTTGACTTTTAAAAAGTTCCCCAATGTGGTCCTCCGTTAGGTTTTGCGTTAATTCAATGTTAAAATTGAGGGTATTTCCGCCAGTTCACCTCTTTCGCCTATACACCTTCCGGTTGCCGTTTCTTTCGTCGCTCCAGCTAGGTGGCAGTGGCGTCTGCCATCTCCACCAACCTACAATCAGGTACCAATGGAAAATCTCTCCTCTGTTGATGGCCAAGCTCCGCCAATTCTTCCCACGTCACTGGAAAGATTCTGATCTTGGCATCTGCTTAGTTAGAGATGAGGGATCTTCAATTCTGTGTATATGTATACATGACATTTAGCATTGGGCAAGCAAAGGAATCGTGTATGTATTTAATTTAATTTGCACTGATATGGAACCATTCAGAAATATAATTCTTTATTTCATATCAAGAATGAATTACATTATATACAACATAACCCAAGAAGGGAAATCTCGCATCCCAGCCCTCCGCCTTCAAGTCATCCTCTAGATCCCGCTAGCCGCTTGCCTTTTCCCCCATCTCCACCTCCGCCAACTCCTTCCCTTTCACCTCCAACAGCTCAGCTCCTAGACCTTCCTCTCTCTCATCTCGCATCTCCGGCTCCAAGAAGAGTCCGACACCATCGCCTTTCACATTCAGTTCACAGGAGATGGAGTGAAGAAAAAAAGAACGACGACCACCGGAAGGTGTATTAGCTGCGAAGGATGTGAACTGACGCAAATACCCTCAATTTTAACATTAAGTTGACCCTAAACCTAACGGAGGACCACATTGGGGAACTTTTTAAAAGTCAAGGGACCACATTGGGTGCATTTATAAGTCGAAATGCAAAATTAAGAATGAGCAATAATCGAGAGACCATTTTGAAAAAAAACTCAATAAAAATATATCAATATCGGTGTCATTTAAAAGATTTCAATTAAATAATCTTTTTAATGATATATTTTTTATACATTAATTTCTTTTATACAATAAAAAGTAAAAAATAAATTTAAATAAAAAACAATAACTTGATTCACCCTACAATGTAACGTTGTCCATGCTATAAAAATCTACGAGTTTATTATCAAAATGGTCCCTCGACTATTGTGAAATTACCAATTTAGTCCTCGACAATTTCTCGTGCCCAATTAAGTCCCTCAACTTTGAAAATTTTAACTAATTTAGTCCTCTGTTTATTTTGCCGTTAAAATCGGGACTAAATTGGTAATTTTGCTATAGTCAAGGGACCAAATTGGTAATTTTGTTATAGTCAAGGGACCATTTCAATGAAAAAATAACTACCAATTTAGTCCTTTGACTATAAAAAATTACCAATTTGGTTCCTTGACTATAGCAAAATTACTAATTTGATCCCAATTTTACCGGCAAAATAAACGGAGGACCAAATTGGTTAAAATTTTCAAAGTCGAGGGACTTAATTGGGTACAAAAAATTATCGAGGACCAAATTGGTAATTTCACAATAGTCGAGGGACCATTTCGGTAATAAACTCAAAATCTAACAATCAACAAGTTATCCATTGATTGTTCTTGTAGATTGCTATTATCTAATACAAATTTGTCAACATTCACATCACTTTATTTATTAATTTAGAATTAGAAAATGAAAAAAAAATTGTGATTTCACGTGTGCATGTGCAACTTTATGAGTTTGTGTGCCACGTTTGAGGTGCATTACACAATTCCCTTCAACATTAGGATTGGACGGTCTTACAAAATTAGGTTTAAAATATTATATTTTTAACAAAATTTTTACAATATCTTAATGCAAGGTCCATTATGATCCTAATGTTTGAACCAATCACACCCTAAGATTATATGAAACTTGAAGAAATTGATGATAATGTCCTCAATCTGTTGTAATTTCATTTTATGTTTAAAATTATCGTGCACAAAAAAAATGTGTTGTATTCCTAAATGGACCTTATATGCAAGATTATACGGAGGAAAGTATACCATAAAATAGTTAAAAGTTTCCAACGTAAAGCGGTTGATGCTAATACGCTCTATCTGTGGTAATTTTGTAAATTGGTTTTTTAAGTAATTAATGTTTTGATAGAATATGCGCTTGTGGACGTGTCGGAGTGGTTATCGGGCATGTGGGCTTTGCCCACGCAGGTTCAAATCCTGCCGTCCACACACTTTTTAGTCTGGTTTTGATATAAACTAGATATGTTCATCCCTTTTACCATTAAGGGATCATATTTCAACTTTTGAATAATTAAATGACCAAAAGTACAATTTCCTCTTCTATAAATGAAGATATAAACATATATTTGACAATAAACATTAAATTATTTTATAGTCACCACGCCTCCAAAATTGGTGTCTGTATTATAACTATAAACATATATTTGACAACAAATATTCAATTATTTTATCGCCACCATGCCTCCAATTTGATGTCTGCATTATAACTCGTCAAATTTATGGAGTCAATGATTATTCCATGAACAAAAACAATCGATGTCGACTTATACCTCTAACATTGTATGGACAAAAGGTTGTAGTCTTTGTTCATCAACCTTACACGATGATGATTGTGAACTTTTAATAGTTGTATAAAAAAAATTCTATTTTTGTGGCAATAAGCATGGTAGCTTTTGGTTGCTTTTTTTTTTTTTTCTTTTCTTTAAATGTATTTTTTGTAGTATAATACGTCGATAAAATCAAATAAAATAAAATAAGTAACCGGATTAAAATTTCTGAGAAAATAATCCCAAAAGAAAATTCAAGTCATGCTGATGAGTATAATTGTGAGTGTAAAAAGAGGTGTAAAATGTTGTTCTAGTGAGAATTGGGGCTATGTCACGTAATTTTGTGAATTAAGAAATTCTATGCACTAGAGTAATTGAATAAAATAGAATCCAAGTAAATGATAACTGAATAAGGAAATTGAAGGAAAATAAATTGACTAATGAATAAATTGTATGATTGTATGATAAAGAAATGTGCCAGATTAGGGGTATTGCAATCTTGATATTGTAACAACTCAGAATTAGGGAAAGAAGGTTTAACCTAGGGATTTATGGTCAATGCACGTAAGAATTCAATTCAGCTACTTTCGTAATCAATAAATAGAATTAGGCTAGGATTGCCACACTTTCGTGATGCATCAATCATAGTCTTAAGCACCTAAGCATTGTAAGCCCCCAAATTACCCCTATTCTCCTAGTAGGAAAAATCAGGTTGAAATTGGTAAGGCTCGAGGTCTCCACCCAACTTTCATTGTAATGAATCTCTCTCCTAAACTAGCAATCAATTGTGACCACCAATTAATAACAAGTGAAAACTAATCCCCAATTCAACATAAACCCATAAATAATTCAACCCCTTTATGCAATAATCACAAATTGAACATCAAGACTAGCAATAGATCCCTAATCTAAACCCATAAATGAACCACTCGCTCATAATTAAAGCAAACAAAACAAATCGAGAATTGAATATTGAAATCATAGCAGTGAATCTAAAGAATAAAAGAAAGAACTTTACTAACAATCTTGAGGAGTAATTCCAATCCAAATCACGATTCCAAGCTTGCAAACGAATTCAAGTATGAAAACTGCTCTATTCTATGCTATGGAAAACTCTAAACAGAAGGAAAAATTGTATTGAACTAAACTAGCGCTTGGAATACCCAAAAAGGCAGCAATTCGCGTCATTAAATACTGGACAGCAGCAGGGTCACGGGCACCCTCACGGCCGGGATCGTGGCCATGAGGTGCGGTGGCCCACTGTTGTCCATGTGGTGCCTCACGGGTAGCCTCACGGCCGCGAGGTGCCTTCTCTGTTTGTCTTCTGACTTCTTTCGTGCTCCGTTGCTCCTTTCCGACCTTGGGTAGATTCCTATGCTTCGAAAACTTGTCCAAGACAACCAAGAATCCTTCCTTTGCTCTTCGTTCGTGAATAAACTAAGATTAAGCAAATGTAATACACAAACGAGCCTCAAACTCATCAAGGTAAAGGAAATAAGCAAAAAACCAACTAAATTATGGGGCAATTAGCAAGGACACTTTACCTTCCAAGAACTGCAACTGATCACACTTCCTCCCTGCACAACCAAACATGCCACCAACGAACTCATACAACCTAACCTGCTTCAAGAGTCATCTCAGAATCACAAGTGAGTTCCCCTCTCAGGCCAATAACCGGGCACCAGAATTAAGGTAGATTAAGACCCTGTATGCACATGTACTCAGTTGAGATTATGCAAGACTTGGCTTAAGATGAGATCCCATAGACTTGCCCTTCATACTCCCATAGATCAACTCTAAAACTGCATGCTAAGATCAAATAGGTCTTTATTTGGCTTGTAATGGGGCTAAGGGTGAGTGGCTAAACAAAGAAGGGGTATGGAAAATAAACAAAGGAGAGAATTTCACACCTATTCATAACTTAATTTAGAAGAGATACTACAAGTATGGACAATGGAGCAAAACACACTTGAAAACATAAGAGTGCTTTTAAACTAGTGGGGGTTGGACACAATTATTCTAGCAACATGACTTGCACTTTTATTCATCCTTCTTTTTCTTTCTTTTCACAAAGCTTTTCTTCACTTTACAACTTCGTTTTCAAACAACAATTTTTTTCTTTTTTTTTTTCTTTCAATCTTTTATTTCTTTTTTCTTTTTCTTTTCAACCAACAAGAATCTTTCTTTTCTTCAATTCAAACCAATCAACTGATTCCTTTCACCACACTCTCACACTAGAACAAAGATAACAGAAGTAACTCTAACAGAAATAAGCTCCAAAAAGAAATCTCCTCTAAATTTAAGAACAAATGCTACATTCTCTCTAATGGTGGATGGAAATATATGGCTAAAGGCTAAGGGTTAAATGATAGGGTTTAAACAAGTAAAGTTAACAACAAAGAACGGGGTTTAGTGCTTTGCACTTATTTAAACAAAAACAAGGCTCAAAGGGGACAACTAGGAAAAACAATTATAATAAAGGGTAGGTTTAAAGGCTTGGGCTAACAACAACTGCCTAAATCACTTCAAAGCATGCAAATTCTAGATTTCACTATGAGAGCACTGAGACAAGCTATGACAAAACAAATATCATTGGAATCCCACATAAGCCTTCACTAGAAATGCATAACACACAGCGTAAGCATTTAGGTTATAGGTTAACCCAGCTACTGACAAGAGACTGAATTAAACACACGCTCAACCTTGAATCATCTCTAACAACCTAGGCTGCACAAGTACCACCAAAAGAAACCACCAACCAGCAAAAAGGAAAGTGGTCACAGCCACAACACAAGGAAAACAAACTATCCTAAGCTGCAAATTGAGTCCTTCAAGCAAAGTTCATCAAAAATTCCATTTTCAACAAGAAATAGCACCCCCACACTTAAATCTGGACATCGTCCCTGATGGACAACCAAAGCCCTACTAACTAAAGCAATAAAGAGAAATCGGACTAGAAAGCAGGAAAACAAGCAGTAAATGGAAACAGAAAACAGAATATAATAAACCAAAATCCAAATTAAGCATTATACAATTCAAAGAAACAACTAGAAATAAAGACAGCAAAAGAGAACAGAAATAAACGAGTAGAGTTTAGAAGCTTCTCAAGGCATATCATCCCATGAATGAGGGATCAAACTGTGGTAATTAAGGGCCCCCCGGAGGTGGGTAATGCCCTTACATCCACTCACAGTAAGCATGGGCCTCCTCGCGGCTCTGGGCATTCGCCGCCTCCATAGCATCCATCCTGGTATAAATATGGTCGACCTTCATATTCATGACCGCCAGCTGAGCAAGCACCTGCTGATGGAAATCTCCAGAAGATGAACCCTTGCCCGCCCCAACATGGGCGGGACCAGCAGCATCAGGATGAGCATCATATGCCTCCTCCTCCATCCTCACATCAGTCGTAGCCGCAGTGCGGGCCCTCTTAGCCCCAATCTTGTCACGCATCCTCTCAACAGCCTCAGCTGCCAGAGGCTGCATGCCCGGAGACTTGGGCTCAACCAAAATGATCTACTGAGTAGCCCTAAGGAGCCGAGTAAGGTAGGGACCCAGGTACAAAGCCACTCCTCGTGGTTGATACTGATTCTTGAAGAGGTTCCAGATGACCACTCCCATATGAAGTCGCACGCGCTTGACCATGCTATAGAGACATAGCATGTCAGTGTGGTTGACGGAGCTGGTGGCATCGTACCTCCCACAACCGGAGTGGCTGAGCACATACTAAATAAACCTATGCTCCTTTTTTTATTAATGCTGCGGAGCGGCTGTGGGAGCTACTGAACTCCGTGGTACAATCCGTGAGTTCCTCCCAAAATGCTTGGGTGTTCCCCACGTTTGTTACCCGGTTATCCCTTTCCTCCTCTGTGAGCTGCTGTATCGACCCAAAGCCCATCAACTCACTGATGTCGTCCGGACTGAATTTGAACATGGTGTGGCCCACATAGAACTGCGTACAGGGGCTGCAAGTGAGTCCATCAAACTTAGGAAGCTTCATGGTCGTCATGACCTCAACGAGCACAGATGTATAAGTGTCCTCCTAGAAATCCATTAGTAAGTACCGCCACAGTAGGAGGGACACCATTTCCTTCACCTCATCTCGAATGCCGAAGTGCTCCGCTACATCCAAAGAGAGGATGTACAGCTGGAAAACCCTTCGTTCTGAAAAGAACTTGTAGCGCTCTGATATCTACTATTTTATACAATAATTCACCCCTTATTTTAATTGTATTTCCCTTATCCTAGTGAAATTGGGAATTGTTTGTGTGTTATATTGTCCAAGTGTTGAATTATCTACAAGGAACTACAAAGGAGGAATTTTGGAGCATTTTGGACAAGTTCTGGAAGAAAAGGGAATTACAAGGAAGAAAGGAAACAAGAATACAAATTGGAAAAGAATTGGAAGTTGCCTAATGGGCCAAGGCCCACCTATCTCCTATATATTCTACCTATTCTCTACAATTGAAGGAGGTTCTCTTACAGAGTTCTGAACCCTAGCTTTTAGTTTATATGTCCCTAGCATAGTTTAGATCAGTTTCACATTAGATTATTTTATTTCAAGCTTGGAATCAGATTGAAGTTGGATTTGTTCTTTATCAGTTAAGTTCTCTTATTCCTTTATTACTTTCTTGCAATGTTTATGGTTATTTATTGCTTTGCTTTGTTTACTCCCATCATGCGGGAGTAGTTCGTTTATGGGTTTGGATTAGGGGTCCATTGTTAATCTTGATGTTCGATTTATGATTAATTGCATAAAGGGATTGAATCTTTTACCTAGGGTTTATGTTGGTTTGGGGATTTCTTTGCACTAGTTATTGGTTTGTGGCCAGAATTAATTGCTAGTCTAGGAGAGGGATTCATTACAACGACAGTTGGATGGAGACCTCGAGCCTTACCAATTTCAACCTAATTTTCCTGCTATGAAAGTAGAGGTAATTTTGGGGGATTACAATGCTTAGGTGTTTAAGGTTATAATTGATGCATCACGACAGTGGGGCAATTGTAGCCTAATTCTTGTTATTGATTATGAAAGTAGCTGACTTGAATTCTTTAGTGCATTGCCCATAAATCCCTTGATTAATTATTCTTTCCCTAATTCTGAGTTGTTTGGAACATCAAGATTACAATCCCCCTAATCTGGCCCATACTTTTATCATACAGTTTACACCTGAATCAATTGCTTTCTTTTACATCCTTCAATCTTTGTTGCTTGGATTCTATAAATTCATATACTCTAGTGCCTGGTAATTCACACAGTTACGTGCCATAACACAAATCCTCAGCAGAACGACATTACACCCTTTTTACACTCATCACTTGTGCTCATCACGCTCAAAATTCTTTAGATCATGGAGCGGTGTGGTCTTCGGTTTTGCAGCCGGAGCAGGCTTTTGTGCTATGGATTTCTTTCTAGGATGGGGAGGCATCTGCAAACAATCTCAAAACAAGTATATCCACGGGGTGAGGGGTTAGGCAAATTGAAAACACATTGATATGATGGTGTGGAGGAGAATGTAAGACTAAAAATAACAAAGAAACTAGTGAACTAATTAGTTTCCAGAGTATTCTTTTTTTTTTTTTTTTTTGTGAATTTTCCAAAACCTAGCCTAGATTGCGGCTCAAACATTGCAAAATTACTCAGTAATCATTGCCTAAACAGTTAACAAACTACTCCACAACCTAAAACTAATAACAATTGTACCCAAAATCAACCTTCAACCAAGCAACAAGTGGGTATTCAAAGTTTCACCCAAATCTCTAGTGTGAACACCATTGAAGGACTAAATAAGCTTTTTAAGCAAGAAATCAACAATAAGAACCCTAAGCATGCTCAATCTAACAATATTCAACCATAGAAGTAAAGATTTAAGCAAACCCATGAATATCAAACCATAAATTCAAAAATAGCATAGAAAAAGTTAAGCAGTTGAAAACCAAACCTTGAATGCTTGAAGAAAAAGAAGAAATTGAAGAGCTGATTGCAAGAAATCACCAAGGAAATGAGGCAAATATGGTGAAGAAGGGTTGGGATTAGAGAGAATTTGGGAGAGAAAGAGACTAGGGTTGGGATTAGGGGATAAAATAAAAGGGGATCGCGGGTGGGGATTTAAATCCCGCACCCCGATCACGGCCGGTCACACGGTCGGGAGGGAGGTTGTGTACCCGAGTCCTCCTTTGCGCTGTACGCACTGGAATTAACTGGGAAGTATCACGGCCTGGGTCACAGCCGGGAGGGTGGCCGTGACCCAGAGCCCTGGATTAAGCTGTAGTACTAGAAATCACATAAATGGTCACGGCCAGGGTCACGGTCGTGACGACAGCCAAGACCCTGAGCCCTCTATCATAAAAAAAAACACACTGGAAATCATCAGAAATTGACACGGGCACCCTCACAGTCTGGAGGGAGGCCGTGAGGGCGATGCTCCGTTAAGCAAAATCCTGTGTGTTAGCGCCAAAGCTCGGTTTCACCTGCAAGTCAGTTCAGAATACTTCCAAAACACTTCTAAACCCATTCAAAGCATAAATACCTCAATTCCAACCATTCCCCACTATCTCAAAAGTAAATTAATCCAAACCTCACACAAAACAACCCAAATATCACCCCGTAAACAATGAGAAACTCCTAACTCTACCTCAAACTAAAACAAAACAAACAAAAAAAAATGCAGTAAATTAAAATGCAAGAAATTAAAGGATAACATGGGGTGCCTCCCATGAAGCGCTAAGTTTACTATCGCTAGCTCGACTCAACCTCATGGACATCAAATGTGATCGGAAACCACACGATCTGGTGGCCTTTTAAACTTAGAGAGCTCCTTCATCCATCTCCTATAGAAACTGTCAGAACCAAAGAACTTTCTCCCACGTTTTAGAGCACAGGTCTCTTCATGAGGTTTAGGAGTAACAGGGGAAACGTGCAAGTCCCCTAGCTCATTCTTTCCATTCTCATCAGTACACTCCCTTAGCCCATCTACCAAGTAACACTCATCAACTTACGAGGGCTGGTGTTTCGCCATCTTGAATATGTCAAACTCGATCTTGTTCTCAGCCACTTCCATCACAAGCTTCCCTCTTTGCACATCAATGAGTGCTCCAGCAGTAGCTAGAAAAGGCCTACCAAGTATAATAGGAACCTTGGCATCCTTCTCTATATCCAGAACAACGAAATCTCCCAGTATAAAGTATCGATCAATCATCACCGGGACATCCTCAAGAACTCCCATTGGACGCTTTGAAACAATCCGCCATCTGTAGAGTCATAGTAGTGGGCTTTGGTGTGCCCAGGTTAAGCCTCTTACAAAGAGAATACGGCATAAGGCTAACACTGGCACCCAGATCACACAAAGCACCACTTACTACAAAACCACCAATGATGCAGGGAATGGCAAAACTACCTGGATCCTTCAGCTTAGGTGGTAGTTTATGTTGAAGAACTACACAGGTCAATGTTCCCTCGCTTAGATCCACCACCGCACTCTTCTCTGGCTTCTTATGGAACTTGCTCTCTCTCTCTCAGTCTCTTTTGATCTCCACAATCTCTATGGATATGGCAACAAGTTGCAAGGTACGACCAAGTCATCTGCCTTCTTTTCTTTACTCTCACTTTTCTTATTCGAGGCACTCTCATCTTGTACGGGAGCCTTCCCTTTGGAACTATCTCTCTAAAGTACATGCTCCTCCTCACTCTCATCAAGAACATCCTCAACCTGAATTTCCTCATCCTTCTTATCAGTTTTCTCAAGTACTGGACCATTAGAAGGAAAAGGAGGATCCTTTAAGGCTAACCAACTTCTAGTGGTGACTGCATTCACTTGATGCCTTGGATTTTCTGTATTAGCAGGAAGTCTACCACTAGAAGATGAAACATGATTAGGATTCTGGTTACCACCTCCTTGCTGTTGAGCCTTGAGACTCTCCATCTCGGCTTGAAACTTGCTCATCTGAGTCAGGACAGTATTCATGAAAGTCTACATGTCCACCTCTTGAGAAGGTTTAGAAAAACTTTGGCCCTGACCATACCCATAGCATTGATTACCTTGCTGAAACTGTCCCTGATTCTGATTCTGGTTATTCCTCCCCTAAGATCCTTGACTTCCACCCCTGTTCCCTTGATTTCCTTGAAAGCCTAGTGGTGGATTTCACACTTGATTTCCCTGATTGTTCCAAGAGGGAACAAACTGATTCCTCCCTTGCTGCTGGTAATTCCCGTAACCTTGCTCCTACCCTGTGGTCTAAAGCAACCTGCTCCACATTGGGTTGAGGAACTTGACTACTAGGATCTAATAGATAACATGTCTGAGAGGCATGGCTGCCACCACAAACTGCACAACAAGCTACAAGAGGAACCTGTGGCACATAATAAGGATTAGGAACAAAAGAACTTTGTGGAATTGGTGAAGGCTGATTCACAGCCTGAACACTCTAAGAAGGAGCCTGCATCATCTGCTTGAGAATGTGCTGGATGGAATCTAACTGAGCCTGCATTGCCATCTTGTCTTCTACTTCAAACATCCCAGCTGGCTTCTCTTTCTTCGGTGGATCACTCCTCTCATTGTACCAGTAAGCAGTATTCGAAGTGATCCTCTCAATCAACTGCTCACCATAATCAGGACCCATATCAATGAAAATACCTCCAATAGATAAGGTATCAAGTATGGTCTTCGCACAATCCAGCAACCCCTCATAGAATGATGAGATGAAATCTCCTAGAGTCATCAGATTCTTAGGACACTTCCTCCTCAACTCTTTGAACCGTTTCCACGCCTCGTAGAGACTCTCATTGCCAAACTGCTGGAAATTCTGAATTTGCTTCTTGAGCTTAGCAGCCTTCGACGGAGGACAATACTTCTACATGAATGCCTTGTATAGCTGTTCCCAAGTAATGAAGTGATTGGCTGGAAAGGAATTCAGCCAACTCAAAGCTTGATCTCTTAGGGAAAAGGGGAACAGCCTCAGTTTGATGGCATCACTGAGAATCCCATTCATCTTAATAGTCTGGCAGATCCTGTCGAAGTGAACAACATGAGCCTTTGGATCCTCAACCCGAGCACCTCCAAACTCATTAGCTTGGACCATCTGGATTAGAGAAGTCTTCAGCTTGAAATTATTCGCCTCTACTCCTGGATAAACAATGCAATCTTCTTCATCAAACTCAGGAGCCAAATGAGCTGCCATGGGCGGCTGACCACCCTGCGGGAACTGCTGAACAAACTGGTTGAACAGGTTGGGATTCATCTGGTAGAGAAGATTCTGCATCCCAACTCCCTGGCCCTGCTGCTGAAACGCAGGACGCTGTTGCATGTGAGGAACTCCCAAACCTCCCCCAACATATGCATTCGGGTTCGGATTGGCCATGAAGTTCTGTGCCTGATTCTGCACATTATGCACTGGAGGGTCGACACGAACTCCATGGTTTTCCCCAGTAACCTCTCTTTGCCTAGGATTCTGCTGTGTGTTAACATCATCATGAGCACTCTGCCCGGTGTTGCTATTGTCTCCGGTATCCATGTCCACTTTGAAGTTCTGGAACTCTCGAAGCCACTCACGCAACACCCTCCTTTCCCTCTTTAAATTCCTCTCAAGGTCTGGATCGAAAGAATGCAGATTTTCACTCCCCTTCGATCTAGTGCGCATAAAAGGAGGGTAACCTAATGTGAAACACACACAAAAACACTCTTGGAAGAAATTGGTTACGAGTTAGAGCAAAATAAAATAAAACAAACTCGATCTCCTAAGAATCCTTTAACTCTAATGCTAGAAGTAAAATAACCACACAATACAACCAAATAAACCAATCCCCAGCAACGGCGCCAAAATGTGATGAGTATAATTGTGAGTGTAAAAAGAAGGTGTAAAATGTCATTCTGCTGAGGATTGGGGCTACGACACGTAATTTTGTGAATTAAGAAATTCTAGGCACTAGAGCAATTGAATAAAATAGAATCCAAGTAAATGATAACTGAAAAAGGAAATTGAAGGAAAATAAATTGACTAATGAATAAATTTTATGGGCAATGCACGTAAGAATTCAATTCAGCTACTTTCGTAATCAATAAATAGAATTAGGCTAGGATTGCCCCACTTTCGTGATGCATTAATCATAGTCTAAAGCACCTAAGCATTGTAAGCCCCTAAATTACCCCTATTCTCATAGTAGGAAAAAATCAGGTTGAAATTGGTAAGGCTCGAGGTCTCCACCCAACTTTCGTTGTAATGAATCCCTCTCCTAAACTAGCAATCAATTGTGGCCACCAATTAACATATTGAACATCCCTAGGTAAACCCAACTCAACATAAACCCTAGGTAAATAATTCAATCCCTTTATGCAATAATCACAAATTGAACATCAAGACTAGCAATAGATCCCTAATCTAAACCCGTAAACGAACTACTCGCTCTAAAGCAAACGAAACAAAGCGAGAATTGAATATTGAAATCATAGCAGTGAATCTAAAGAATAAAAAAAAGAACTTTACTAACAATCTCGAGGAGTAATTCCAATCCAAATCACGATTCCAAGCTTGCAAACGAATTCAAGTATGTAAAACTGCTCTATTCTACGCTATAGAAAACTCTAAAGAGAAGGAAAATTATACTGAACTAAACTAGGGCTCGGAATACTCAAAAAGACAGCAATTCGCGTAATTAAATACTGGACAACAGCAGGGTCATGGGCACCCTCATGGCCGGGATCGTGGCCGTGAGGTGCGGTGGCCCACTACTGTCCGTGTGGTGCCTCACGGCCGCGAGGTTGGCCGTGAGGTGCCTTCTCTGTTTGTCTTCTGACTTCTTTCGTGCTCTGTTGCTCCTTTCCGACCTTGGGTAGATTCTTATGCTTCGAAAACTTGTCCAAGACGACCAAGAATCCTTCCTTTGCTCCTCGTTCGTGAATAAAGTAAGATTAAGCAAATGTAATACACAAACGAGCCTCAAATTCATCAAGGTAAAGGAAATAAGCAACAAAACCAACTAAATTATGGGGAAAATAATGGTTTAAAATCATATGTATCACATGTGTACCACATACTCTCCTTAAAATTGATTCACGGCAATAGTTAAAAATAGAGATTTATCGCAAACTTCCACTACCTCGGACAACAGAGGTTTCACGTAACTTGTGCCGCTCGACCAACAAGGGTTCGCATAACTTAGCCTGCATGAGCTACAAACTTTCGAATGACATTCGTGTACGCAACTCTCGAGTGCATATGAGTCAAGCCTTTTCAGGCTCATTTTCAAATTTGATTTGTACCCTCTTATGCGCAAGAGATAGAGTTTATGTTATACAATTCAAACTCATTCTAAAACGGATTTGTACTTTTTATTTTATTTTATTTATTTTTATTTGTTGAATAATTTTTTTTAATGTGATGTAAAGTGGATCTGCTTTTGAAAGTAAAAGAGTATTGTAGGGATATAGAAAAATTAGTGAAGCAATTACAAATTTGGTGATGTGGAAGTAGGGTCCAATTTTAAAAGTAAGAGAGTATTACATGTTATATCACAAATATTGTCTAACCATATAGAATGAATCTATGAGAAACTTAACTCGTAGTAGCGGAAGCATAAGTCGTGTTGATCTCCAGCCATAGTTGATGCCTTGTTGTGTTGCCTCTTGAACTGTAGATTAGCCGTTTTGTCTCATACTTAACTCAGAACCCTAGATGGGTATTGGTATTATCTAAGCGGTATGAGTATCATATCTTTGGGTGCTATATATTGTCTATCCTGCATCCCATTAATGCATGTTATATATAGGCATAATAGTGGAATATGAACTAAACCTAGATGTCCAATCCAACCTATAACTTAATGGGCCTAGTCCACTTGCACCACATTATTAAGGCGCACAATTTATAATATATATTGTATAGGGAAAAGTCTTACAGTCTCCCACTTAGTGCAAGTACTAGCACAACTCTCATCAAAGAACAAAACACATGATTATAGCGATATGTCCTCTACTCGACAAGGTAATATCTTCTATGCATCACATGCATTTTTATTCCCCAACTTAAGTCCTTTATTAACAAACCCAACGTTTATTCTTGGTACCTTAAGGGATGTTTCTCAAAATAAAATATATATGCGCAACTTAAAAGAGAAAATCATCCAAATTGTACAACAAGTACACTGTATGATCTCTAAGATCCTTAAAAGTATGCCTTAAGTAGAGATCTCTCAATGTTAGCATAATGCTAACTATATTCCATGATTAGTGACTTAAACACTACCTCTAATGGCCAAGAGCTTGGAGTTGACACGTCTGTCACTCCCACTCATCAAAATAGCCAAAAGATAGTTTAGTCATAGAAGCATTCCAACAACTTAGACAATAAACCAAAACTCTAAGTGCATAAATTTGAAATTTTAAATATACACAATTACTTCCCAAATAACTTCAAGGTCCACTTTAAAATGAACTGAACATTATGAGTCTTACTTTTATGTCTTGCAAAATTGTCTTGAGCCTTACAAATCAAATGGCATAGGATCAAGTTTGAAGAAATTAAAGACTCTATTAAATGCTAAAGAATTCATTTAAATAACAGTGTATCACAAGTTAAATGTTTTTGTTCTAATAAACAACATTTTCATAAATATGTTGCACAACCAAATGTTCAATAATTTGAACCTATGAATTTATATGAACAAATACAAGATGAATACTTGTGGAATCTCTTAATGGAGCATCTTAATGATCTGTTTCTAAATGATCACTCCCACTGATTAAAATATTCTTTAGCAGAATTAACGATATACGTATTCACAATTGATTTGACCAACTAAATAATGAAGATGTATTTCCAACTAAAGTAATAACTAATGATGACATAACTCCCCACCATAGTTGGACATATTAAAATAATAAAATACACTTTCCAAAACCAAGTTGGAGTTTGGCTCGAAAATATACATTTTATTCTTGGAGTCCAAAAGAGGTATATTGTATATATCACGTAACTTACTAAAGTTAGTCCAAATAACCGAGCAAGATTCGTAAAACAATTAATAAAAGTGGTTAAATTTTGGGAAGTAACTAAATACATGTTTTGCCAATGCAAGCCATGAAAACTTATAATTATAATTAAGCTAAATTAAAAATTCTAAGAAATTTTGATAAAATTATTATCTAACGGGTTGAGGGATTTATTGACATAAAACTTGCCTGTAGGCTAAAGTTTTAATTCTATTAAATCCAATTAAAACTCTTATGATAATATTTTATCTCAATTACTAAATAGCCAGAAGAATCTAGACACATAAAACTTGCATGTGGGCGAAAGTTTTAATTTAATTAAATCCAACTGAAATTTTATGATGAAACAATTATCAAATGAGTTGAAGAATCAAGTGATATAAAACTTGCATGTAGGCTAAAGTTTTAATCAACGAGATTCATTACAACTATTATGATAAAACTTAAGAAATCATGTTCCTTTTCTTAATCCCTGTGGATAAATTAAGAAATATGATCTAAAGTTTGCATCATAAAATTAAACTTTATGATAGAGATGAAAATTATTAGAAATAATCTTAAAGTAAATAAATCTATTTATTTCTATCATCACTGATAAAACTACTAAACTACATTCCCATACATAATTGCATGCGGGCTAAATTATGATCATAGTCCAGTATTTAATTCTAATTAATCATACAAATATAACGACATTGCCTGTGGGCTAAATTCCATCATATTAAATACAATTAATCACAAATGATATGTCTAAAACTTTATGTGATCAAGATAAACTACTTAATATATAATTTTAACTGATTAAAAGATGCTGTGCCTACTCCCCAACCAAATTAAAACTATAAGATCACTAGACAATTAACAATTCATTGCCTAACCTTTATGTAATTGAAACTTAAAGAAATCAGTGAATTAAATATGTTATGACTATTCTTTAATGAACTAAAATCAAATCACATTGGCAAGTAATATTTAAAATTTTAACAAACAGATTATACTAAATTTTGATGAGAAAATCTAAATATATGATATTTAAAGGGACGAGTGGCATAGGATGTTCTTAAGTCATGGCCATAAAACTAGTATGCCTCCCCAATTCATATGCACTTAATGTATAATTGTTTGGGGGGTATAAACCTAAAAATTGTAGGGTATAAACCAAAAACTGCATGGTTCACCTATGATTAAAACTTAAATTGGTGAACTAAATCAACGGGTCAAATGTGCTTAAATCCAACCACTAACGTAACTAAAGTTTATGGATAAGTCCAACTTAATTAGGAACTAATATAATTCCATCCTAAATTTATGCTTTGCTAAAGGCATACTAAAAATATTGCATAATTTAAAACAAAATATTATGCTTAGGACAAATATGCATAAAATTAAACATTAAACTCATATATTCCAAACAAATTGCATAACTTAAAACAATTTTTAATATGAGCTTTCAAAGTATTGAATTAATATCCAAACATTAATATGAGTCCAAACCAAAGAGACCCAACATTTTTTAATAATGATATAATGGATATATACTTTGAAATTTCAAACTTTAAGTCCATGGTAAAAATTTTTAATGCATAAAGATCAAATTTATGAGAAATAGACTGAATTTACAAATTCTAACAATATCAAACGAAAAGGATATGTTGTCATTTGTAAATCAACGTCTCACAAACCCTAATTGCATAATTAAACTTAATATTATGCACTTAATGTGATCAAATGCACGAAACAATTTAAAGAGTATGAAATCATACATAACCAAATATGGGCAATAACATTAATCATAATTCAAAGACTAAATGAATTATGGAATAAATGTACAATAATGGCAATAGCCAGTTGTCTAAGCATTGCTACAAACATAATTGGAAACAATTTAGGATTCATAAATAAAACCATAATAATGTTAACATTAAAGTATTAATGGTAATGGGTAACCTTATAATTACCATTAATCATTTAATAATAACAACCAAAGTATGGTAATACACCTTCTTTAATGTTTCCATTTTCCTTAAAGAAATAAAATGTGACAATTTCAAATTATAGCATTTAACTATAATTGTAGCACTAATTACCAAAATAATGATAAAAAACACTTAATGACTTATCTTAATGATGCAAACTGCATCTCCCATAGTGCTAAAATTCTCTCCATCTTCACCGCTAGTAACCTCGATGCACCATCCAATGGTACGTAACAATTTATTGGAAGACTTAATTACCATTATATTACCAATAATCACCAAATAGGTAGTCTTTCCAAACATAATAGATTACCAAGAAATAATTATTATTATGAAAGGTAATAAACGAGATTAGCATATATACTTAATAACAGTAACAAAATATTGCCAATTAACTATAATAAAGGCAAAATTGTAATTAAGGGGATACCTAATGTCAATCTCATATCACCACATAATAATTAACCAAGACAATAATGTCTTTTAGGGAGACTAAAATTAGGGTAATAATCAAATTACCATTGTAAAGACAATATACCAACTATATTGCTTACTATTATTAAAAGAATTAATATTATTATTATTAAGTCCCTGAAAACTATTAATATATCAACTTAAACAATAGTCACAATTCTTAATGGCCAAAATTAATAATTATAATTCTTAAATCCTTAATGGCTCATAAACAGACCCAAGACAGTAATTATAGTACTTAATTGCTCAAATTAGGCCTATGATTCTTAATGACCCAAATGAGCTAGTTTCATGGATGAAAGATGGTTTAGTGCTGAAATACATCCCAACATAATATTGTTACCAACAATGAATACCATGAACAAAATATGGTATTTAGTAATAATTAAGACTTAATAAACATGTTATGCATAATAATCAATATTATTACCATAATAAACATGTTATAAGTCAAATAAAATAGCTATAATTACTATTTAAAATATATTTCACACAATAAAGGTACAGTGGATCCATACTTTAATGACGCAAGATAGGTCCCTAATAGCTTGTTCAAATTCAAGTGAGATATAGGACTAAAATATGCCAAAAATTAAATGAGAAACCAAACAAGCTGCTTTAATTTAATAGGTTATAATGCCCTAAATTAACCTAAGGATCCAAAATTGAATGATATTACTATGAGTTAATAATATGTTAAATCCAACCTTAATGCATGCTTTTATGAATATATAATAATTATAATAACAAAATAATTATAAATATGCATAGCATACTTGGATTCACAAATTAATATATTATTACACATAGAGTTAATTCCTGAGTTAGTCCCTGACTTTTAATTTGGACAATTTAGGTCCCTTGACTTTCAAATTCTTTCCAAAGTTGGTTCTTTCTTCAAATTTTGGTTAAGATGAGGTCAAATGAAGGGGTAAAATTATCCGTTCACCTGTTTAGTGTATTGTTACTCGTATTTCTCATGTCCTATACGCGACCTCAGATCAGATTGACTAAATACTAATCGACGTTACTGTTGCCTCAAGATCAGTCGCCGCCACTAGATTTCCCCGTCTTAAATTCCCATTCGGCGAAGCACTTCCGCATGTCTCTCTTCCTTAGAGTCTTTTGCTCCATATTGGCCACCTCTTTCTTCCTCTTTTCCTTCTACACCATCCACAGGCTCTGCCGGAATTGGAGGGCCGACGGTTTAGGGAGATCAAAACGGCATCCAGAAGAAGACGGCGGCGACGAGAGGTTTGGGGATTTCATGGATGCCGATCACAGGCTTACGGTGGACCATCCTATCGGTATATCATAACCGTTGGCCTCCAGTCCTCCATCATCAACGCCATCGCTGTCTGCAAGTACAAGAGAGACGAAGGAAATTAGTATACACCTCAATATTAAATTAAAATTCAAATAAAAAATTAAAACATAATATTTGCTTAATATTGAATGATAATTTAATAATAAATTAAGGATGAATTAAATTAAAAAATTAAGCTAGAAGAAGTCCAAATATGACCGAAACATTTTGAAGCAGGCCCAAATAAACTACATAGGCCCAATATTTTTTAGGATTGTCCAGGACTAGCCGAATTGGGCCAGACCCGGCCCAAATAATATAAACCATAATCCTCATCATCTTCTTCATGTTAATTAAAACCAAAAAACAGACCTTGATGCGGCGCCAACGGGAAAAGAAGAAAGGAGCAGCAACATCGCCTGAAGGAGGAGATCAACAACTGTTCGCAGTTCGCCGGGAAGCCTAGCCCGCCTTCGCCACCTCTCCCCGACGTAACACCCGCCAACGCCACCTATCACCTACGGTTGCCGCTATCGACATCTGAAGCTCGCCGTCGTACTCCATGGCAACCGGCGGTCAAAAGCCAGCATCGCTAGAAAGAGGAGAAAGGCAGCGACGTCACCGGAGAGTCTGAAGCCGCCATCGATTGCTAACGACCAGGTGACGATCTACACCTCGCTATCGTCGCACTATTGTCACCATGAACCAGCGCCATATCGATGGCGGTCGTCGTCGTCCGTCATCCCTCTGCCGCCGAACAGTAACCGCGGGCAACTCAAGGATGATCAAAATCCGGTGAACAGAAATCTCGTAGTTCTCGTCGCAAATCCAAATAGTAAGCAATATTCCAGGCAATCATAATTTCATAATCCAAAAGAAATTAAAATCATGCTTTAACACTAAAAATATGAATAAAAATAATTTTCAGCAATCCAAAAAATCATATACAAAAACTTAATGTATATGAAAAAATTAATATTGTTTATAGGCAAAACAATCAACCGGGCTGAGATTATAAAAGGCTCTTGATACCAAATGTTAGATCACAAATATTATCTAACCATACAAAATGAATCTACGAGAAACTTAACTCGTAGTAGCGGAAGCATAAGTCATGTTGATCTCCAGCCATAGTTGATGCCATGTTGTGTTGCCTCTTGAACTGTAGATTAGCCGTTTTGTCTCATACTTAACTCAGAGCCCTAGATGATGTGTTGGTATTATCTAAGCAGTATGAGTACCATATCTTTATGTGCTATATATTGTTTGTCCTGCATCCCATCAATGCAGGCTTTATATAGACATAATGGTGGAATATGGACTAAACCTAGATGTCCAATCCAACCTATAACTTAATGGGTCTAGTCCACTTGCTTCACATTATTAAGGCACACAATATATAATATATATTGTATTGGGAAAAGTTTACAGAGATAAAGATAGCATACGAAGCTCATACTAAGACTTTTAATTTAAAAAAAAAAACTTTATGCAAGCTTTAGAAATTTAAAACATCTCCAACCATGAAGATAAGAGGAGGAGAAATGGGAGAAAGGGGAAAATAATGGTTGAGGGGTGGAAAGCTTTACCTTAGAAGAAAATTATTTCTCGCTAATGCGCTATGGAGACGTGTAGATGGTGCAGTGGGGGACAACCTATCACCCACCATGCCGTTTCGTTTTTTTTTAAAATTAATATTATTCAGCCTTAACACCTAAATAGCTGTTGAGGCTGAAATGAAATAAATTTCATATGCACTCAACGGTCAAATTAAAATGTTGTTCGTTGGGTGTGTATTTAATTTTTTTTATCATTATATATATATATATATATATAGGGTCAGGTTCAGGTGCGGCCGTGCTCTCCCGTGCGGCCGTGCGGTTCACACCACTCAATGTTACGAAATACACCACTCAATGTTAAGAAACACACCACACAAATATGCACTGTGGTGTGTTTCTTAACATTGTGGTGTGTTTCATTGTGTTTCATTGTGGTGTATTTCTTAACATTGAGTGGTGTATTCCGTAACATTGAGTGGTGTGTGACCGCACGGCCGCACGGGAGAGCACGGCCGCACTTGAAATTATTTCTATATATATATATATATATATATATATATATATATATATTTATTTATTTATTTATTTATTTATATTTATATTTATATTTATTTATTTATTTATTGCACTTCCACTCAATCACTCCCCGGCTAATTCAAAATGTCTAGTGACCATGTACATTCCAATGATGATAACTGGGATATTCAGAACGATTTGGTTGAACAAGAAATTCAAAAATTCATAAACAGGAGCGCATCTTCTTCACGATTTACTCATTCTCGAAAGTATATTAACTAGGACTGTGAGAGTGGTCATGATCGTTTAGTTTGTGATTACTTTTCCCCCCTCAGTTATTAAAGTGTCAGTTTTTTCCCCTCTAATGTTAAATTGACATTTTTGCCGTAAAAAATAACTATTTCATTTTTTTTCTTCTCCAATAAATTATTGTTTATATGTACAGATAACCACTAGTAGGTTCGAACCTAACCGGACACTGTAGCAATCATACCGAAATAGTATGGACCGTTTTGGTTACGATTCAAATGGCAGGGTTGAGAACAACCTAATAACTTGAAGTCTATATGGATTTGGACACAATTACCATAGTTATAGAGATTTCTAGATCTTCTATACTATTGTCTTTGTCTTTTTCGTTTTACTCTATTATATTTAGATTTCAATTTTACTTTATTATTGACAGGTAGTTGTTTGCGGTGAGGTGGAATGTGTGATGGAAGTGGTAAAAAGAAGAGTCAAGACTCCCCGAGTGTCGTGTCTCTCAAGGAAAACAAGTTTGGAGTCGAGTTAATGTTGGCATTTAGGAGGTTGAAGGGAAAGAGTTACGTGAATGACTAAACTCAAAAGCATTTGTACAAGAGTTTTAAGGTTTTAAATGGTGGTGTTGAGAAAAAGTAAAATGGAGATTGGGGCTCGTGGCTAGCGTACGTGGTTTACTTCCTAATGGTTTTTGCAAACAAATGATTTAGATTCAACTAGGGAGTACATGGCACTTCACCAAGTGGCGTCACACTTGGACTCCTACATCCTCATTCGGTTGGGGCATTTCATCGAACACCTTGTCTACCACTCCTCCCGGACCTCTTCCTTTCGGACTAAGGGTAGGGATGTGGATGCGTTGGACTCGTGAGAGCCCGCTATCGCGCACACACTGACTTTCACCGGGTTTGCTACCTAATGTGGCCACACTTAGGCACAAAGCACATCAAACATCAACCACACAAGTACTTAGATCTAAATCATAAAGTTCACATTTTTAAAGAAAATCTTTAACAATTCAACCACATAGCTAGTTTCGGGGCTACCAATCCCCTATCTAATCTAAGCAAACATTAAAATAAGGAAACAAGAAAAAACAATAGAAGATTCAAAGAAAACAAAAACGAAATCAAAATAGATAGTGAAAAGAAGAGTTACCATCCATGGAGAATGCGTTCTATTACATTTTTGCCTTCAATCTTCTACCCTTCTATCATTGTTTCTTGAATCTATTATAAGGTAATGAAGTTTTCCCCTAAGAGGGGAGAAAACAAAGAGAACTTCAGATCTAAAACTATTTTCTAGCTGCTAGGTTTTTTAACTTTCCGGAAAAGGGGTTTAAATAGGCAACAAGAAGTCAAAAATCCCGAAATGGCCCCTGTGGCCTGATCACGCCAGCACCACGCGTGGATGGGGGCATGGATGGCTACTGGAAATGATCCACCCCACCCACACGCGTGTTGGTTGCGTGGACGGTTCCTGCTCGGTGGCTTCTTTGATTTCCGCTATGTTTTGGTCTTGAATCCCTTTTCGATCTGTGGAAGTAACTTCAAAACTTCTTCTAAAGTTGTGTCCGAGGTTTTTGATCACATCTGAGTTTAAATGCACGAATTTGCTATAAACGGGTAACAAAACTTCCTATTCTGTCCTACTTTTGACCCTTAATTTAGACTATTATTGGTGCTTATCAATTATATTTAAATTACATCTAAGAAAAAACGATAAAAGTCCATATTAAACTATTAAACATGACCCCAATATTTAATGGAACGGCTTTGATGCAATGTCCAATACTTTTCAGAAAAAAAAAAGAAATAGAAAAAACCTATGCAAGGAAATAGTTGTGTATTTTTATCTTTGTCAAATATACTATATATATATATACGATTCTACTATCCACTAAATAAATCTAATAAGAGCCAATAAAGTTAGGCGTATAACGAGAAGAGCAAATACCAATTTTGGTCCCACAACTATTAGTAAAATGATAATTTTGGTCCACAAGTTTAATTTCTACCAATTTTGGTCCCACGACTATTGTTTTAGTACCAATTTTCATCCACGACTATTGTTTTAGTGCCAAAATTCATCACGCCGATCACCCATCCGTTTAAAACGTGTCGAAATCTAAAAATTTTAAAGGTATTTTCGTACTTTTCAACTCAATATCCCAATTTTAGCATAAATAAAGAGATTTAAGCCCTAAGATCGATCACAATTCGCAGTTCTCCTCCTCAAATTAAGGTAAAATGATGAGGAAAATTGCGAATTTTGATCGATCCTATGACTTAAATCCATTTATTCATGCTTAAATTGGGATATTAAGTTGAAAATGACAAAAATACCCTTAACAATTTTAGATTTTTGCAGATTTTAAATGGACGGGTGACCTGCGTGATGAATTTTGGCATTAGAATAATAGTCGTGGATGAAAATTAATAGTAAAACAATAGTCGTGGGACCAAATTGGTAGAAATTAAACATGTGGACCAAATTTGTCATTTTGCTAATAGTCGTGGGACCAACATTGGTATTTACTCTAACGGGAATTAAAAAATATTGGTCCAATTGTTTGTTCAAATAAATAGTTCATATTATTTTTGTTTTAATATTTTCTTACGATTTTTATTACTTTACCCTTTTATTATTATTATTACTAGTAAATTACCCGTGCGATGCACGGATAATATTTTTATATTAAATATTTAAATAATAAAATTAAATGTTAAATTATAAATAATCAAACAAACAAATAGATAAATATATAAAAATGAAACAACAAAAATATATATTATGATTCAATTAGTTCATATCAAAACAAACAAATAGATAAATATATAAAAATGAAACAACAAAAATATATATTATGATTCAATTAGTTCATATCAAAACAAACAAATAGATAAATATATAAAAATGAAATAACTGGGGTTGGAACTTCATGAGGGCATGAGCAATGATATGAGCAAAAATCACACTTTATGAACAAAAAATATTAGTAATTATATTGCTACACAGTTAAGATTAGGGTAAACAACTAACAATGTACTCTTTTATATAACAAATATAAATTCAAAAACTAAAAATAATAAAGAAAGACAGAAGAATTGATAATCCAGATCAAAGCCTAAAAAGAAACAACAAAAATATATATTATGATTCAATTAATTCATATCAAAATAAACAAATAGATAAATATATAAAAACGAAACAACTGGGGTGGGAACTTCATGAATTATGATCAGATTGAAGCGATAAAAACATAAGAAATGGAAATATATATATATATATATATATATATATATATATATATATATATATATATATATATATATATATATATATATATATANTATATATATATATATATATATGGTAGACTTCATATGAGACAACCCATGAGAAATAAGATATAATCTTGACCATAAGAAAAAATAAATGAATGATTAAGATTGGATGGTAGGATTTTAATGTGATTCCTAAGAAATAGGATGATTTAAAATAGTAATTTGCAATCAAAGGGCAAATATGTAAACATTTCATGAACTATCCGTTTGAATTTTAGGCTACCACCGTATTTCTTTCACTCTGCCCAGTCCCTAAAGGCTTGCGAATAATGTGGAATCGCAACGACGAAGAAATCGCATCGCCTGAAACCGTAGGGAAGAAGAAAACACTCCATCGTCCGAGTGCACCACCGTCACAGAGCTATGGCTAGTTTGAGGCGACGCAGAAAACGACGACGATGAATTAGGAATCGGTCGGAAAACAAGGTATGTTGCTGAAAAAAATAAAAATAATCGGCAGGTACACCGCAACCCATATTAGGGTTCATGCAATTGCCTTTCGGAATCTATAGAGGATTTTTCCGAAGGGGTTACCAGGTTTCGAGTAATGCGGTGTGTGCATTGTGAAATCCATTATCGGTTAGGTTTTTACAGGGTAACAAGAATTTGAGCCAGACGGTGTGGGGTGGTAGAGTTAATTCTATAGTGGCTGGGAATCGGGTGGATTGTTTCTCCACTGCAGTTTCTTCCATTTTAAAAATAAATTTGAAAGTGATGGAGGAGAATATGAGAATTGGGGATAATAAGGTACAAAAATTGGAAGACGCAGAAAATGCAGAAAGCTTTAGTCTACAAGAGAGGAATAATGTTGAGTTGATGAGAGGTTGTGCAGAAACAAGATCCATCTTATCAGGTCTCAATTTAATTTCTCAGCTTTCTTGTTGTTCAATTCTATTATTTTTTGGTTACCTATCTCTATGGTCTAGGCTAAACTTTCTGGTACAGTGTTTAAGAATGTAGTCTTTAATTTGTGCTTATAAATGTATGCTTATTCCTTCCTCCATAGTATCTCTCGCGAAAAGCGTAATTTTGATTCTTTAATTGTCTTGCTTTTGGCTCCTAAAAATGCAGTATGTACTTTGTTCCATCATCTATAGTATCTCTGGCAGAAGAGGAACCTACAAGTATAGCACATGAGTTTTTGAAAGAATGCACATGGTTCACACATCCATAACACATGTTCACTCAAATATAGTGGTTTGTACACGCTGTTTCACTGTAATGCACTAATGCTTACCTAAGAATGCACATGGGTGTAGCAAAAAATGTCTACTTTCCGGCGATGACACAGCAAAAAGAACCAGTGTGTGTGTGCAAATTATGCATCTAGAGCTAGTGGTGATTTCCATTGTGGGTTTAAAGAGTTAGTTGGCTTTAATATTTTAGTGTTTGGTAGGTAATCAAGCAAATTATTGTCTTTTTCATGGTTTTTTACGTGAAGGAAGATTCACCATAATCTAACATTTTTTTTTACTTATGTGTAAGTAACTTTGTGTTTCATAGCAACCTCGCGACCAACTAGGTGTGGTAATGCGGATGACGATTTCCTAACCTCACCAACTGAGTTTTAACACTTTTGTGTGCACCGTAATAAGGGGATGAGACTAGCATCTAACAATATCAAAAATTCTAAGGGATTATGTTACGTTTTTTTTTCTAAACCCAATAAGGAGTTTACTTTGTATAAGTCTTTCTTATCAGATGATGTGTGCCATTCATTTTATATATTGTGTGCACATTAGCAAAGTCCAGCATTTTGTGCCATTATGAATATGTGTGCACTCAGTACCACTGGTGTGTGGATGTTACCACATGTATATTTTACTGTGTCAAAACTGGACGATATAACGTTTGCACTTAAGTACCACGTTGTGTGCGCATAATAACGCTAACATATGATCTCCCCTCCTCACGCTTAAATTGTGGGGCATTCATGAGTACTTAATGTTCATTACGCGAAAACAGAAGTGCACATACAAACCTTGTGTGCACTTTAGAATAAAACTATATGCACTCTTGCGTATAAGTATGTGCATTTCACGAAAACAACAATCTACATACAAATCCTGTATGTACTTTAGCACAAAAGTGTGTGCATTCTCTAAAAACTTGTGTGTGCGATGTTGGCAGTTGTTTCCAAAAGTTTATAATATGTGCACCAATTTAAAGTTTTTCCCAGTATTCAACATCCAAGTAATCCAGACTCAAATTGTCAAAAAATAGTCTAGTTTTCAAGTCAAAAATGCGTTAGTTGTAATGTTTGTTTATACATCATAATGTAATGAGTAATAGTGGATCCAAGTAATCCAAGTAATGTTTGTTTATACATCAAAAATGCGTTAGTTGTAATGTTTGTTTATACCCAAAAGAATTCCCCATTATTAGTTCTCTTGTATCACATAACAACTTTGGAATAGTGGATCTTGGAATCTAGTTGCACGCTTGATGTTATTCACAACAGCGGATATAGAACACAACAACTTTGTCTAAATTACGATAATGCAATGAAGTGCACACGGCTTTCATTAAAGTGCACATGCAACCTCATATAAAAAATTCATGAGCAATCCAACCTCCATGAACTGTGCCTTAAAAATAATATTACAGAACACTACGTACACACCCATTAATTAAACAATACAAGATTTAAACAAATATGCACAATCTACCTCACAGAGGTGCACACAGGAAAACAACTTATTACGTATGCATAAAGTTTTGAGTGTCATGAAAACTACGAAGTTTTTTTTTTAAAAAAAACACGTTAAAAACAAACACTACGCCACAAAAAGACAATTACAACTATCATGATGCGCAAATTGGTTACATGACATGCACAAGTGTTTCAGCTTAGACGCTTTCTCTACAGCTACCTCTTTTGATGATTTGATCCGCTTCTCAAAACCCTTATTCTTAGCAACAAAAGGTGGGCTGACAACAATATCAAGAGATGACAACACACCACCGAAGGATTGAATGACACTTGATTTACCAACGGGCGTTCCAACACTAGAATCGGCATTGAAATGACACTTTCAACTCGTTAAGCACACTGGCCAACTCCATAACACGATCCGAGCTATCTCTTGAGAGAGCAACACAACTATAGAAAGCATTCCACAGATTAATAAACACTAGCACTCAACAACATTAATAAAACATGATAACCATTAATCCGAAGTGTGCACTTCAATTAATTAATGTGTTCATATACAGACTAACAGATAACATAAACACTGTTGTCTCAATGCACTTATGCAGATAAATGTACCCAAAAAAAAACAACAAAACAACGACATTAAAAAGAAAATGACTACAATTATATTACAAAACAATCCTATAAAACCGACCCAACAAAAAAAACCACACCCAAAAATTAACAAAAAGTAAGATGACAAAACCACAGTGCACACGCCACAATACACACATGCACACACTGACGAACATAAAAATCGAATACAATAAAATAAATTTTGAAAAATGCAACACCCTCAAAGTGACAAACATAAAGGTAATAAACACAAATGCACACGGCACCAATCACACATGCACGCAATTACGCAACACAACACTACCAAATAGCTGGGAAAAAAAAAACAAACTCAAAACATACCTCCATTAAAGTACAATATGCTTTGACATTGAGAACAAAAAAAAATGACTACAAGAAAACAGAATTCAAAAAACGCAACACCCCAACACTAACGAACATAAAAGTTAATTAAAGAAAAATGCACATGACACCAAACACAGATGCACAGACCTACGTAACACAGTATAGCCGATCAGCGAAGAAAATTTTTTTAAAAAAAATAGATAAAAACATACCTCCATTAACATACTCCATGCTTAGGGAAAAAAGAAGACAACGACTGCAAAGTAAACAACCAGACTATTACAAGCGTTGTATAAAGGAAATATCCAATCGTACCAAAATTAAAATACCTATCAGGCATAATATACCAAAAGAATATCATTATAAATTAAAAAGCAGTCACAATTACATAAAAACCCTGACTAATTAAAAAAATTTTAAAAAAGGAAAAAATAAGGAATAATCTCAGCCGTAGAAAATCTAAAGATGGACGATCCAAAACAATTCTTATTTCTCACCTAAAAAGGTTGTCTCATATGATTACAATTATATATATATATATATATATATATATATATATATATATATATATATATATATAAACAATATGTAAAGAACATATACCTCAACATCTTCCAACACAGATTCTAAGGTTTCTCCTCGGTTGTTCTTGACTTCGTAAAAACGAATCAATCGTACTTTGATTGCCCACGCAGTACTGAAGGCGTTTATCTTATTTATAGTAAAACAAAAATAGGGGTCATTGTATGTAGATTTTTTTGTGTGTATGAAGCTAATGTGGTAAGATGGAGTGAACGAAAGATGTGAAATTGGTTGCATGGTTGCATGATTTATATAGTGGTATGGAAATTTATTAGATAAAAATTTATTTCGAAAACTTTAAAAATAATTGATTAATAATAATTATTGATTGATTAATATCAATAATAATAATCACTCTTTTTATTATCCAATTATTATTATTATTATTATTATTATTATTATTATTACTATTAATTAATTAAGAATTACTCCGTAATAATTTGAAATTTGCCTTTTATTAATAATAATCAATCATGTTATTATTTTAAATCAATTTACCGTATTAATAATATTAATCAATCATGTTATTATCTGATTATATTATTATTATTATTATTATTAAGAATTAAGAATTAATAATTTGCAATTTGCCTTTATTAATAATAATCAATCCTGTTATTATTTTAAATCAATTTACTGTTTTTCATCGATTAAGAATTATTGCCTTTTTTATAATGTATGTTAGCATGCAATTTCTATTTTATTGTATGCAATTTGCCTTTATTAAATCATTGCAATTTACCTTTATTAATAATAATCACTCCTGTTATTATCCAATTAAAGAATTAAAGAATTTGTAATTTTTCTTTATTAATAATAATCACTCCTGTTATTATTTTAAATCAATTTACCATTTTTCAACGATTAAGAACTATTGCCTAATCAATCCTGTTATTATTTTAAATCAATTTACAGTTTTCCACCGATTAAGAATTATTGCCTTTTTTATAATGTACATTAGCATGCAATTTCTATTTTATTGTATGCAATTTGCCTTTATTAAATCATTGCAATTTGCCTTTATTAATAATAATCACTCATGTTATTATCCGATTAAGAATTAAAAATTTGCAATTTCCCTTTATTAATAATAATCACTCCTGTTATTATTTTAAATCAATTTACGATTTTTCAACGATTAAGAATTATTGCATAATCACTCCTACTATTATTTTAAATCAATTTACCTTTTTCAAAGATTAAGAACTATTGTCTTTTTTTATAATGTGTGTTAGTATGCAATTTCTCTTTTATTGTATGCAATTTGCCTTTATTAAATCATTACAATTTACCTTTATTAATAATAATCACTCCTTATTAAATCATTGCAAACACAATTAATATTAACAACACAATATTATATTAGATATATCACAAATTATATATCACCCATCATCAATCAATATTAACAACACAATATTACCATATTACCTTATGGCATTACATTATTAATAAATATGGATAATTAATAAAATTAATAAAACAATAAATAAATAAATAAATAAATATTAACATATTAGATATATCACAAATTATATATTACCAATCACCAATTAATATTATTAATAAATATGGATAATGACATACATTATTAATAAATATGGATAATGGCATTACATTATTAATAAATATGGATAATTAATAAAATTAATAAAATAATAAATAAATAAATAATATCCAATATGTTGTTACTAAAATGCCCTCCAGGTTTGGGGGAAAAACTTTTGCTAGGCACTTCTATTATATATATATATATATATATATATATATATATATATATATATATATATATATATATATATATATATATTATTTCCCTTGAATATCCTAGCATTCGGTCGTTCAGTGTAAACTTTAGTAACGGAATATTCCGTTAACTATTTATTATTCTTAATTTATTCACTGATTTCTATAAGGAAAGTCTTAGGTTCGAACCTCATCACAATCAAAGTTATCATAATTGTTGAACGTTAACATATATTGTGAATATGCTAGTGTATTAAAAAAAAATACAATATAAAATTTACATGGACTTGGGTCATTTAATTAGTTAGACTATATACATTGCATTCAAAGATTACAAATAAGGAACATAGAAAATTAATTTCTTCTTTTTTTAAAACAAATCTAGGTTACATTTTTTTCGTTTAATTAATGTTCTTTTGATTATTTAGAACAAGAATCAATATTTTAATTATTTTTTTTGCATTATTGTGAATGATTTAGGTCATCATGATATTCTCTTGATAAGTATGGATTAATTTAATTCATCCATCTAGGATCATCAATGACTAAAAAATGATGGATTCAATTTTATAAATATTAGTATAAAGGAAACAACCTAGCAATTCCATGCATCTATTTTTTTAATGTAACAAAACTAATTAGACTGTAAGGTGTAAGTTGCTTTAGGAAATGTCTTCATTTTAAATGTAAACTGTGTCATTTATCAGAACATTCAAAAAGTGTGGGAAAGATTAGACAAATTGAGAGACACAAAACAAATGAGCAAGAAGTTACCATATCTTTCTTGAAATTCAGGTGCACAGTGTAAGAATTTCAACTCTAGATGAGTTGCTAAAAGTTCTCTAAAACTAGTTTGAAGTCTGCCTACAATGAATTTGTTCTCAAATTTTTATCATTTCTGTAGTGAAATCAATGCATTAAGAAAAAAAAATTGTCAACGAATCACGTTGGATTTGGGGTCTGCATATTTAATTCGTCCTCAACAGTAAAATGAAAAATTTGATGAAGCAAACTGAACTTTCCTGATCCAAAAGACCCACACCACCTGAAATGTTTAGAACAAATCCTCATATTAGAGCTAAAGACCTACATAATACAGAGAAAATTTTCATGATTTTATGATTTCATGAAGCTTTTGTTGCATAAACCTAGTTTTAATCCACATACAGATTGCCAAGGAGCAACATAGCTAACATTATGTAGAACCAGAACACTTACTCTACTGGAATTTATGTCACTGTCAAATTCATTCAAGTTTGAATTTGATTCTTTGATGTTGAAGTCACCAACGACATGTAATTGGCCAGCATCTACTGTGACTTAATCAACCTTATGGAGTATTGAAGCAAACGTTAGGAGACGAGGGAGTTGCAACAATTGGTTGAGGCTCACCATCCAAAATCTTTAATTCCTAAGATATTTAATTGGCTCGTACTACTTGCCTTTTCAACCTATTCCATCACGATATATAAGTGGTGGCTCTTGCATAGTAACAACTATGTTTCTGGTTCATTCCCCTCTATTCTATCAAATGCAAAAAGTTTAATACAATTGTTGCTTCATACAAACCAGATTTCAGGATTGATTCCACCAGAGTTGGAGAATTTGTCGAGCTTTCAAGTATTTCTTTGGTTGGACGAATCAGATTGAAGATAGTGTGCATCATTGGCTCCCTTTAGTTTAGCCCTCTCCCGGATATAAGAAAAAGAGATACGTCGATAATATGATTAATGCATACCCATTCTTATGATGTTATTCATGTTTGCAACTCATATACAAAATCAACACCTATAAACCCAATATCATTATGAAACTGAAACAACAATCATCCAAAAATAAATAATATTGTTGACTTATTTTAGATTCAAATATATTCTTTTTGCAAACTAGCACTAGTAACCCAATTGCACATGAGACACTATCAACAAAAAAAAAGCGGACAAGCAATGAAGACGAAGACGAAGACAATGAAAAGCCTATCCAAAAGCAATTAATAAAACTTAGAGTAATTCCAACCAAAAGTAGTATCTACTACATAATGTCATACTGACTACAATAAATAGTTAGATAATTATTTTTAGAAAAGTGCAAATATTAATGTTAATGCTAAATATAATGAACTTCTTCTATATAATCTTGCACTGATATACTTTAAATTATTTATTTAAATACAAACATTGAGCATTAAATTAGGCCCGCAATGCACGTGTAAAACTAGTCAAATAAATAATTTTAAAGTACTGATTTTATTATTTTTAGTAAGGCATCATTACTCATAGGCCATAGCATTAAATAAGCAGAATAATTTTGAACTGTGTTTTTAGACAGTTTTTTAAAATAAATAAAACGTGATATATATATATATATATATATATATATATATATATAATATATATATATATGAGATGGTTCAGGTGAAAACACCTTTCCCTGTAAAAAGTGTGGACATATTAACACTCTCCATCTTTAAAAATCAAAGGATAGGTTCTTACATCACTAAATTTTTAAGTTTTCAAAAATTATAAAATTGACCCTATGCTTTTTTACTAATTAAAATCCTCAAGCATTGATGAACCCTGATGTATGGTTGAGATCAATAATCACTTTTTACACGAAGAACTTGTTCTGATTTGATCTTGTCCACAAACACACACACATATATATATTGGGTCAGATGCGGTGTTGCTCACCCGTGCGGTCGTGAGGACATATCAAAACCGTATGATGAATTCAAATCAGACGGATGGAAATTAATGAAGAGGAGAAAAAATACACTAAAAATTTTGTAATTTTATCGACAATGTATGTTTTGGTGGTGCACTAAGTGCTTATGAGTGGTGCACGTATGAGTGCTCTGTGGTGCATTATGTGGTGCTTTATAGTGCACCGACCACCAATTAGCTAAAACTCAATTAAAAGGAAAAACACAGTGGCATTTAAGTAATTTTGTGCACCATGTATATTTTGATGATGTACTAGGTACTGATGTGTGGTGCATTTATGAGTTCTGCGTGGTGTACTTATAAGTGTTCTTTAGTTCACCAGTAAAGTGGTGCAATACTAAGTGCACTACAGATCAAGTGCACCGCATATTACTCAAAAGTGCATAACAAAGCACTTATAAGTACACACACAAGTACGTAGTGCACCACCAAAATATACATAGTGTAGAAAATTTCACAATTCACACCACGTATTTTCACTTCTTTGTTGATTTCCATCCGTTTGATCTCATCTCATCATACAGTAATGATATGTTTGCGCGACTACATCAACATGGGAGAGCAGCATGTGCGTGTCCCTAATCAGGTGAGAACCATGTCCCGGGTGAGAACTTGCGGATAAATCTAAACCACTTATCTAGTAGATCTAGCAGTTCAAAATAAGCAAAACTTTGTAATATATATGAAAAGACCCCGCTCATTTAAAAAATTTGTAATATTTATAAAAATGACTCCGCTCATTTTTTACTTGATTTCTCATATATCAGATCTTGCAGATCAATGGTTTAGATTTGTCCACCCGTTCTCACATAGTGATTAGTTCTCATATGATTAGAATTATATATATATATATATATATATATATATATATATATATATATATATATATATATATATATATATAAAAGTAATTACTATTAATAAAAGTAAAATCATCTCCTTCAACTTTTCCACACAAACTAATATTATTAATTAATTGGTAAAAAAATTAATAAAGTTTAATTGTTAACAACATTTTATTTATCAAATTATGAGAATAACTAAACCATAATAATTGTGAAAATAATTAAACCATTATAATCGTGATGAGAATAATGGAAANTATATATTAATAAAAGTAATTACTATTAATAAAAGTAAAATCATCTCCTTCAACTTTTCCACACAAACTAATATTATTAATTAATTGGTAAAAAAATTAATAAAGTTTAATTGTTAACAACATTTTATTTATCAAATTATGAGAATAACTAAACCATAATAATTGTGAAAATAATTAAACCATTATAATCGTGATGAGAATAATGGAAAAAAATTAATTACACTTTCCTTTTGAAAACTTTAAATTATTTAAACTTTTAAAAAATTAATTAAACATGGAGGATGAAGAAAAAACAAAATGCAATATGATGAAAATGAATATACAGATATACTTAAGGTATAAAAGTATAATTGCACATATATTAGTGTAATTGACTAATAATAATTGCCTAATAATTATTATGGTAATTAAGTTAAACATTGGTCGTTGAATTTATTTTTATAATAATTATAATTAAATTATTTCTCATTTTTCCATATTTATTTTAGTAATAATATAATTACATAAGTCATATTACATATCGATCTTTTAAAGATAATTGTAGACAAACAAGTCATATATTATTCAATTAATTGAGTAATACTTTTGCACTAATCTTATAATCAAATAAATGTACACGTTCAATATTAATTTTTTTTATATAATTTGATCTTTATTTTTATTATTTAAATATATAATAAAAAATTTATCCATGCATCGCATGGGTAATTGGACAATTATTTGTTCTAATTCAAGCATGGAAACATCAGAAATCATAATCGATCCAACCAATTTCATCAATTACGCTATATAATATTCGATATTATAATTTATATAATTGTATATCGATCCAAATATTCTTAAAATATTATTAAAAGATCCATTGCGTGCAACGCACGAGCGAAAATACTAGTTGCCAATAATTCTATTAGATTTTGGTCCCTCGTTTTAACAATTTTCTTTTACTTTCTTTTCTAATCTAAAAACCTAACAAGAGTAAATAAAGGTTAGTATCCTTTATTTATGTGTCTTTTTTGTTACTTTTTCTTTATACCTATAAAAGTTGCACATTTTTTGGACAAAATTATCCATACCATTATAACGTTTGTTATTTTTTTCCATTATTGTTACCATATGCATCCATCATATCTTTTCTTATATTTTTGTAGACATTATATATTGGAGTAATATAATAGATAAATTTGATTTTATTGAGATTTTAATTAGGAATTATTATTTAGTTATATCTTAAAATATAAATATATCAAATTTATTATATATATATATATATATATATATATATATATATATATATATATATATATATAAAGGTTTGCATTATTGTTGTTATTATTATTATTATGGTTATTATTATTATTATTATTATCATTATTATTATACAATAATATAAATATCTAAAATCTAAATTTAAAAAAAATATATTAAGAGTGAATCAATGTTATTACTTCTGATTTATGTCTATCTAATGCCAAGGCCAACGACGGAAGCTCGGGATGAAGCCATATGAGGTGGAAGTCTCACGTACGGTTCTCTGAGAAGGGAGTGGCTACCTACTTGAGCTTCGACCAACCACCACCGGTAAATTCCACTTTGGGGCCACCCTTTACTCTACCATTATTATAGGGGTATGGGGTTCGAGACAAAGAAAGATCAAGGCAGCATATCAGTTTTTCCTTTATACTTTACTTGGATCTGTTTTTATGCTATTAGCTATTCAGTTGATTCTTCTCCAAACAGGAACAACCGATTTACAAATTTCATTAACCATTTGTAAAAATTTTTAATACAACTAAGATTTTAATATTGAGTATTAATATTGGAAATATATTTACTCTACAAGTATGATTGAACTCACAATGGTGGGATACTGAGTAGTATACACGAATCCAGAAAAAAATCAAGTATAGCTAGCCAGCAAGGAAAAGAAAAAGTTCAAAATTGAATTGAATCAACATCCCTGCATGAAACAATATTTGTTTCATGTTTGTTTCATGTTAATACATTAGTGATAATATTGTAGTTTTTAAATATTTATATTTTTTTCAATATTTGTTTCATGTTAATACATTAGTGATAATATTGTAGTTTTTAAATATTTATATTTTTTTTGTATAATGCACGGTCTGCATTTCACAAGATCATACTAATAATCAAGAAAGAAAATTGTCTTTAATATGGACGTTCGCCCACATAGTTGCCCGGAGGGTAATAGTTGCAGGTGACAAACATCCAACCAGTCTTGCACGTAGCCCTAGCACAACCAATACTCGCGGTGTCACGCCAAACCACCTGCGTATAATGGTGACACTCTCCACTGGTACAAGAATTTGACGCATGGTCATAGTTTGGCTTCTCATCCATCCACAACTTCACAGAATCCGCCGGAGACAATTCGTCAGAAGCCATCGCAATATTTTCTCCATACGGCCCTTGTGAGTGTTGCGCCGCACAATCAGCGGACCTCTTGGTGGCATAAGATTCGGCAAAGTCTGCTAAGGTGGAGTTCCACTTAACCGGTGGAGCGCCAACAGTTTCTCGGGCTGCGTTATGTGCAGCAAGAAACTCTTTAATGCAATCAGATTCACAAGCGGCCTGTCCGAAATATGTCTCATCGGCAATGGCAGCTAAGGCAATTAGGGCGATTGAGGCCTGTAGATAAGAAAACTCCATTTCCTTTTTATTGTTATTTGCAAATCAGATGCAATAAAAAGGAAAAGTAAGAGGAAATGGAAAAATGTAGTCTGCAGAGGTGCAATATAATGACTATTGGCATTAATTGGGTTATAGGGTATTTATAGGAGTGTATGTATCCTAAAAGAATGGATTGCTTTTAATAATTTCTATGGCTTACAAATACAAGAATAATGGTCACTCACAAATATTGATCAATGCATTTAATAAGGAAACAAAAATATTTCTAGGTAGAGTATCTATAGGAAGAAAGTTAGGTAGGTTGAAAACAACTGGTTCTGGTGACAAGTAAATGTCTATAAAGGGTGAATAAATTTTTTAAAAAATTTTTATTTTACAAAAATTACACAAAAAGTGCACATCGAAAAATAAAAAACTTGTCAAAGAATTTTCTTTATAATATTTTAATTTTTAGCTTGTTGAGTTTCAAACGCATAAGTGTTTGTGTGTAATTATGGAAGATTTGCAAATAATTAATCAAGGTAGAGACAAAGAGGTTACAGAAAGAGTTAGTGAGCCTGTGAAAATTGAAAATTCCATTGCTATGTATTTGGTACAAATTAAAATACAAGCGAGGATATGTTTGGTAAGTACAGATTTCTTATTGCGAGCCTAAGGATCTGATAATCTAATTTTAGAATCTCCATTCCCAGGGTAACTTTGAAGCAAACAGCAAACAAGAAAAAGATTGGAAGCCTGTCCATAGTCAAGAGACCATTTCACAGCTCCATATTGCGAGGCAGGCAGGGGTTGATAATCATGCTTTATAAATATGTGATTTTATACAATTATACATCACGTATAAAAAAGACTAGTTTAATCTATAAACCTTAATATTGTTGAGTATTATGTTATAAAAACAGGTCTCCACAGCTCCGCACTGCAAGGGAGGCAAGGGTTGATGATCATGCTCTATAAATATGTGATTTTATGCATCACTTATAGAAAAGACTAGTTTAATCTATAAACCTTAATATTGTTGAGTATTATGTTACAAACCAGTTCTATAAATTTTTTTTGTAGTATCTTAATTTTGCATAATTAATGGAATTGGTCTCTATATATAGTTGGTAATTGAATGTGAACTGATCCATAATTATGTGAATTTTGCGCATAACCTAGAAATTGAAAAGTATTTATCCCTTTTACTACAAAATAATTTTTCATAATAGTACCCCTCAATATTAGAGTTTACAAAGCCGAGCCCATCGCATAGGGTGCTTCTAGCACAATTTATTTTTTTATGTGATTGGCATACGTACTATTACATAGTTTTAGGTAGGTATGACCATGGTTGGTATGAAAAACCATGCAATCTTAGAATCGGAACAAAACCGGAACCATATGGTCGGTTCTGGTTCCAGAACCCTTTATGTGTGTGTGTGTGTGAAGTTGAAAATCCAAATGCCAAAGCCCAGGCTTTGGCTTTACAGAATTCCAGGCCAGGAAATGGACTGTATACATCGTAGTTTGGAAGGAATTGAACATGCACCAAAGATTCTTGCTATTTGTTTTAGAGGGAGGAGAAAGAGAATTCCTAGTGAGAGTATGAGAGAGAGAGAGAGTTTCTAGGGAGGAAACATGCTTAATTTCAACCCAACAGGCAATACCTGTGCACTTGTGTATATTTCCTCTTCTAATATTACCAGATCCCAAATGTCTCTCTCTGTGTACATACACATGGCCGGATTTTAGAGCGTGCAAGATGGGCAACAGCACAAGATCTCAATTTTTAGAGGGCCCAATATTTATTTTACCTAACTACTTAAGAAATAAAAAAAAATACAATTAATCCTAAAACACATAAGTTTTATCCCAAATCACTTCTCTCTCCTAATAATTAGGACCTAATTAATTGAGTATGTTGGTCCCAAGGGGATGGGGTACAAGTCTAGAGGGGGGGGGGGTGAATAGACTTGTATAAGATTTTGCAAATCTTTTCAACCTCTCGTGTGTATTGAACTTAGGATGTTTAGGTTCGATACCTCACGAGGTGAAGACAAAGTTTTATGCGCAGCGGAAATGTTATCCCCTTTTAGTTAGCACGAGTTTTAGTTAGTTCGAGAAGTGAGTTTATATGCAGTGCAATCGAGAGGTTAGCGATAGATGAAAACAGTAAGTAAATGCAAGAGAGATTTTTAAGTGGTTCGGCCAACCCGCCTACGTCCACTCTTCTTCCAGAAACTCCCTGGAAGGATTGCACTAAAAACTTCCCTTTTTTAGTACAATATCGAGCGCTTGAGCTTTGATCACGAAGCCCGCCTCAAGCCTCAGGTTTTTCGCCCCGCTTCTTGTTACTCCACCTCTCGAGCACTTGACCTTTGATCACCAAGCCCGCGTCAAGCCTCAGGATCTTCACAAGACAGCTCCCAGGTTACTCCGCCTCTCCAAGGTCTTTCTCCCCGCTTCCAGCTACTCCACCTCTCGAGCACTTGACCTTTGATCACCAAGCCCGCGTCAAGCCTCAGGTTTCTTTCACTCGGACAGCTGCCAGGTTACTCCACCTCTCTTGCTTAATCCAAAGCAAGGTGTTTTTGGTTGTCACAGTTGAATGTAACAGACTCCAATCTGACCACAAGCTATCTTTGAATCAACTTCAATGTAGAGCAGCTTCGGTCACCTTCTGGATGTATAACAGTTTAAGCTTTGTAACTCTCTTGAAACACTAAGATGTGTTTTCTCGCTGTTTTGAATATCAGGATGATATTCCAAGTTAAGCACTTGCACTTGAACGTTTTAGACAGACACTTCTTAAGAATTTCGAACCTCTTTTCTTTTTAACTCCTTTTTCTCTCTTTTCCCTTTTTTTCTTCTGTGTCTTTACGTCCTTATATATGAGAGTAGAGGAATAATTCCGTTGGAGGGAAAATTATTCCGTTTGAAATTTGTCTCCCATGCTGATCATGGGTCTTGCATATTTTCAGCATATTTCATGGAGTGGTGATCTTGTAACTTGAACCTCTTTGTCTTGTAGTGAATGTTCCATAGTTCACTTTTCTTGAGTCCATGCTCCACTTTCGTCTTTTGGTAAAAGTTACTCTTTTTATATTCCCATTATTCCTTGTTTGTAGGGAATCAGACCACTTCAGCATTGGTGCACCTTTTGACCGTTTGTGGTGGAAATCTGACGTGTCATCCATTTCCGCCCATTTTGAAATCTTCACGTTCGGCACCTCTTCATTATTCCATCTCCATGATATTCTTCTTCTCCAGATTTTAAGTATGACCGTCCTTCAGCTTTGTTGGAGAATTGTTAGTGTATCGAGACCAAGGTTGATATCTTGATTGCTTAATGTCTCGAACTCAAGTATCGAGAGGTCTATCTCTCGAACTCTGTTTATGTCTCGAACTGGATAACTGTATCGAGAGGTACTACCTCTCGAACTCTGCTTATGTCTCGAGACTTAGTTGATGTCTCGCAGACCCTTATTCCTCCAGAGTTGTCCCATGCTTTCTTCTGATCTGTCTATATGATTACAACACGAGACTTCTAAGATGTTCAAACAAGTTTACCTTAAGCTTAAATATTTTCCGAGTTGAGCTCAAGTTACCCGGTTGTATTTTCGCTCTTAGTTTACTTGTCGAACTTACATTGATTCCTATCTTTCGAGACTTTGGGGATTTCTACTTAACCGTTGGTATCATCAAAACCTATTACATGATGTTCCTAACAGAGTATGGCAACACTATTCTGTTTCCCCAACGGCACATATGATGTATCAAACTCTGAATTTGTAAGGATAACTTGAAGCAAAAATCATATATTTTACGTATTGATTTTAAAGATTGCGTTTATATTTTTAGTAGGGCCTCATTTATTTATAAGAATGGGGCCACAAAAATTTAAAAACCGGCCATGTACATACATATACAGTTTAGTTCTTGTTCCAGTGAAAAGACTGCATCTTTATTGTTGTTTCTTGGTCTCTTTTGATTTTCTAATGCTCTTTTTGGGTTTTGCTCTCTAATCTTTAATGCATGTGGTTTTGGAGTGATGGGGTTTGTTGTTGCGTTGTTGGTGATGATTCTGTTGATGGGTAAGAAAAATATGATTTTTAAAAAAAATTGAGTTAGAATTGGAGATTCAAACTGGAATCGCCAGTCTTAGAATCGAAACAAAAATCTTTATATAAGGTTCCGGTTCTAATTCGGCCATTTTCAGAATCGAAGATTTCTGGTTTGAATTGAAACTCGAACCGTATTTAAGCCTAATAGTAGAGTTTACCCAGCACACTTTCAGATAGTAGTTGTAGGTTTCACTTGTTATCAAACAAAATAGAGTTTACAAATAAGAAATTGAAGACTAATAAAATCATTAAGGTATGAGACCAAAATTAAGGATGTCAACGGGTAGGGACAGGATTGGAGTGGGGAGTATACCCGTCCCAGTCCCCGAAACCCCATCCCGATCCTCGACCCCATCCCCATCCCTATCGGAAATGATAAATCTTTCCCGTCTCTATCTGGCTATTCCCGAGGGAAATTTTCGGGAACAAGGGTCAAACTATAATTAAACTAGTTTTTGTTTTTTTTTTGTTTAAATAATAGTTAAACTAGTATAATTCATAATTTTTATGTAAAATAAATTAAATATTAAAATTTTAATTTTAGAATATTTAAATCTTCATTAATTCTCAGTAACAATCAAAATGTCAAATATATTATTTAAATAATTTTCATACAAAATATAACACATCCAATATCCAAGTACAATACAACCTATTTACAACGTAACCTTCTTAATAATAATAATAATAATAATAATAATAATAATAATAATAATAATGTTGTTGTTATTGTTAAAAAAATCAGAGAAGGGGCGGAACGGGAAGAGGAATTCCCATCTTCATCCCTGTCCCTGTAAGATATATAAATATAATATATATATATATATATATATATATATATATATACACACACACATGAGTGAGAGAGAAAGAGAGGAATAGGAATCGAATGTTTTAATTGATTTTGATGATCTATGAAATTAAATGCAGTAATGCTATTTATAGTGCAAAGTAAACAACAAACAAAGCTAAACTTGAGCTCATGAAGTGCTCCATGTAAAGCTACAATCAGGACCACACCTCCACAACTCCACATACTGCCATGCATGATGCATTATCCACACATTGATTAATTTTAATTAACAAATCTAATTAACAAACTAATTACTAGCTACTTGGTTTAACAATTATGAATTCCTTTTTTGGTCCTACTGTTATTTGGGCATTTCCAATTTTAGTTCACCTTATTAATTTTGCCACATTGTGACCACTGTTATTTAGCGTTTGCCACTTTTAGTCCACCGTCAAATATTTCGTTAAGTGACCGTCCAAAATAGAGATTTTTTGGTCTTTTCGTGCTTTGATCTCTTCCTTTACCCTTTTTGCTGCATTTATGTGCCAAAAGATGAAAATTTGAGTTCAGAGAGTAACCAAGATTTTGAGTATTACAAAATTTTATATTTATGTTCTTAGATTACAATATTTTTACCAATAATTGAACGACGGCCCATACACTCAACATATTTTGTATTTTTGTATATCCTCTCCATTCCCCAGCTCTTTCTCTTTCATCTCCATCCCTCTTTAAATCCCTAGATTTAGGTTTAAACTTTTACTGGAATGCCAACAATCAAAGATTTTCCTGAAGAAGTCGCGGAATAGGCTGAATGCGAAGAGGAGGATGTAGCTGAACAAGGTGGTCAAAGCGGTGAAATACGGGGTTTCAATCATTTTGGAGGGAGCAGAGACCGGATCAAACGGCATAGTAGAGAGGAGAATCTGGCGAAAATGGGAGGTCAGAGATGGTAGAGATTGATAGCCGGCAGGTGATGGGAGAAGGGAGAGAGAGAGAGAGAGAGAGAGAGAGAG
>NC_044927.1:19111798-19205016 GCF_003576645.1 Ipomoea triloba
GGGGGGGGGGGGGGGGGGGGGGGGGGGGGGGGGGGGGGGGGGGGGGGGGGGGGGATGGGATTCACCCAAAATCCAAACTCCTCTTTCCACTTGAATTGTTGATAATGAAAATGAAGAGGAGACCAAAACAGTGAACCCTCTGGATTCTTGATAGATAAGCATTCATTTCTTTCTGTGGGGCAGCAATAACAGACCTGGAGTAGTCGAAGAACTTACCCAACTCCCTGTACTGCTCAAACTCAGCCATTAGCTTTGCATCGGAGCTTTGCCATAATTCTCCATTTTCTTGCTTTTGGTTGGTTTACTTTCCTTGCTTTGCAAATCCATCATGTGGGTTCTTGGAGGTGGTGGGTTTTACACATATACTCATGTGGGTTCACTAGTAGCCGACTGATGTGTACCATGATTCTGAATGTAAAAGGAAACCAGCAAAAAGAGTAAAGGAGGAGATCAAAGCATGAAAAAACCAAAAAACCCCTGCTTTGGACGGTCACTTGACGGAATATTTGACGGTGGACTAAAAGTGGCAAACGCTAAATAGTAGTGGTCGCAATGTGGCAAAAATTAATAAGATGGACTAAACTTGGAAATGTCCAAATAACAGTAGGACCCAAAAAGGATTTCACTCTAATAATAATATTATTATAACATTGTCTCCTTTAAATAAAGTTGGATATATTGGTCTCTCAATATCCTTCTTCAATTTCATAAATGCCGTCGTCTTCAATGGCTTCGTAAAAATATATGCAACTTGACACTCACTTGAACAGTAATCAATGTTGATTTGTTTTCAAGCAACTAACTCTCTGATTTTGTGATACTTGATATATTAATGTGTTTGCTGCGACCATGAAAGACATGATTCTTGAACAACAAAATTGCAGACTTATTGTCACAGAAAATAGTTGTAGGTGTTTCCTGCTTGTGTTGTAAAAATTCCAAAGTTCTTCTCAGCCAAACTGCCTAAGTAGCACAATTTGCTGTTGCAATATATTTTGCTTCTGTGGTTGAGAGTGCTACAATCTGCTGCTTCTTTGAAGACCAAGAAAATATGGCTGAACCAAGATAGAAGGTATATCCTGATGTGCTCTTTCTGGTCTCAACATCTCCAGCCCAATCACTGTCTATATACCAAACAAGTTCTACAACTTCCTTAGTAGAGTAAAAAATGTCTATCATTACTCATACTTTTGACATATCTCAGAATTCGCTTTACTACAACCCAATGTGATTCTTTTGGTTCCTCCATGAATCTTCTAAGTATTCCAACTCCAAAAGAAATATCCGGGAAGGGATCTCTATGCTTCTTCCCAATCAAACAAATCTCACAAATACGATTAGGGACATTCACAACAGGTAAATCAGAAACAAGCTCCTTAGCTTTTTCGCTAGATAGTTTAATCCAGAGAAATGGAAATGTCCAAATTGCATATGTCATAACCAATTATAATCACAAATTTCATAATTAAAGCAAGCAAGAAGTGCATAATTGATTTTCAAAGGAAATAGTTGATTTTGGGACATATTTACCTTTGCAATCAAAACTCCCTTAGCATCTACAATGGTACAACACCCCTGTGTAATATTTATCTTATATCCTTTTTCTGACAACTGCCCCATACTCAACAAATTTTGGTGTAAGTCAGGAACATAAAACACATCGGATATAAAATTGTTAGTACCATCCTTCAACTGAATAGAGATTTTACCTTTTCCGAAAATTGGCACTTTTGATTTATTGCCAAATGTCACTTCAAACCGGACTGATCCATCTTGTTCGGAAAACAATTCTTTCTTCCCACACATATGGTTACTACACCTAGTATCCAAGAACCATATGTTTTCATCTGCAGAAAAATTATTACTGGCCAAAAGTACGGTTTCAGAACTCTCACTGGACTTTTCAGCAATGTTTGCTTGATTTACACGATTGTCCTCATTATACCAGCAATCTACAATCTTATGCCCATACTTGCCACAATTGTAGCAATGAAATGGAAATTTACCTTATTTGGTATTACCTCCACCTCTTCCTTAGTTGGAGTTACCACGTCCTCCTCTTTGGTTGAAGCTACCACTACCTCTTCCACTAAATCCTCCCCTTCCTCTTCCACGATCTCTACCAGATCCTCCACCTCTTTGATTAGGGTCAGTCATATTCAGGGTAACTTGGCTCTTCAAAGGTTCTTCTGCTAGTAGTTTCGATTTGGACTCAATCTTGTCAATATGACTTTCTATCATACCTTTCAGCTCTGCAACTAATAGGAGCTCGGTTTTGTGTGACTATGTTATTGAAGCCACCACATGGTCATACTTCATCGGCATAGTTCGAAGAAACTTTTCAACCACAGCACCATCTTCAATCGTATTTCCATATAACCTCATCTTATTCACCTCATCAATAAGACGAGTGAAATACGTATCTACTGTTTCTGTAGAGGTCATCTCACAATGATCGTACAACCTTCTCAACGACTGCAACTTAGATTTTTGTGCCCGATCGACACCTTTGTGTGACACCATTACGATGTCCCAAGCTTGCTTTGTTGTTTGGGCATGAGCTAATTGCTCAAAAATAGAGTAATCAACACCTTGGTGAATCTGTCCCAAGGCTGATTGATCTCGCCGTATAGCGGCTGCATCAACTCCTTCTTGTAGACCGGGATCAAAAAAACTCCAAAGATTCTGGCTTTCAAATGTGTGGTCATCATAATTTTTTAATAATTGTAATCGAGTTTCCCATCTAATTTGGGACCCGACCATACAATATAATATTGAAATTTGTTGTCATATTTCACTACGAGAAATATCTCGGGGCTGGAAGGTTAACAGACTCTGATACCATCTCTACCCACAGAGGACGGGAGAAATTAACATCTCTACCCACAATCGCAAAAAATTAATACTTTAAGGGGGCGTTTGGTTCACGGAATCTTGGATTACCCCAGGTAATAGGATTACCTCCAGGAAGGTAATGTGAGATTTTGGGAATGTAAGATTACCTGATGTGTTTGGTTTGGATTGTGGAATATAATATTACTGTGTTTGGTTAAGGGTTATATTTTAGGTTATATGGGACAATTTACTATAATGTCCTTATATATATATATATATATATATATATATATATATATATATATATATATATATATATATATATATATATATATATATATATATATATATATTTTTGTGTGCCTTTATTGTGTGTATTTTTATTTATTTATATGTATGAATGTATTGATGCTTAATATTAAAAATATATATATATAAATATACAGACATGTATATTTGATTATATAAACATATATTTATTTTATATATGTTATTGTGTTAGTATTATTATTATTATTATTATTATTATTATATATAAGGATTAGTTAACAAGGGCAAAGTCGGAATAATCCAAGGTAATCTTAGATTACCTAAAAAAACGGGGGTAATCACGTTACCTTGAAACATTACTGCCACATCAGCTTTGAGGTAATGTAACATTACCAGGTAATCTCATAACTTGAAACAAACAAGGTAATATAATATTACCAGACTCAGATTACCTAGGTAATCTCAGATGACCCGAACCAAACGGCCCCTAAGAATCAATTATATAGACATAAATCATCAAAGTTAAATATTAAAATTTTTGGAATATTTACTAGGTCAGCCATGATATTTATGTCAAGTAACTATCAAACTGCTACTAGACCGATCTTTATCATCAGTGTTGGATAATATTTTCTCGTGAGGATTCAGTATAAAGTCTGTCTGAAGTGATAGAAATAACAAAACCAATGTAAGGGGATAATGACTTGCTTTCTTGTTTTGTTATATTTTCTTGCTAATTCCCAAAATATCTTAATGTATTTTGGTTGGTTAAAATGAGACTGGTCTCAACTGCCCATCAAGATGTATCTGAAAATTTTAAGGGAAAATGACACTTATTCCCCCTATGTTATGTGCTTATAGCACTTTTTCCCCCTGTGTTATTAAAGTGACAGTTTTTTCCCCTGAAATGTTAAATTGACATTGTTACCCTTAAAAATAATTATTTCATTTATTTTTCTTCTCCAACAAATTATTACTTATAGGTATGGATAATCATGATTCGGTTCGAACCTAACCAAACACTGTAGCAATCATACCGAAATAGTATGGACGGTTCTGGTTACGATTCATAACCGAAAAAATAAAATTAAATAATTGTTGAACCGTGAACCGGAACTTAACCACAGTCATATATAGTAAAAATGATCAAACACTTATTTTGATAAATCGGTACGGTTCGGTTCCAATTTCGATTTTGAACCGCCAATCAAAACTTATTTATTTATTTATTTATTTTTATAATTTTATTTATAATTTAAAAATAGTCTAAATTCAACAATTATTTTATTTTATTTTTTCGGTTCTGAATCGTAACTGTAACCGTCTATACTATTTAAGTTCAATTGCTACAGTGTTCGATTAGGTTCGTATCGAACTGTGATCTTCCGTACATATTAGTAATAATTGGTTGGAGAATAAAAATAAATGAAATGGTTATTTTAAGGGCAAAAATGTCAATTTAATATTACAAGGGAGAAAACTACCACTTTTAAAATAACTGAGAGGGAAAAACTGCCACTTTAATAACACAGGGGGAAAAAGTGTCATTTTCCCAAATTTTAATAAAACAATATACATTAATTCTATAATTATTACAAATTTTTAAATATTTTTAAAAATATTAGGTTTTTTTTTATTGACTTTTAACCTTAATTTATCTAAATGAATGAATCAGATTAATTCTCACTTTTACGTGAAATTCTGTTATTAGAGGAAACCTTCCCTATACCCTCTACTGCGTATAAATACGTGAGCTCTATTCCTTAATAACATCATTTATTATCCATGTCCAACATATATGACGTGCTTATGTGGGGGATAAGGTTAAAACAATAATTTACAATGGCTTAAATTACTGTTATGTATGTGTTTTCAAATTGAAAAGGAAAGGGCAGGGTAATTTGGTAAATTAAATTTAGTTTATTTTTGTGATTAATTACTATATTATTTTATAGATTTTTTTAAAATATGTAATAATATCATCCTTTCATCCTATTTTGTATGTCTTGATAAGTGATTTGATTTAAATTATTTATAATTTTTCAATATTTTAAATTCAGTATTATTGAATATATATATATATATATATATATATATATATATATATATATATATATATATATATATATATATATTAAAACGTCACATTTAAATTTTTTTTATTTAAGTAATAAAGAAAGAAAAATTAGTTTAATATTTAGGGACGGCTCAATAAAAATTGAATATTATTTAGCGCTATGTTTATCATATGTTTTTTACTGCATAATTACAGTAATATCGTGGACCAAAATTCACCTTGTAAAATGATCTTAGATTAAAATATTTTACTAATTTATTTTTTTAATACTTTTTGTATAAAACAAATTAATGTATAAAATATATCATTACAATTTTCTAACCAAGATTTTCCAAATGACATTCATAATGAATTTTTTAAAACAAATTAAAAATAAATTAATAGGTACATAAAATCATTACTTTGGGTACATAAATTTGATTTTTAAAAATTATTATTTTAAATACATAAGTTTACTATTGTAAGTACATAAATTATATTAACACTATTGTTTGTGTCATTTTTTTTGTGTATACAATATTATTTTTATGTATTTAAAATTTTTTATGTACTTACAATATTATTTTTATGTATTTGGGGTCCACCATGCAATATGGATATTGATCCATGGTATAATTTGTCACATAACTATTACAATTTAATTACCCTATTATTATTATTATTATTATTATTATTATTATGCTATGTTTTTTTATGTATTTAGTGGATGAAATATTAGTCAAAACAGTAGTTAGAAATGGAGACAAACAGCCCACTAAAATTGCACTATAACACAATTCTAGGGTCGTTAATTTCATGTTCTTCCTCAGTGCCTAGTGGGTGGTTAGACTTTTATTTTGCACTATAACACAATTCTAGGGTCATTTATTTCATGTTCCTCGGTGCCTAGTGGGTAGTTATATTAGACTTTTATTTTGCACTATAACACAATTCTAGGGTCGTTTATTTCATGTTCCTCGGTGCCTAGTGGGTAGTTATATTAGACTTTTATTTTGTCTTTAAAAATCATATATATTTCTCCGTGTAAAAAGGTGTAGAAACTATTGTTTAATGAAAGTTCCTTTTGTTTATGTAAATTGGCCTCTTAAAAGTCTTGTGCTGCTTCTCGACCAAGGAGAAGGATGGTAAATATGCTACTCAAATAATTATAGAAAGTAATTTTGTATTGTTGAGAGTCTAGGTACAAAGTTTTAGAGTATGCCCTTTGCTGTTACATGAGTTCTAACTTTTATACTATAAAATATAACAGTTACATGCAATGGTAAGTGCAACAACATTCTAATAATTACCACAACTAATGCCCTGGATCTTTAGTAATTGAGGCGCTCTAATCTCCTCCATAAGTGCGTTGACGCTCCATCACTCCTGCTCATTGATGAGATAGTGCTTTTAATGAGTGTGTGGGCTCTTGCAACGTTCCACCTGCTATGCTTCTGGTTGTTACTCTTTAACTATCTTTATTGCTTTGACGGGTTAAGAGTACGTGTCGAGTCGAGTACTTGTTCAATTATCTTGTCAGGATTTATACTAGGGGGAGTACATAGTAACATAGTAGTACGATAGTAATTAAATAAAATTCTTAATACGTTAACAGATCCATTTACGATAATATATAATATTTAAATGAATAAATAAAGAACTATTTCCAACTCTTCTTCTTATTATTATCATCATCATCATTATTTGATACATGAGGTTTCTCATCTTTCATTGCACGGATCCTTAGCGTCTAGAACCTCTAACCAAGAGTTAGAGGAAGTAAATCGCAAATCACTAAGGAGTCTTTTAGTCCGTCACTATCGTTGACGCTGTGCACAAGGGATCCATCCCTACATTTTCGTCAATTTGTAGAGTCCAATTTTCAATCTAGAAAACCCAAATGACCAAATTCTAGCTTAAGGAGTCCTAACTAGTTAATGTATTTTCTCGGAAAAACTTATTTTTGTATCTTCACAATCTCTGATCTCCAAATGTGAAATTTGTCAAATCAAACTTAATCTAATCCTTTATTACTCCGTATTAAAAAAAATGGCTTATCTTAATCATCTCATCACCTTCATTCATCCTAACATCCTCAGGAACAAAGAGTCAACAAGTTTCATCACCTTATTTATTTCAAGAATTTCACCGGCGGCGATTACATATACATAATACATATTGCCAACATCATATATGTCTTAGTTGTCTCCATGCACCATTTCTTCTTGTGACATATGGATTCTAGTTGTCTCCATGTCCGCCGCGGCGACCACTGTCCACAGGGAAATCTTAAATTAAAGCACACCGTACCGACAAATTATTATATTAGCAGGATTCGTATATATGAGAAGTTGACCACAATACTATAATATTTTCGAGGACCGACGTAGGAATTTTGTCTGTTGGAGTTGAAAAGTAATTTACATTATCTTTGGCTAAATGTTTCGTCAAAATTAACATTTATTTTAAGGCATGTCTCCATAACTGAAATAAAATATTAAATTAAGAATATAATTATTCATTATACTGACAAATTATACTAATGGAAAATATTTATTAGTTAATCTAACAAATCAAATAGTATCAATCAAAATAATCAAATAAATATATTATACATTATACAGGAACTAACATTAGACATATATACACTTACATACACTGATACACACACTAATCTGACAATAAACTAATACTCGAAATATATATACAATATACATACACATTATTAAAAAAAAAAAAACTTCAAAACAAATCAATGAAAAACAGAAAAAATAGATAAACATATATAAACAAGAGTTTGAAAATCAGAAGAAAAAAATCCCCAGAAAACAAAAGTTAACCACGGTTTGCATCTCATCACCAGGGTCGAATTTTAGGGTGTGCAAGATGGGCAACAGCACAGGGCCCCAAAATTTTGTGAGCCCCTATTCCAGTCCTGGCTCAATAGTTAATATATGTATTTGTGATTATATTGGCTCAAAATTAGATATTCATGACTGATCTAAATTCTACTACGCATTATTCAAAAAAAAAATTCTACTCCGTAATATTCACGCGAATCACTTTTCTTCGATTCGCAATTTATTTATACTTTGATAAAGTCTCACTTATTTAATTACTAGCACAGGGCCACACAAATTAAAAAATAGGCATTGCTCATCACCGGCCTCTATACTGTTCAACATTTGTGAAAGTTGTACAATAGATAGACAAATAACGCAATAACTCAAATAACGAAAGGGAGGTTTTGGTTGACCTGTGGTCTGGTCTCTATTCGCTACTCTCGATCTCAAACTATCTACTTTCATCTTCAATTTTTCTTCTCTATGCCAACATCGAGTCTAGGATTAAATTTTCATTTTATCTTTAGACTCGGTTGATTCACCTTATCACAAAAAAAAAAAAAAAAAAAAACAAAAAAACAAAAAAAACAAAAAAAAAAACAAAAAAAAAACAAAAAAACAAAACAAAACAAAACAAAACAAATTATTAAAAAAAAGTTCATATAAAACTAGAGAAAATGACACTTTTTGTGATACCCCAACTTTTCATAAGCTGAGATAGCTAAAACTTTAAACATAAAAGCTGCATATTTCAACAACAACTCAAACTATAGCGGAAGCGATTTAAATCTTATAGGGTATCATGCCACATCTAGGTAAAACACAGCCTAGATGCACAGGCTATCCAAAACCAAAACATAAATCCTCAAACATCATAGTAACAAAACTAGTCAAAGTACATAATCCAAGACAAAGGCACACAAGCCCGAAAGGAGTCTAAAACATCATCTAGTCTAAGCAAAGCATCATAACGATATAGCTCTAGCGCTCACGGCTTAGACTACTCCATATACCCCTTGGAAAACATTTAGAAAACCATTAGCAAAAGAATGCTAAGCAACCACCACTCACACTCGTGAGAACATACATATATAATTAGCTTGTAAATAGGTTTACACACCCGTATAGAATATACACACCAACGAACTGTTCTTTAATTAAAACGGAGACTCAACAACAACACGCTGAATAAGCCATAAACCAAGGACTCTCCAAGTAAAACTAATATCCAATATGAATGTACGAGGCAACAAGTCTATAACGGAATACCAACCGAATCATAACCTCAACAGATTACTCACAAAGAAACCACCAAACCACAATATATCAAGGAATAACGGATAACAAACGAGATACAACTCAACTAAAGAACCATAAGGAACCAAACAAACATCATACCAAAGACAAGCACCAAACCTTACCCTCCAATCACAACACTATCCCTCATACCAACCACTAAACCCAAGTTAGTACATAGAGGCATAAAGCCCAACCATAGAGGCATATGATGCCCATAGCCACAGAGGCAAATGATGCCCAATCACAGAGGCAAATGATGCCCAATCACAGAGGCAAATGATGCCAATCACAAAGGCAAATGATGCCCACAGTTAGCTCACCCTCAACAATCCAAAAGGTACTCAGAGATTCACAACCCCACATCCAACCTCAGACTCAACCCCAAGAATTATCCACCAACAGTGTTCATCTCAGGTTATGAACACAACATACACTCAGAGAATATAACCAAGGATTCAACCAACCAATAGACCAAGAGAATGAATCAAAAGACATGAATACCGCAAGAAGGAGGCGGACTCCGTTGGCGGAAGACCTCCCTCCGCCATCCCCCACCGCTACACACTTGCGGAAGACTCTAACGGGACACATTATACCGCTAGAGTGCACCACAAGAGTGATCCCAACGCACAACTCCCAGACTCGAATCAGAATACGAAATGTTCATTCCAGAATGCAAAAATATGATCAGATTGCCCATATTACATATCTCAGAAGCCAAATAAAATGGAATCCTCAACAATAAATGCTCATACTCATCAAGATGCAAAGGATCAAGAACACAAGTTCAATAATCCATCAAAATAGATCACAAATTATCAAGAACAAAGGCTAAACCAAGAAATTTCCACAGGATTCCAAATCACCAAGTATTATACATAGATCAAGAGTGTAAAATAGGTTTTAGTGAGACATGATGGTTACCTCTTGTAGCACAACTTCAAACCAAGCAAACACCTTCTTCTTCACAAGCCACTCCCACCCACTTGATCATCTTTTCCCAAAGAAAGATCCCAAAAGAACACCATATAAACTTATAAAAAGATCATAAAAATGAGATGATACAAGGCATATTCCTAAAGAGAAACACTTACCCAAGCCCTAGAAATCCTAATGGAGCAATCTTGGTCTTGAATCTTGAAGAATAGAGGATAGTGTATATTGTAGGGTTCTTAGGAATGATAGGGTAGGAAGGAAATATTTTGCAGGGAAATGAAAAAGAGTAGGAAGGATTAATACAAACTCTTTTATATGGATAGTAAAATCATTACATACATAGTGTATGTATTATATTAGGGTAACTAGAATAAATAATGGGCCCTTATAAAAAATGAGTCTTGCATTATTTATTACAATACTAGTAAGTAGGTAATTGGTCCTTCAAAGATAAATAAATTGGGTCATTACAAAATATTCTTAGTTATAAGAAATATAAGGATCCAATTTAAAGAAATCCATTATAGGAATTAAATCAAGAATTGGGCTTTAGAATAAATAGTTAATTCCGGAATAAGAAATATATATATCAATTAGAAGAACGGAGCCAATTAAATCAAATAAATTACACGGTAGAAATAATTACCGGTGTCAAGGCTTGAACGAAATTACGGGGTGTTACACTTTTCCCCCTAAATTATATGCTTATAGCACTTTTTCCCTTGAATTATTCATGTATTTACATTAGTCCCTTCAATTATTGTAAAAGTGGCGTCTTTTCCCCTGATATGTTTTTTTTGGTAAATCTTCCACTGATATGTTAAATGAACATTTTTACCTTTAAAATAAATATTTCATTTATTTTTCTTCTTAAACAAATTATTGCTTAAACATAGAGATGACCACGGTTTGGTTCGACTCGAACCGGGCACTATAGTAACCGAACCGAAAGGTTCATATTATGATTAAGCACTGGAATCTAATATATGGGTTTCAATTTATTAAAATCGCGAACAACAGTCGGTTCTGAATCGTAACACAAACTTTTCGGTTTGGTTGTTATAGTGTGTTGTTCGGTTTGAACCAAACTGTATTCTTTCCTACTTATAAGTAATAATTTGTTGGAGAAAAAAATAAATGAAATATTTATTTTAAAGGAAAAAAGTCTATTGAACATATAAGTGGAAAAAACCACTACTTTTAAAATAATTGAGGGACTAATATTGATATATAAATAGTTTAAAAAAAAAAGAAGCTATAAACATAGAGTTTAGGAGAAAAAAGTGTCAATTTTCCTATAAAACTATCAAAACCACTTAAATTTTAAAATAAAAATTAGTGGGGTACACTAACCCATATTTTTAATTACACACACAAAATTATAGGGTTGGCGTTTCGGGACTCAGTTCATTTTTTTTTTTTTTGGTTTCGATTTCGGTATTAAAAGAATGATACCATTCGATTTAACATTATAGTTCGGCTCGATTTTTGTTCAGTTTAACAACTCCAATTTTCAACATTTCCTAATTTTCCAACACACTACCACACAATATATATTCACATAATCCAAACCCAAAGTCTAAACATTATATAAAAAATAGCAATCTAAAGCTCAAATACACTACTAAGTACTAATTGTTGGAAAAATGGCATAAATGACATTTTAAGTGGCCATTTTGTGGTATAAATATATGTAGGGTCCACATCCGATTTGGGTCGGGTCAAAGTGGATTCGGAATCTTCGTAATAAGACAAAGAGATCGATATATTATACTTTCAAAATGGATAATGGGTGAATGAGAAATTGGTTCTCAAAGTAAATCCATTGAGATGGAAAAAGTGTGGGAAAAGCTTTAAGGAAAGCATTTGTCCCACATTGGTTTGGGAAGAGGATTTCACCCACTGTATATACAATAAGCTTTTTAAGGTTAATTGACTTGTATGGCATAGAGGCTCTCTTTCGTGCGCCCAGGGGGGGGGGGTGCAAATCAAATCCCAAAATGAGCCTGAAAAGGCTTGACTCGTGTACGTCAGCACCTGCGAGCACGAATGTCGTCTAGAAAATTGGCTGGCCTTGCGGGCTAAGTTATGCCAAGTCTCCGAGCGATTTTTCCATCTCAGGCCACTGCCTGCGACCTCTCGAAGGTGCTCAGCAGCGTGTGAGACAAACATACGCGATGTCTCGCGGCTGGCTAGGCAGTATCGAGACATCAACGATGTCTCGCGCCTGGGCAGTTCGAGACATCGCTGATGTCTCGTGACTGGCAGCGCGCGAGACATACCGATGTCTCGAGGCGCAGTTGCGATGGAAGTTTGCGATAGCGGTGATCTCCTGGTCGCACTGGTCGATCTCTCGCGGCTAAGAGTTGAACTCTCGAAGCTTGCACAGGTCGGCCTATCATAGCTCTGAGTCACCTCTCGAAGGCGATCTTCCGCGCGTAACTGCAGTGACCTCTCGCAAGAGGCTCTGGCCAGAACGGTTCACATCCATAGTGACTGTTCAGGTGATTAACTCAATACGCTATGGAATTAATATTAGATTAATTCCAATATTTATTTTTGAGTTAATACCATGTTAGTGGCAGAGTTATTACTTGGCTAGTGGGTGGAGGTTACAGTGCCAGATTTGAATGCCATATTAAATGCCGTTGATCCATAATCTCCTATATATATTTCTAGGTGAGCAGCAGATTTATATGATGAAGTAGTGTCAAGAACACAAACCAAAAATCACTCTGCAAAAGTGAATTTTTCCACCTCGAAACTCTGTTCTCCTTCCTTCAAGCCACCTATATTCATCCCACGTTTTCGTTCGCCGGGTCCCAAGTTTGTGTGCTAAAACGCAGGGATCGTAGTACGTTTTATCCTGGGAAACCTTGGCCGCAACGCTCTAGCTCCCCGGGAGGCGGTCAATAAGGTTTTAAGGACAGAGGCAACTCGACTCGTTCTTATAACTATTCTAATGTCCGTTCATCTCCGTCCCACTTATTCCAGGTTTATCTAACCTTTGTTGTAGGTTTAAATTCCTGGAATTCTTTTATTTGTTTTTGTGGATTTTCTATTTCGTCCATTTTCTTGGGTTTTTCGAGAATTATTCCCAACAATATTAAAACCTTATTTATTTTTTTTCTAATTCTCGAATACCACGGAGAAATGGAAAATCCAACCTCACCCTTGTTTGTTAACGGGGACGAGAACGGTAATGATGTTGTTACGAACAACAATGGAGGGAACGGCAACGTTGTTGCACATTCCCTAGCACCGGTGGACGTTGGTTCACGGAACGGTGTGGGCATCATGGAAAATGTTCCTACGATGCAGGTTCCTTCGGTACCAAATGAATCGGCTATTAGTCATGGAGGATCCAGTGGTGTGATTACTACATGGTCCGAGGACTGTGGTAGTGTGACCAATGACTTCGATCATAATAGAGGGAAGGCCAAGCGAAAGCTTACACCTGAACGAGTTTATGTGAGGAAGGTGAAGGGTCATTACGATGCAAACCGTCATCCTGGTGAAAAGGTTGAAGACAACTTTGCTAGGATTAATGGATACGGTGGATGGTTGGACGAGTGAAGGTCACAACCAAATACCCGATGTGCTGTGATGAGACCACCCCGAGGGAGTGGACTGCTGATAAAATGAAACAAGGCACACGGTGTGATGGACTACTACGAGATAGGGATTAGGAAGTATTATTTCCATTGTAATCTCCTATCTAGTTGAATTTATTTTAATAAATTTGTAGTAGTACCCTTGTAATATTTTTGTTTTAAAAATATGTATGTTCCATTGAGATATTGAATCACGATATACATGCGAATTATTTTGTGAAACAATGTCTGATGTATGATTCAATAATTTATATGCTTTGTGCATGTGTGTAGCATTTGTTTGAGAAATGCTAATGACCAACAAAAATGTAACTTGTGTGTTACATGATTGAAATCACGTAACGAACCTCGGTTCTATATTTCATGAAAAATCAATTGTCAAAAATTGAATACTTTTAAGTGATATTCTTAATGCGATTATAATGGTTTGATTCAACTAGTTGGAATTTTGGTTGATTTGATCTCGTTAATTGTGTTAGAATTAACTTGATCGGAAATTCCTAATTTTACTAGTGTGAAACTAATTTGAGACAAATAATGGAATGTTGGGTCAATAATCTGGGAATTGAGCTTAAGTGCTAACGTTGTAGCGCTAACGGAAAGGCTCAATGAGTTGCTAATTATTTAGCAAGATGGTATGTGGTAGTACCTATGTACAGTTATTATAAAGCTTAATCGCTTAATGATAATTGTATTGAGTACTAGGAAAGTGAGTTTTATGAACCACTAACGTACCAACGTAATAGTGTTTCGTACACTAACGGACTAGTGTATTATTAGCACTTTAAGGGCTAATTAAATTCACTAAGAAAGTGCACTACGACACTAACGTCCAAGTAGCTTGTTTAATACCAAGATTAATCCATTAGTTAAGGCACGAATCGTAGTGCGTAACGGGATTAAAAAATGGAATTAAAACTCAAGCTAGTGGGACGTTGAAATGGTTGTCACAATCATTTGAAATGAAAGCATATAGAAGAGTGTTAGTCTTCCAGGGAGAGGTAATTCAAGCACCTCTCGTGGGGTTTAACTGCACCTTGCAAAAGGTTGCTACCCTTTCCACCTCTCGTGGTCGTGAGGGGCAGTTTGGTACTGCCTATACCTTGCGAGAAGAGGTTGTTTATTGCTTTCAGGACCGCTATTGCGGTGTGTTATTCTTTATAAGAATAAAGTGGAAACCAATTTAATTGTAGAATTAATGCGGTTAAAAGCGATCGATGTGGTGAACAAGAAACACCTTCAGGTGACTTCTATGTTGTTATTATACTTGAGAGTATAATGTGGATTCACCTCAATCGAACGATGCTACCGAACACGACTATCAATACGTTGATATGTTCGAGCCTACCCGAACAATGTGGGGGTGAGGCAATTGTCTTTTGGACAAGCAAAAACCTTTTTAACGAAGGTTTCCTACAAAGTAACTCGATAAGGTTCCTTACGAGTGTAGATAGATTTGAGCTATCCTATTGATACTTGAAATTTGGGGGCGGCTTGCCAAATGTGTTTTGTTCTTAATACTCAAAGTCCATATCTCGGACGGACGTATGTAAGAACATAATGAAATAGAATTTTATCGTTCGTTGAAGATGTTATTCTGAGAAGGTCAATCGAAGGACCTAAAACCCGAACTCATAGCTAGTGAGTAATGATTTGGAAAATCCTGTAATCCAGATTTTCTGACTTACATATTAGAATGTGATGAGCACAATCTAACTTGTTAACTAGAAAATAGAATGGATTTGGTAAGGATTGTAAAATCATGTGGTCCGATATTTCTGATGTACTTGTTAGAATGCGATATGCATAGTCTAACTTGTTTACTAGAAAATGGATCAGGTTTTCTGACACGATTTGTTAGAAAAATAAAGCCTCGAATGGACGTAGAAATTGTGTTTTCTACGGATGTCCATGAGTAGTAAATTAAGTTTACATCTCGTGATTGGACAAAGTCCCCTCTCGTGACCTGCCAGGCTATTCAGGGAATAATTCTGAACACTACGGAATTAACTTCAAGTTAAGTCCAATACAAACTTTAAGAATTAATCTCCTGATTAGTGGTGGGCTGGTTCGTAGGTTACAAATTGGTTTTGTACCAAAAAGAGGCTATAAAGTGAAGTAGATTTTGTCTTAGAGAATCATACTTTGGAATTGGTTGTTCTTCCTCCGGGTTGCAAAACCTTTGGATCCTAAGTGAATCATTGGCCAGAAGATATAATTTCATTGAAGTATAAGGGCAGGCTTGTAATTGAAGATTACTTGCGAGTGCCTTGGTTACTTTAATGTGTATTCTCTCATATTGAGAATAAAAATCCATAAGGATGACACTTGCCTTAACCACTGCGTGGGATTTGGAAGTTCATCAAGTGGATGTGGAAAATCACTATCTTTATAGACAAGGAACGACCTAAGGGTTCTGTTGGTTCCTTGCTGTGAAAGAAAGTGTGTAGTTTGGTAAAATCCTTGTATGATAAAATAATAAGCCTAAAATATTGGCATGTGATGTTTTTCTCTTACAATGATAAACTAACGAGTTGAGTATTGTTGAGATTCACTGTATTCTTATGTGCTTTTATTAGTTTTTATTTGCTTTTATTAGTATTTATTTCCTAGATGACTGTTAGTATCCCTAGGTGCTGTTAGTATTCTTCTACATCCTATATATATTGTTGTCAATGATTGTTTGTAAATAAAGTTCTAAGGAATATATCTCTTCCTCTTCAACATGGTATCAAAGCCACCTCCTGTGGCCTGATTTCTTTTTTCCTCTTTCGCATGAACAGTATGAACAGTAGCAGTACTGTTCATCAAACCCAAAACAAAATTTCCAGACTTCTTCTTTACAAAATCTGAAGAGCCAACTCCAGTCTAGAGATTTTCCAGTCTGGTTCACGACTCTCCCCTGACTACCTGATTTTTCGGCGAAGATTTTCTGGCGACTTTTTCCGGCGAGGATTTCCAGTCTGGTTGGTGCCCCTCCCCTGCCTCGTCTGGTAATATCTTTCCTTTTTTTTTTCAACCATGTCTTCAACTGGAACTGGTGAAACCTCTGGCAGTGTTGAAAATGCTTTCCCTAGCTCAGTTTTTGTGCCTAACTTATCTGGAAATCCTGTTATAACCTCTGAAAAATTATGTGGGTCACAAAACTATCACTCTTGGTCGGATGCCGTTGAAATGTGGTTTATGGGCCAAGGTGTTATTGACCATTTGGAAAAGGGGGTAGAAGAGGTTACAGAAAATGAAAAGGCAATTTGGAAAAGGGTAGATGCTCAACTTTGTAGTCTCCTATGGCAATCCCTTTCACCTGAGTTAGTTCAATTGTTTAGAGTTTTTAAAACATGTGTTGAGGTTTGGAATCAAGCTAAAGCCTTATACACCAATGATATTTCACAATTTTACACAGTTGTTGATAATTTGGTTAATTTAAAGAAGGATGGTGTGAGTATGGAAGCCTTTCTTGGAAAAACTCAAAGTTTATTGACTGAATTTAATAAACTATTACCAATTGGAGGGACACCTGCTGAACAGACTGCCCAAAGGGAAAATTTTTTTGTTGTCCTCATTTTATCTAAATTAGGCCCTGAGTTTAACAATACTCGAAACCAGATTCTTGGGAATAACGTTGTGCCAGGAATCAAAGAATTGTTCAAACGCCTTCTTCAAGTGGCTTCTTTTCCTGGTGAGATTCCTGGACCCACCACAGAACAGTCTGCTCTTGTGATCCAAGGAGGTCGAGGTAACAATTCGGGCAATCGGAATAAAGACCGTAGTGGGCAGAAAAATGCTAGAAACTGTGATTACTGCCATAGATCTGGACACACACAGGACCGATGTTGGAAGCTACATGGGAAACCATTGCCTGCCCCTACAAATGTAGCTCAGCTCAATCAAGAAGGATTTGGCTCTAAAACTATCTCTCTTGCAGAATATGAAGAATTTGCCTGGTTTAAAGCTAATGCCCAAGCTGCTATTGTCACTCCTTTGGCTCATACTAAAGAGACTCATACTGCTCTTGTTTCTCAATCTGGATCTCTTGGACCATGGGTCCTTGATTCAGGTGCCTCTGAACATATCTGTGGTAATTCTTCTTTATTGACTCACCTCACAAACTCTAAGTCTCTCCCGTCCATTGTGTTTGGTAATGGATCCATATGTACTACTAACGGAGTGGGTAAAGCGAGACCTCTTCCTAATCTACCTTTGTCATCAGTTTTGTATATACCTGCATGTCCTTTTAATTTGATTTCCATTCGTCAGCTTACTCACTCTCTAGATTGCCTTGTCACCTTTTCTTCTGATTCTGTCATTATACAGGACCGTCGTTCGGGGAAGACGATTGGCTCGGGGTATGAATCAAAAGGGTTATACCGTCTATCTACTCCTGCTTCCACTGTCTGTAGTGCTACTATTCCTCCGTCCCTTACTCATTGTCATCTAGGTCATCCAAGTTTGAAGAAACTTCAACAACTTGAACCGAGTCTCTCAAAGTTGTCTTCACTTGAGTGTGAATCTTGTCAATTGGGAAAACATTCAAGAAGCTCCTTCCCAGAACGAGTTAACAAAGTATCCTCATCCCCTTTTTCTTTAGTACACAGTGATATTTGGGGTCCTTGTCGTGTCACTTCTGTGTTAGGGTTCAAGTATTTTGTTACTTTTACTGATGACTTTTCTCGTTGTACTTGGGTTTTCTTAACGCGACAACGTTCTGAACTGTTCAACATCTTTCAAAAGTTGAATAATGAGGTTAAAAATCAATTTGGAGTGTCTATTAAAACCCTTCGAAGTGATAATGCCAAGGAATATTTTAATACTCCTCTGTCTATCCTTCTTGAATCTGAAGGTATTCTCCATGAGTCTTCTTGTCCAGATACCCCACAGCAAAATGGTGTGTCTGAACGAAAGAATAGGCATCTAGTGGAGACTGCTCGGACTATGCTTCTTCACTACAAAGTTCCTTCTTATTTCTGGGGAGACGCTATCCTTCATTCATGTTATCTCCTTAACCGTATGCCATCATCTGTTCTACACGGTAAAATACCCTATAGCATATTGTTTCCTCAAGAGCCTTTACACAAGCTTCCACTTAAGGTTTTTGGTTGCACTTGCTTTGTTCGGGATATTACCCCCGGTCGTGATAAACTCTCACCCAAATCCTTAAAGTGTATTTTTGTGGGGTACTCTAGGGTTCAAAAAGGGTTCAGATGTTATTGCCCTGGCACACGACGGTTCTATGTTTCACCAAATGTTACCTTCTTTGAGTACACTCCATTCTTTTCATCCGACTCTACAGGGGTTGTGGATCCTTTTCCTGATGTTCTACCGGTTCCCTCATTTGAAGGAGGGATAGAAATACCTCTGTCTCATAGTGTCCTACCTCCCAATACATCACAAGGTGTCCTACCTCCCACTACATCACAATCCCGCACTGTCTCTCCTTTCCAGTTCACCTATCATCGTCGATCAAAGGTACCACCAACCACTACTACTGATTCATCTCCTGAGCTGGTTCTTCCCTCGGATTCGGTTCCTGCTCTTATCTCCAATACTCCCATTGCTAGTCGAGTGGGTAACAGGTCTACTCGCAATCCCTACCCTATATACAATTTTGTCTCTTATCATCAGTTTTCCCCTGTTTATAATGCTTTCATCTCCAGTTTATCATCTGTTTTTGTTCCTAAAATGGTTAAGGAGGCTCTTTCCCATCCTGGTTGGCAACAAGCTATGGTGGAAGAAATGGTTGCTTTGCATTCCTCAGGAACTTGGGACTTGGTTCCATTACCGCCTGGCAAAACGGTTGTTGGTTGTCGATGGGTCTACAATGTCAAAATTGAATCTGATGGACAGGTAGATAGACTCAAAACTCGACTCGTGGCCAAAGGGTATATACCAGTGTTTGGTATTGATTACACTGATACATTCTCTCCTGTAGCCAAGATCTCTTCCATCCGAATCTTTCTATCTATTGCTGCTATACATCATTGGCCTTTATACCAGTTGGACATCAATAATGCATTTTTACATGGAGATCTGAAAGAAGAAGTATATATGGAGCAACCTCCTGGTTTTGTTGCTCAAGGGGGGGAGACTGACTTGGTCTGCAAACTAAAACGCTCTCTTTATGGACTGAAACAGTCTCCACGTGCCTGGTTTGGACGTTTTAGTACAGTTATACAAGAGTTTGGGTTAGTTCGGAGCAAAGTGGACCACTCCGTGTTCTACCGGCATCAACAAGGTAAGATCATTTATCTTGTTGTTTATGTCGATGATATTGTTATCACAGGAGATGATGCAGAAGGAATACTCCGGTAAAAACAGCATCTTTACCAACACTTTGAGACAAAAGATCTTGGAAAATTGAAATACTTCTTAGGGATAGAAGTTACCCAGTCGAAGCAAGGGATTTGTATATCTCAACGAAAATATGCTTTGGACATATTAGAGGAAACAGGTATGCTTGATTGCAAACCAATTGATACTCCCATGGATCTTAACGTTAAGCTTGTTCCGGAACAAGGGAAGCCCTTTTCAGATCCAGGAAGATATCGAAGATTGGTTGGAAAATTGTTGTACTTAACAGTCACTCGCCCTGACATTTCTTTTGCAGTTAGCACTGTAAGTCAATTTTTGGCCTCTCCGTGTGATAGCCATTCGGATGCTGTCATTATTTACGATATATCAAGAAGTCACCAGGAACCGGGGTGTTATACAAAGATCATGGAAATACAGAGATTATCGGGTATACTGATGCAGATTGGGCTGGATGCCCTTAGGACAGAAAATCAACATCTGGGTACTGTGTTTTTCTTGGTGGCAACCTAATATCTTGGAGGAGTAAGAAGCAAAATGTGGTGGCTCGATCAAGTGCAGAGGCAGAATATCGGTCAATTGCCTTGGGAACATGCAAACTAATCTGGTTAAAGCATCTCTTGATTGAATTAAAATTTTGCATGAAAGGGCCTATGAAACTGATGTGCGACAATCAAGCAGCCTTGCATATTGCATCCAATCCCGTCTTTCATGAGAGAACAATACACATCGAGATCGATTGTCATTTTGTTCGTGAAAAGATTGCATCCGGAGAAATTGTTACCTCATTTGTGGGTACAAATGATCAGTTGGCTGACATCTTCACCAAAGCTTTAAGAGGTCCTAGAGTTGAATATTTATGTCACAAGCTTGGAGCCTTTGACATCCACGCTCCAGCTTGAAGGGGGGTGTTGAGATTCACTATATTATTATGTGATTTTATTAGTTTTTATTTGCTTTTATTAGTATTTATTTCCTAGATGACTGTTAGTATCCCTAGGTGCTGTTAGTATTCTTCTACAGCCTATATATATTGTTGTCAATGATTGTTTGTAAATAAAGTTCTAAGGAATATATCTCTTCCTCTTCAACAAGTATAAACAAAGTAACAAATGTCTATGTATGGTATACGATAGACGGTGACGTTGCTATGCGTTTATACACGATAAACTCATCGTGGTTAGAAACGATCGAGTGATCAAGCCTACCAGGATCATGTTGAATTGGAAATTTGACATGAAAGATATGAATTTGCAGATTTAAAACTTCGGGATTAAAATCATGAGAAGACCTGATGGTCTTGCGTGAAGCCAATCTCATTGCGTTGATTAATTCCTTGCAAAAGGATAATAATCAAGTGGCTTAGACAACGTTGGATACTAACTATCCAAAAAGTCACAAAGATTGTACTTCTTGATGAGAATACACTCTGATTTTTGGTAAGTTCAATTGTATCTAATGGGTTGTGGTTGGCCAAATACTGCCTTGCGGTTTACAAACTCAGTATTTATACGAGTGATACATACTAGAAGGCAATAGTGGAAAAATTATGAGATACCTTTGGTACTTATAATTTTGGACTGCACTACGTGTGATATCCAGCCATACTTGGATAGCATCTTAACCAGATATCTAAAGGACGTTAAGTCCGTGAGAGGCTACATGGTTGATGTAAGCCAGGGTAGTCAGTCAAAAGTGGAAATTCTCGTGATAGCTAGATCCGTGTTGAAATCTAGCTGGAAAAACTTAGACACATGTGTCTCGAGAGGTTGAATGGCAATGTCATTCTCGTTGAGAATGTTCCTGAGTTGGAAAAACTCATACCTCGAATGTTGTTGCTTTGCGATAGTCAAGCGCAATTGGTTGAGTACGAGTTGCATGGTAGTCTAGACTTATAAGTCGTAGACATAATACCATTGAACAATTTCTCGCAACGGGAGTTGTCTCTGTTGACTATAAGGTCAAAGGATAACGTAGCGGCCGCTAACCTAAAGGGTAACCTTTGGTTGTTGAGAAATTGATACGAAGAATGGGTCTAAACGCCCTTGGTACACAAAAATTCCATAGTGGATACCCAACCTAGCTGGCACCTAAGTTCAATGGGACAACTAAATTATGGAATGAGCGCGTCACTGTGGGGGTCCCCGACCCCTACCACTCCTCGTTAAAACATTGACTCCCGATCGAGGCTAGCACACTAGTGCTTTAATGATTCGATTGTCATCTGACATATGTTGTGTATGCAATGTCAAATGGACATGTGTTGAGTTGCGGGAAACTAGAGAAAGAATCACCTATGTGAGAGAGAAGTGTGGGTCGCTTCAAAGGAGAATTGAACAGGGCTCAATTCTTTAGAAACTGTTGCAGAACCAGGCAGGTGTCCCACGACCAAAATGGGCACAGTCATGAGAACAGGACGTGGTTGGATGGTTCCTGTGTAAGATCTGTCAATGTGTACACAAACGGTAGTCAGTTAAAAGACATCGCGTTCTACCGTACAGCCAGTAGGGTATAGATCTCACAAGGCAAGGTTCAAAGGGTTAAACCTACCTCTGCTATGCAGGAATCAACCGTTGAACACTGTTGTTTCCGTTTTTCTAAAATACCCGGAAAACAATTTTCATTCATGTGGGGGATTGTTGAAAAAAATTGCATAAATGGCATTTTAAGTTGCCATTTTGTGGTATAAATATATGTAGGGTCCACATCTGATTTGGGTTGGGTCAAAGTGGATTTGGATTCTTCGTAATAAGACAAAGAGATCGATATATTATACGCTCAAAATGGATAATGGGTGAATGAGAAATTGGTTCTCAAAGTAGACCCATTGAGATGGAAAAAGTGTGGGAAAAGCTTTAAGAAAAGCATTTGTCCCACATTGGTTTGGGAAGAGGATTTCACCCACTATATATACAAGAAGCTTTTTAAGGCTAATTGACTTGTATGGCATAGAGGGTCTCTCTCGCGCGCAGGGGGTGGTGCAAATCAAATCCCAAAATGAGCCTGAAAAGGCTTGAATCGTGGACGCCGACACCTGCGGGCACGAATTTTCCATCTCAGGCCACTGCCTGCGACCTCGCAGGTGTTCAGCAGCGTGCGAGACAGACATACGCGATGTCTCGCGGCTGGCTGGGCGGTATCGAGACATCAGTGATGTCTCGCCGAGTGGGAAGTTCAAGACATCAATGATGTCTTGTGCCTGGGCAGTTAGAGACATCAGCAATGTCTCGTGACTGGCAGCGCGCGAGACATACCGATGTCTCGAGGCGTAGTTGCGATGGAAGCTTGCGATAGCGGTGATCTCCTGGTCGCATTGGTCGATCTCACGCGGCTACCGATGTCTCGAGGCGTAGTTGCGATGGAAGCTTGCGATAGCGGTGATCTCCTGGTCGCACTGGTCGATCTCACGCGGTGATCTCCTGGTCGCACTGGTCGATCTCACGCGGCTACCGATGTCTCAAGGCGTAGTTGCGATGGAAGCTTGCGATAGCGGTGATCTCCTGGTCACTCTGGTCGATCTCACGCGGCTAAGAGTTGAACTCTCGAAGCTTGCACAGGTCGGCCTATCATAGCTCTGAGTCACCTCTCGAAGGCGATCTTCCGCGTGTAACTGCAGTGACCTCTCGCAAGAGGCTCTGGCCAGAACGGTTCACATCCATAGTGACTGTTCAGGTGATTAACTCAATACGTTATGGAATTAATATTAGATTAATTCAAATATTTATTTTTGAGTAAATACCATGTTAGTGGCAGAGTTATTACTTGGCTAGTGGGTGGAGGTTACAGTGCCAGATTTGAATGCCATATTGAATGTCGTTGATCCATCATATCCTATATATATTTCTAGGTGAGCAGCAGATTTATATGATGAAGTAGTGTCAAGAACACGAACCAAAAATCACTCTGCAAAAGTAAATTTTTCCACCTCGAAACTCTGCTCTCCTTCCTTCAAGCCGCATGTGTTCATCCCACGTTCTCGTTCGTCGGGTACCAATTTTGTGTGCTAAAACGCAGGGATCGTAGTACGTTTTATGCTGGGAAACCTAGGCCGCAATGCTACAGCACCCTGGGAGGCAGTAAATAAGGTTTTAAGGACAGAGGCAACTCGACTCGTGCTTACAACTACCCTAAAGTCCGTTCATCTCCGTCCCACCTTATTCCATGTTCATCTAACCTTTGTTGTAGGTTTAAATTCCTGGAATTCTTTTATTTGTTTTTGTGGATTTTTTATTTCGTCCATTTTTTTGGGTTTTTTGAGAATTATTCCCAACACTAATTACCAAACATTAGTTGTTTTTTTTGTCCAACTGACTCTTCAGTTGGTTCACTTAGAATGTTTTGTTGAAAAGATGAAGAATCATCCATTTGTATAGTTAATATTTGGAGAACAAGTGTGGTAGAGAAAAGAACAATGAGGTAATTTTTATTGACTATAAACTAAAAAACAAAAAACAAAACAAACAAGAAGTCTCAAGACTTTCCCCAACAAGAGTTTTAGACTCTTGCCTCACAAGAATTTTAGGTTCTTGCCCAGCTACTAAAGCTTAAAGACTAAGGATAAAGATTGGATCATTTACTCTCATCTAGAGGTTCTAATTTATAGTGTCAGGCAATAAATAATTATAGAAAAGGAGATGATTGTTGATATGATTGTGCCTTTGATTTATTCTTTTCAAATCCCTTGAGTTAAGTCTTTCCTTGTGTATTTTGATATGCCTGATTTTCATCATTCCTTTTTTTTTTTAGCAAACTATCCATTCTGGTGAGTATCATTGCCACCCACCAAAAAAACAACCTTGTCCCCCAGGCTAGAGTGGATAGATTGCCTTATACTGTCCGATGTCGATTTGGTTACACCAAGCTCGTTGCTCGTTTCGTCCTCGTCATCCTTTGCTACAAATAGAGTTTGCAAGGATTTATTTGGGCATACATTAAGTGGGTTGTACGGTTGCTGACAACGGAAACAAAGTCCTTTGGCGCGCATGTCCAAATACTCTTTGTTAGAATAATGTCGCGCGTGCCGGAGCTTGTGACGTTGATGTTTTGGAATTGCACACTGAAAACTACATTGTAGGAATCGCATGTTGTGTTTGGGAGGAGAAAGAAGATGTTTGATTGCCACCAGAGAATTGAGACTGAGTTTGAATGGGTTTGAGCTGTGAATATTTCAAAAAAGAATTGGTTCGGTAATTCTTCTCAGGCCCATTAGACTAAGTAGACCAATTATGTGATGGAATTATGTAGAGCGCTACATTTTCTTCTTGTAGATTGCGTCCAAGGAGCCGGCCTATGGAGAGAAATTCAATTTCTCGTTCTACAGCGCGAGCGACATGCATCGTTGTTCGGAGGTGTGTCACAACATTCAGTCGGAGCCGCACCCGAATTACAAATTTCAATCCATTCAGAAAAATCCCTAATTGAGTGTGAGGCGCCAGACCCGGAATCTAGGCAACACGAGCTCTAAATGTATTGGAAAATTCATCAACAGTTCCCGTTTGGTGCATTGCGGCTAATTGTTCAATCGGAGGTCCGCAAAGTTCACCACCAAATTCTTCCAAAAGTTCTGTTGTGAACTGACTCCATGTGAGAGACGGATGTTGTTGTTGAAGCCATCGAAGTCAATGGAGTGTTGGTCCTTCCATACTGATGAAAGCCGTTAGCACCTTCAAATCATCACGTTGCAATGAATTGCAAATGAAATTATGTAATGCAAATATGTATCAAAATATTAAGTAATAAATGAAGTGCCAAAATAAGTACACAACTGAATTTGATAATGCAGTTGGAGTGCACCTCCTAATCTGCGGGGCCAGGCCCAAAAACTTTTTCACTTAAGATCAACCCGCTGGTTTTTACAATTACAAGGTTCAACGAATTACAAAACTAGGTATACCACCTATTTAAACATTAACCTCATAAAATAACTCTATGAAAAAGTTTACACGTACAGTTTGAACTAATTATACCAATTAAACAAACTGTAACCAACCTGGATTTTAACACAGCTTGTGCCAAGCACCTTGTTCTCAAATGGCATGTAGTGACCTCTCCATATGGGAGGTCATGAGTTCGAGCTTTAGTGGATGCGATAGTGATTGACTCTTTGTGCTTCAACAGGTTGAGAAAGTATAGATGAACAGATATTACAATGTAATAGGGTCAGTTGTATTAAAAAAAACACACAGCTTGTACTAATATAACATGGAGCTAATTTCTCCGGATAGTACAATATATAATCTTTCCATTTCTTTAAATTTCACAAACTTGAATTTCTACATTATAAAGATATCTATTTATAATGTTGAATTCTTTGCTTTGGATCCACGTACACACGTTGTCACGTTTTTTATGTTGCGCACGTCCCTTGCATTTTCACACGATCACCTTTATTTGCGTAATCCCATTTGTGCCATGCATTTCATTTCCTTATTTTCCTCTACACATTCACATGTTATGCCATACGTCACTTGCATTTTCTCCTTTTGATTTGCCACATTTACGTACATGCATGTTTACACGTACACATGATGCATGCCCCATTTTATGATCTTGCATCCATTATTTCTTTTTCTTTATGCCACATTCCACACACTTTCACATTTTGTTTGATTATATGCCAATTTACCATACGTAATATATCTACATACGTAGTATATTACTAACAATCTCCCCTTTTGGCATATGTTGTCAATGCATTTTTGTATGAATTACGAGGGAGACCTGGTATGAATTGAGGGGAAGAACTGCCCTTTTTGCCATGCATTTCATTTCCTTATTTTCCTCTACACATTCAAATGCATTGGTGCTATGGGTAAAGCGGGCCAACTAGAAGTAGTTGAGACGGTTGCATTGACAATGCCTTTCAAGCCAGATGCAGCTGTTTGGCGGGCATTGTTCTCAACAAGTGCATATCATGGGAAGACCGACTTTGCTTGGAAGATGAGAGACAAATTGTTGGAGATCAACCCTAATCACGATTCGGCTTATGTCCTTTTAGCAAATGCATTTGAAAGTGCAGGGAGGTGGGACGAGGTGAAAGAAGAGTGGAAGACAATGAAGGCCAAGAAAGTAAGGAAGGAAGGCGGGAGGAGTTGGATTGAAGTTCGTGGGGAGGTTCATGTGTTTTTGGCCGAAGATAGGACGCACGAAAGAAGGGATGAGATTTATGAAAAGTTAGCGAAGCTGATGGAAGAGATTGAAAGGCTAGGATATGTGCCTGTGTGGAATGAAATGCTACACGAAGTAGATGAGAAGCAAAAAAGAAAAGTACTTTTGTATCACAGTGAGAAGCTGGCACTTGCGTTCGGGTTGTTGAGTAGATAAACTCCACCCGGTAAACCTATGAGAATTATGAAAATTTTTAGGATATGCGGGGATTGCCATAAAGCTTTCAAGTATATTAGCACGGTAGTAAACAGGGAGATTATAGTCAGGGATGTTAATAGATATCATACATTCTTGAATGGCAGTTGTAGTTGTGGGGATAATTGGTAACCTATTGAGAATAGTAATAGGTTTGCCCTTTGGCCACGGATATAAAAAAAACGTACACTAAGTTTTCTCCCCCTTAATTCACACACTATCCCCCTCAATCATAACATGTCTCCCCCTTTTCATAAACATTAGCCAAAGGTAACATAGCCACAACAGTATGTATTGAATAATGCAAACAAATTCAACTAAGAGCATGCAATTGATAAGACGTTGATAGATACTGAAAGTTGAGAATTTCATAAAGGGGGGATAAGAGAGGTATATCAACATGAGAGCCCCATAAGATCAAACATAGAAATAACAATACTCGAAAGCTTTCACACCAGACTCTTCTCAGGTCCTTTTGGAACCATATTAAGTACAAGGTAGCCCTATTCCAGGTAACCAGTTTAAGGAATAATTTTCACTAAATATCTTTCACTCCGGGTTGTTCTAGGGTCCTTTTGAACCATAGCAGACACCGGGTAACCCTCTTCTAGGTAAGTATGTCAGAAATGTTAATGGAGTGCTTTACACTAGATAGCTTTCACTCCGGACTGTTCTAGGGTCCTTTGGAACCGTAGTAAACACCGGTAGCCCTCTTCTAGGTAATCAAGAAAAGTATGCATTGGTAAGAATGTTAATGTGTTTGAGAGGATGGAACAATCATATAATTCATACAAACTTCAAGTGTAATATGTGTAGCAGGAGTAGAGAATCAAGAGCATATGGCTATTATGATGAGCGGGAAGTTGATTGGGAAATGAGTAGCAAGCTTATTGAATCAGTTCAAGAGGACTATCTACAAGTTATCAATAAAATGCTCTAGATGAACTACTTGCAAAAATCAATACTACTACTAAAACCTAAATATTACCAGTGAACTGACCGTCAATAGAACATGGACTGATATGTAGAATCAACTGACTATGCAAAACCTGAGGAAGTGGTAGCTTGATTGTTTGGATTCGATCCATAGGGAATAACTTTAAATACTCCTCGCAGCTTGAGAGTCTTGACAGTCTATAATCTTCTTTGATTTGCTCAATTTCTTCATCAAAGAAATTCATCATCAGTCTTCTAAGAACCCTGTATCACTAACAAACCATAAATAAAAAAAATATTTTTCTTCCTGCCTTCTTTCCCATTCTTTCCATCTCTTGTCATTGAATTTCTCTTCACTCGGCCTGCAATTTGTTTTGTTTTTGATTTTTTTTGAACAAGTGTATAATTGAATCTACAATACAAACTAACATGATGAAAGTTGAATAATTTTAAACCAAAAAAAAAAAGTGAAACAAAAATAAGTTAAGCATTTTAAAAAAAAAAAAAATTTTTCTTTAATAGCAGACAAAAAAAATCATTTTGTTGTCAAGGAAGTTTGCTTGGGTCGCCACACTTGCGGTGGTCTGTTTTGTCTACAACGCCTCCATCCATGTCCTTTCATATTACACTGAAACATGTTTTGTAAAGAAATATGTTCACATACTTTTTGTCTTCAGTGTTTTGCCGTGACCTCTTTTTTGGTACCCACAATTTTGTCTGATTTCCTTATCTGTCTGTGAATCCTAGACCTGCTTTGTTATGATATTTCCCTCCTGACTAAAGGATTTAATTTAGGCTATTTATACCTGTGTTCAACATTCTCACACGTTTTTTGAAATTTTTCAATTCCTTTTACAGGTATAGTTCATTTGAAACCTTCACATCTAAATTAGTCTTAAGTTCTTCTACATAGATTTTTAGGGCTGAACTCTCCAACTTTAGAGACTCAAAATTTTTAATTAGCATAAGGTTTAGCTTACTTACCTTACACCAGTTCTTGTACATATCTTCATAAGCTTCTACAAGGTCATCCTCATCATCAGTCTATATCTCTTCACTTGCCTCATGTGTGAGGTCAACATTCTCGTTATCAGTCTGTATTTCTTCAACTACTTCATGTGTTCCTGGTTTGGTAGGTTGCATCTGATTTGAGTCTCCCATTACCTCACTATCTTCCACAACTTCTTCTAAAATTTTAAAGAACTTCTCGTAGTTTTCTCGTTCTTACACATCATCAAGATGGTACATGTTGCCAAGGAATGTAACAAAATTGCCTGTCTTTGTCAGGATCATCAAAATCACTCCAGGTATACGATTTCTTATGTTTATTGTTTCCATAGTCCGCTGCAATGTGTTCATAACCTCCACATTCATAGCATTGAACGCCTTTGAGCTTCAAATCTTGATTTGGACCTTTTTGCCTCTGAATATTTCCAGTTCCACCTCATTTGCTATTTGTTTTCAGCTTTCCTTGTCCCTTAGCTTTCTTCAGCAGCATTTTGCCAAATTTCTTTGACAACATGGCCATAACCTCATTCATTTATGTATCGGAGTCAGCTCTTACAGGTGCCATAACACTGAATGCAACTCATTTATTGTCATTGTTCAGGTACTTATCTTCCTCCTCCATTTCCAATTCAAAAGTATGTAAATTTCCCATTAAACCATTTAAAGTTAGAGTTTTTAGATCTATTGATTCCTTTATAGCAACAACTTGCATCTTGAACCTCGGGGGTAAGGATCTCAGAACTTTTCGAACCATTTTTTCTTGCTCAAATGGTTCATCCAAGTTTTGTGCACTGTTACCAGTTTTTTACCCTTGCACTAAACTCATATAATGACTCGGTTTCTTCCATTCTCAGACTTTCATACTTGGGCATGAGCAATTGTAATTTTGAGATTTTGACGAATCATGTACCTTCATAATGATTCATAAGTGCATCCCAAGCAACTTTTGCAATATCTGTGGCTGAGATCAATACAAATTGATATGGTCCAAGTGCACTGTGAATAGCATTCTTGGCCTTATTGTTTGCTGATGATTGTTTATTTTCGTTTGAAGTCCATTGGCTAAGAGGTTTTTTCTTTTCTTCATTTTCAACCGTCATCATGGGTGGAGTCCAAGCCTTTTCAATAGCATCCCAACATTCTTCATCCAAAGATTTTATAAATGCTTTCATCCTGGCCTTCCAATAAACATAGTTGCTTACTCCTTTCAATAATAGTGGTCGTGAAATTGAGGCACATTCTTCCATTCTGCAAAAACAACACTCGAGTATCCCTAGGATCTCGCTAGCAAATAAGTGACATTGCTCTGATACCAATTGAAATTATGCAACGCAAATATGTATCAACATATTAAGCAATAAAGGAACTGAAAAAATAAGTACACAACTAAATTTGATAACGCAGTTGAAGAACACCTCCTAATCTGCGAGGCTATGCCCAAAAACTTTTTCACTTAAGATCAACACGCTGGTTTATACAATTACAAGGTTCAACGAATTACAAAACTAGGTTTACCACCTATTTAAACATTAACCTCATAAAATAACTCTTTGGAAAAGTTTGACGTACAGTTTGAACTAATTCTACCAATTAAACAAACTGTAACCAACCTGAATTTTAACACAACTTGTACTAATATAACATGGAGCTGATTTCTCCGGATAGTACACTAATCTTTCCATGTGTTGAAGTTTCTTCGCAACACCTTCCTGAATATATATTTGTCTTTGAATTTCAGAAACTTCAATTTCTACATTATAAAGATATCAATTTATAATGTTGAATTCTTTGCTTTGGATCTATATACACACGTTATCACGTTTTTTATGCTTCGCACGTCCCTTGCATTTTCCCACGATCACCTTTACTTGCATAATCCCATTTGTGCCATGCATTTCATTTCCTTATTTTCCTCTACACATTCACATGTTATGCCACACGTCACTTGCATTTATTCCTTTTGATTTTCCACAGTCACGTACATGCATGTTTGCACGTACACATGATACATGCCCCATTTTATGATCTTGCATCCATTATTTCTTTTTCTTTGTGCCACATTCCACACACTTTCACATTTTGTTTGATTATATGCCAATTTACCATACGTAATATATCTACATACATAGTATGTTACTAACAATAAAGAATTTAACTGCTCAAGCCAGCCATCCTACTAGATCTGGGCCATCAAATGTCATAATCTCTAATCTGTTAGACTGTAGTGGATGATTAACCGAAGAAACTTGTTGTAATGGTACTAGTGTGGAGTTGATAGTGTCTGAAGAACTTCCATCAGGAACAGGCACCGGAGAAACACTAAATTCTGCAGAACGTTCCCAATGCAATGAAAATAGCAGTTCAGACATCTTGGCAAGTGTACCTTCTATACTATCCATTCAGATATTCATGTCAGAGCGCACCGATTCGATTTGGGTCTGCATTTCTTCCTGGTTCTTCTCAAACGATTCAACACGAGAGTCCATTCGTGTATTGGTCATTGCACGCAATGTCAAACCAATTTGTTAGAGAAAAGAACAAGGAGTCAATTTTTATTGAATGGAAACTAAAAAAAGAAGAGAAATAGGAAATCTCATGACTTTCCCCAACAAGAGTTTTAGGCTCTTGCCTAGCTACTAAAGCTTAAAGACTAAGGATAAAGATTGGATCATTTACTCTCATCTAGAGGTTCTAATTTATAGTGCCAGGAAATAAATAATTATAGAAAAGGATATGATTGTTGATATGATTGTGACTTTGATTTATTCATGTCAAATCCCTTGAGTTAAGCTTGTCCTTGTGTATTCGGATTTATTTGCCTGATTTTCATCATTCTTTTTTTCTGAGTAAACTATCCATTCTAGTGCATATCAAAGTGTCAAATACTGTATAGTTAATTTTTGGACACAGTTCGTCATTACTTGGCAAAATATATTTCCAGTGCACTAGAATATTATTTTCCAGTGCACTGAAAATCAAAATAAAAATATTTTTGAAGCACATTAATTTCATAGAAACATGGAACTATGAAAAATATTGAATATTTTAAGAATATCAAGTTAGAGATAATTGTGAGGCAAAGAACAATTACGGTAAACAACAAAAGTGTAAAGTAGATAACGAGACATAAAGAAATCAAATAAAAAATTTTAAGAAAGATACAGCGAAAATACGAGCTAAATGGTGGAACAAGCAACAAGAGTCTTGGATTTACTTCTTTATTATTATTATTATTATTTAAAAAAAAAAACAAACAGTATTCAGTTTAATTGATTCGATTTTTTACCAAATTGTTCGGTTCGATTCGATTTGATTTTTTACTGAATCATTCGGTATACAAGAATCCATTACCATTCAATTGTTTGGTATATTACTGTACCAAACTAGTTCGGTTTAGTTCAAACAAATCAAACCGAATTTTGCCTACCCCTACTAAATTGTGCAATTAAGACATAGACCCTGTTTGGTAAATAATCAGCCTATCAGCTAATTTTGGCTTATTTGATCACTATTAGTTGTTTGGTTAATAAGCTTTTTGTAACTCTAAAATACTAAAATTTAAAAGGCTACTCAAAGTAGCATTTTCAATTAGCTTTTTGAGAAAAAAATTATACCAAACAGCTATCAGCTAACAGCCAACCCAATCAGTCAAGTTTTTACAATCAGCTAATGTTATTAACAAATCATACCTTCTAACCCAAACAGCCAACCCAATCAGCCAACAGCCATTTACCAAACAGGGTCATAGTCTATGAGTATATATTAAATTAAAGGACATATATGTCACTATTCATGAATAATGGCGAGAGGTGGACAGGTGGCCACGGTTGTATTTTTTGTTTTTTTCTTTTTTGTTTTTTTTTGTTTTTTTTTTTTTGTTTTTTTTTTGCTTTTCTAAGAAAATGAACAATTTTAAAAGAATTAATGTGATAACGTTATCTCGAATCGGTAAAAATATAAACACAAATAATAATGCCAATGTGTCATTGATACCAAAGAGTATTTAATGATTGGAAAATGATATATATACTCTCATGGAGCTGAGTATAATTTCCGTCACATGTATAAATTTTATTGGATAAACGTGAATGATTAAAAATAGTAGTACACTTTGTTGTTTAAATCAATCAAATGATGACACATCAGTAGGGAGTAAAAAATGGAGTAAAAAGTGAGGGTAGATAATCTAGTATTACTTAATGATTTTATGTAATTATGTTAAGCTTTATCTTTAATTTATTAACTATTTTAAAAATAAAATATGGCATTAATTAAAGTTCAAACTTCAAATGAAATTATTATATTAAGCAAAAAATCTCCAGACATATAAAAGGACACCTTATTTATAACAAACATTTGTTCAGTACATCACAAAAGTCATACACACGACACGTACGACTAGGAACTAAACAAATTACAACCAAATAAAAATTATACATAAAAAGAAATGGACAAAGCGTCAGAGATATCTTATTAAAGAAGCACGCAATCGCCAAAATTATCCTACATCACATTATGAGAAGTTGACAATAGTATGGCTTTTTCTCTCTTTTTATCTCTTTTTTTTTTTATTGCTTCTTAGCTTTCGTGACTATTAGATTCGTATAAAATACGATTTAAACATCAAACATCTATATCAACATTAATAGACATGTGGCAAATGGGTCCAGTATAACTTGATAATTATGAACTTATTTAATAGATGTGCATTTTTATTAGAACTATTAATACGGGTTGGCCGGGTGGTCCCTGCCACACCACCCTTTTTTTTTTCTTTTTCTTTTTTTTCTTTGACTCTTAACAATATATAAACAATATCTACACTGAAAAACAATATATATATATATATATATATATGTATATATATATATATATATATATATATATATATATATAATTAATTAATTAATTAATTAATTAATTAATTAATTAAAGGGCAGGCAGCTCGCAGGGCCTAGGTGGGGCGGGATGTTATTTTCATGTCTAGGGATGACAAATGAATGGACTATAACCTAATACTTATAAACTTGTTTAATTTATATTAGATGGTTCAGCTCTTCATAAATTGAGAAAAATTGTGTAGTTCAGTACCACCATGATTTATACTGGGTAGTAAATTGGCCACAAGCCAGCTCATTTGCCTTTAAAATAATAATAATAATAATAATAATAATAATAATAATAATAATAATCTATACTATATATAAAAGCAATATCCTCCTCCAAAATTTTTCCGACCAAATGTAGGAGCATTTTAGTAATACGGTAATTATTATTATTATTATGATAGAATAATATTAATTATAATATTGTTTCCACATTCACATATCTATACTATTATTATTATTAATTAATTATTAATATATTAATACAAAATCCTCCTTTCCGCACAAACAATTAATATAAATATGGAAAAATGGGAAAAGTATGGAAGCAAATATTAGCCCTGTGAAGACGACTCTGAAAAATGGAAAAATGGAAATGAATCAGTAAAGGAATATAAGGAAATGAAACAGTAAGGAATATAAGGAAAACAATCTTTAAGGAAATGTTTAGTCTACACGTTAATCTTTAAGGAAAATTTTGCATTAAAAAAATAGAATACAACCAATTACTAATAATTTATCCTTATTTTGATATTTATTGAAATTTTACTATAAATACTTCCTAACCTTAATAGGATTGTACATAAAACATGCAATTGCAAATAAACCGCTCCATAAATAATTCCATAATTGCCATATTCTCTGTAATCGGCCACAAAATCATCATTATTTCTTTAAATAATAATGCTCCATAACCAGCCACCTAATCTGCACTATAAATACTCTTATAATCCTAAACAATTCTACCATCCATTATTTTCTATTATTCTTTGCTATTTCTCCTTATTGTTCACTAATGGAGTCTGTTTCTGTCTCTCCCTCCAACTTATCATGCGTTCTTATTTGTGACTCCCAGGTAAATTTCTCCTAATCGTTATTCTAATAATTTAATTATATTTAGAAGCTAGGTACCTATACCTCTTTCCAAATAATTTTCTGCAGGAAACAAGTATTCCATTTTTCCAGTTATTCATTTCTCTAGAAAGATTACTCATTTCTCTCCAAGCATAAAATAGCTAGGACATTAGCACTTGTGCTTTTTAAAAAAGGGAAATTTACACAAAAGAAATGCAATTACTGACCAACAAGATGACAAAGAATGAACAAAACCAATTAACATATGAGAAATATTTGATATAGTATGGAAAGCATACGCTGAGTATGATAATTATTGGCATACACTTCATCCCTGTCTGGCCTGTTTCTTCCTCTTGAACCATTTTTGTCAGCATACACCTTTTCAGCTGAAGGCATGGGGGAACACCTAGCGTGATGCTTTGAAGATGGTTCCAAAGCAGTATGCGTATCTCTTGAAATGTCAACATCACTGTCCTACAATAGTTTGAGGTAAAAGACATGGACCCAAATAATTGCAGAAACAAGGTGATTAACATGAACCATAAACCAAAGTAAAAACAAAAACCCAATGCATTTAATGTGTCAAAGTGGATGTTATACATATATGATGCCTTTCTTTCATGTATTTAATACTCAATTGTTTCTTTGTTCCTTCCCTATCATCCTCCTAATGCATTTAATGTGTCAAAGTGGATGTTATTACATTCTGTTGGATTATTCACTTTTCAAATCTACAATGATGTTTTTCCAATTGCTATATTTCTATTTATAAATTGCTTCATCGGTAAGTGAGGAATATATGAAAACTTTGGAATAGTTGGGAAGATGAATGTAATTGCAGTTGCTTATCAAGGGCATGTAGTACTGTTTATATTTTCTAAACAAGTACACATTACTTACAATTGTAATTGATTCAAAGTATTAAATGCTTTTTTATAGAATATTAAATTTCACTCAAAGACTCATTGAGACTACTTTCGCAGATCCTCATGGAGCTGAAATCCAAATTACTCAAAATGAACATAAAGAAATGGTTAAATTATCTTTTGATTCTAGAACTTGAGCAAATTATTACGTCAAGAGGAGAAATCATTTTCTCTCAGCATTAATCATGTCCACACCTTGGCATAGTTCTATACGACTTTCACAGTTCAGAGAGCAACAACAAGGCTGCCAAACTACTGATATGACTAAATAACAATTTGGATTTGCAACAAAGTGACAGATAAGCCAGACTAGCATGATGAAAAAATTACTGCAAGTTCTTAGAGTAATGTGAATTTGACAACCTAAATCATTTATTAACAGGCATTCTATGTTTTAAATGGCCCTTAGTAAATTTCCAAATGTGTTATTTTGAATAAGCTATCTGTAACATGCATTTAAAAAAAAAAAACTATATGCCTATTTGATTAAAAAAAATGTTTTTCATTGTCAAACTTAACTATTTTCCAAGTAATAAAATATGAAGCTATTATCCAATTTTCCTTCATATTACGATTATTTTGAGAGAATGAATATACTAAATAATGCAGAAAGAAAAAAACAAAACACAGAAACCAGAAAAAGTTGGGATTTTTAAGCAATATTCAAGGAAATTTCAAGTAAACTGCAGCATATAAAGCACAGAATATAACATGCTGCAGATTCTTGGACTGAGAAGACACTGAGGAGAACCGAACAAAACTTCAGCATCATGAATATGTGGAGTGCCACCATATCTCCCCCAGAAGAAGAAAGAGAACAACAGCAAAAGATCAAATCCCAAGAATCATTCTTGGACTATCATACAAGAAGAAAAACATGAAGTAAAGACATTATGGATTTGTACAATGTAGTGAGCCAAAACTTGTGTGTGGCTTTAAGAAATGAGAGCCACAAATAGTACCACCCCATAATGCCCCAATACTTCTTCACACTCTCCCAAACCTGTTCATTTCTTGAAATTTCAAGGATTGGAATACTAGGATTGCAACTTCTTAGCTCTTCATTGACATAGGTGAGCAAAATATCACTAGATTTAATCAATGCAGAGACAAAGGTTACACTTTGAGCCAGTCCAGTACAAGTAAGAATTTACTAGTCCAGACTAGGTTTCTCAAATTAAGAAACGCAGACATGCATGGATTTATAAATATGAGAATCCCATGCATGTGTTCTCAATTTGAGAATGCACATCTGAGTTTGCCCAGTAAGGTCACAACTGGGTGAAATTGAAGACTAGAACTTGAAAAAATTAAAGAAAATTAAATAAGTATTACCTTAATTCGACGACAAAAAATCCACGAATGAAGAAGCCGTCGATTAAATCCAAGCCTCTGTTCCACTATCACTGTCGATTAGCCATTAACAAAGGTTCCAAAGATAGGAGAAGAATAGGGTAACAAAGGGAGAGAAATTAAAGGGTGAAAGACATAGCTGGTTGTCGGTGACTGGAGGACTAACGTGAGGGTGAAGATGGAGATCGGGAGATGTGTCGCTCACAGCTGGCGACCAGGCAACGGTTGAAGCCGGCGACGAGCGAGTGGGCAAGGATTGAAGCCGGCGACTGGACCACTATTGTCTCTGTCTTTGAAGTCTGCTGGGCGGTGGGTGGTAGCGAGGCAGAGTATAGAACCCAAGTTACCCAACGACAGGTGAAATGTGACATGGTGAGACGGTGACAAACTGAAAATAAGAAAAAAATTATATATATATATAGTATAACTTTTTGGCAATGGAGGCTGGAAAGAAATGAAAATGCTACCAAATTGAGAGAGGAGAGAAATTGATTTTTCAGATTGAGTGAGAGGAGGAACGATCGTGGTAAAGGTGGGCATATTATGCTATGGACTCGGGTCCACCTTGCAATGTGGACCTGGGTCAATGTTCATAATTTTAAAATTCTATATTTACAATATACAAAATAACATTACTCAATAATCATAATTTTTGAACTCTATATTCACAATTTTGTTATATAGATTCAAAAATTGTGTTATACGGTTGAATATAGATTTATGAAATTGTGAATATAGAGTTATGAAATTGTGAATATAGAATTATGAAATTATGAACATAGAGTTCTAAAATTGTGAATATAGACCTAGGTCTACCTTGCAAGGTGGACCCAGATCCATAGCATAACAACCTGTAGAGGTGGAATTTAGCCGAATTAACAAAGACGGGCTGAGATTTATTTTTTTTCTTTAAGAATTTCGGGAAGTGTTGGCCTGAATTAATTATTCTGTGGGCCCGGGTCCACTATGCAATGTTGACTCGGGTCCAAAGATACACAATTTACATATTAAATGTTTACACTTTATCTTTTAAAAATTTACAATTTGTGATGAGTATGTATTGTATTCACAAATTCTCAAAATTTAGAAATACAATTTATATTATAGTAGTACACAATTCAATACTAAAAATACACAATTTAAGAGCATAGTCCACCTTGCAATGTGGACCCTGGTTCATGGTATAACAACTGATGTTCATTTTGAATATAATATGTAATTAAAGATGGTAAAATAAAAATAATTAAGTAATAAATATCCAATTAAGATATAAAATTTAATTTTTATTACTAAATAGATCCATCGTTATTTATTTACATTATGAGTCATTCCTTGACAATCTTTTTAACTTTGACATTTACTAAATACATTTACTAAACCCTTCCCTTTATACGGGAGATGGTGGGTTCGAGCCTCAGTGGAGGCAATACAGACTCTTGTGCTTCAATAGATTGAGAAAGTAGTTATGAACAGATACTGCATTGTAATAGAGTCAGTAGTATTAAAAAAAAATACATTGGTTAATAGTGATGCATTGTATAGTGGATTTATGATTTGCTCACCAACAACACCTATTAATATATGCATATGAATGGCAATACAACTCAAATTAAAATTATTTATAATAACCTTTATATTTTATTATATATAAATTTCGATTTATTTATTATTTTAAATTATTGATTTACTTCAATTAATGTGTTATTATTATGTATTTATTTGTTTTTATTATTTTCCAAAAATATTGAAGTTGCTAGCCACTTAAGTAATATATATCCAATTAATATATAATATTTTAGAGAAAATGCCCAAAATGGTCCTCCGACTATGGTCTTTTCTTAATTTAGTGCATTGACTTTTAATTGCACCCAATGTGGTCCCCAGACTATTTAATTTTAGGCCAAAAAGGTCTCTGTTAGTTTTGGTGTGAATATGGCGTTAAATAGAAGGGTAAAAAAGACAATGTATATTGTTTGTCATTGAAATACGAATTCTTCCCCAAATTAGCGAAACACAATGCCTAACATTATGCCTTAATTTCTGAAGCTGAGGATCAGTGGAGAAAATCAAAGATATGAGCGGTTTGATCGCGCCGGTCGGGCAATTTTGATTCGGTTCTCAGGCTTCTTCTTCGCGAGGAGCCGGATTTCCATTGCGGCTAGCTTCTGTTCGTCGATTGATGTCGACTGAAGATCACACACCAGTTGTTAGATCAATTCGTCATAGTTTTCCGTCGAGCAAGCCACGAGTAGCCGCCGGCTCTGGGAAGAAGCCGTCAGGAACTCTCCAAATCTATCACTGTTGCAATCGCTGAAAGCCGTCTACTAGCCCACTCCCCTCGCCGCTCAGTACAACAATCCAAAAACGCATGAAACACCGAGGAAGGAGTTAACCAGAGGGAAAATAGCCACTGCCATTTCTGGCTTTATAATTTTTTCTGATTTTTTGGGCTAATATTCTGCAACTAATTCTTAACTTTATTTGATATCCCAACAAAAACTCAATTTTTGCCTAGAGCCATTCTCCAGATCTATTTTATTTTTCTGATCTTTTGACTTCTTCCCTCCATTGCCTAGAGCCATAAAATCGTCATTGTTGGAGCGTGTGAATCAGTGACTCTACAACTTTATGATCTTTTGTTTTTTTTTCGCATTTCAAACTCTGCAAAAACTGTGTACACTGTGTTTTTGGGTGAATTTATTCAACTTTGGGAAGTTCTCTTCAAACATTGCTGAGAAGATCATAGATAAATTATAAATAGAATAGTTTTCTCATCCTCTGGCTTAAGTGCTTAACCATGTGAATGGACAAGAGAGATGATGGTTGACCTAACAAGAAGAAAAATCAACCTTTGTATTTGTCAAAACATTCCTTCAATGATCTGTCTCATGTTTCTCCAGTGGTTTTTCTATACCCATTGAAAGAATGCTATGTTTGTGGTATAATCCTTTATTTAAAAAAAAAAATTTGAAGAAGAGTATTTCTTAATTTGAAGACAAATTTTCGTTGCCTGCTAAATTTAGGATGCAAGAGCTTTAATTTGGGGACTAGCACTTGAATTACCCATTTTGCCCCTCATTTTAACACCCATTTGACGTCAAATCTAACGGCTGACCCTTTTGGCTTAAAATTGAATAGTCTAAGGACCACATTGGGTGCAATTAAAAGTCAAGGCACTAAATTAAGAAAAGGTCATAGTCGAAGGACCATTTTGGGAATTAACTCTATTATTTTATTTGTATTAGGACATGCATTCATAGTTGCGTATTTAAAGTACGAGCCATATTCTATGAGAATCCTTTAAACACTGATAATTTCCCATATTTATTTTAGTAATAATATAATTACATAAGCCATATTAGATATCGATCTTTTTAAGATAATTGTAGACAAACAAGTCATATATTATTTAATTAATTGAGTAATACTTTTTCACTAATCTTATAATCAAATAAATGTACACGTTCAATATTAGAATATAATTTCATCTTTATTTTTCATCAGAAAACATAATCGATCAAACCAATTTCATCAATTGTGCTATATAATATTTGATGTTATAATTTATATAATTGTATATTGATCCAAATATCCTTAAAATATTATAACAAATCTATTCCGTGCAACGCACGGGCGAAAATACTAGTAATAATAATAATAATCTAAACACATAATAAGTCTCAATCAAGGTTATATCCTTGATTTATGTCCCTCCTTTTGTATGCTAATAAATGTATACATTTTGCTTTAAATGTTGTACACTTCAATGTTATTAGACAAAAATGTCCCTACTACATTCTTGTTATACAAAACTACNTTGGCTTAAAATTGAATAGTCTAAGGACCACATTGGGTGCAATTAAAAGTCAAGGCACTAAATTAAGAAAAGGTCATAGTCGAAGGACCATTTTGGGAATTAACTCTATTATTTTATTTGTATTAGGACATGCATTCATAGTTGCGTATTTAAAGTACGAGCCATATTCTATGAGAATCCTTTAAACACTGATAATTTCCCATATTTATTTTAGTAATAATATAATTACATAAGCCATATTAGATATCGATCTTTTTAAGATAATTGTAGACAAACAAGTCATATATTATTTAATTAATTGAGTAATACTTTTTCACTAATCTTATAATCAAATAAATGTACACGTTCAATATTAGAATATAATTTCATCTTTATTTTTCATCAGAAAACATAATCGATCAAACCAATTTCATCAATTGTGCTATATAATATTTGATGTTATAATTTATATAATTGTATATTGATCCAAATATCCTTAAAATATTATAACAAATCTATTCCGTGCAACGCACGGGCGAAAATACTAGTAATAATAATAATAATCTAAACACATAATAAGTCTCAATCAAGGTTATATCCTTGATTTATGTCCCTCCTTTTGTATGCTAATAAATGTATACATTTTGCTTTAAATGTTGTACACTTCAATGTTATTAGACAAAAATGTCCCTACTACATTCTTGTTATACAAAACTACTCTTACACCGTTATAACACCGTTAATTTTAACTCCATCATTATTACCATACACCTATATATATCTATCATATCTTTTTCCTATTCTTTAATTATCATTTTATTAAAATCATTATATAATTTATTTAATGGTTGATTATATTTTAATTAAAATTCTATAAATGGTAAATCGTGTGTATAAAATACATATATCATTTGTGTATATATAATTCAAATTATAAATTTTAATTATTTGTATTTATTAATGTTTTAATATTGGGCATTAGTTTTCGTGCATCGCGCGTACAAAATACTAGTAATAATAATAAGAGTCAATTCGATCCTTTTTTTGTCCTAAACTTATAGTGGTAAAGACAATTTTAGTCCTCCATAAAAAAAAATTAGACAATTTGTGGACATACTTATTATGAATATAGAGTTCAAAAATTGTGAACATAGATTTCAAAAACGGTTAGCATAGAGTTCTAAAATTGTGAACATAGAATACTAAAATTGTGAACATGGACCTGGGTCCATCTTGCGGGTCCATGGCATAACAACCGACACTCAATCAAGTTGGTCAGACAATTGACTTTTAACTGAATAACTGCAATGTTTTAAATTTGATTTCTTGTGTAAATTGTCTATTGACCTTGATTTGAGCAGATTAACAATTAACAATTTAAAATGGTTAACCTACATTTGATTGTTTGCTAATTATGGTTAAATAGTGGTTCATATCTCAACTCATGCTCGAGATTAGTTGACGTGCGTACCCCCAAATTAGCATGGACAACAAATCTATATATGGTAGGTGATTATCTTTCAAGAAATGTTTGATTACTTATAGAGTTAGGCTAAAAATATCCCTACAGTTCGGCAAGATGACATTGAATATTTTACTTCGATCCGTCCTTATTTATGTGTCGGGTTCGATTAACAATCTTTAACTGAATTTATTTATAATTTAATTTTTCATAATATTAAGTTTAGAAATAGTATTTAAAATTTATATATTTAGAAATTACATTGTATATGCAATTCGTATGTTTTCTTATATGCAATTCGTATGCCATTTCATATATGTGTATGCCTATTCGTTTATGTATGTGAAAATGGATGCATGTCTTTGGATTGCATTGAATTGAATTGAGGATTTCCTTTTTATATTTGTGTATGTATGTTGTCTGTTACACAGTTTATTTCGATTTTTTTTCGAAATACTTTGATAAACAATTTTATTTTCAAAATACATAGAGCTAAAAATTATATATATATATATACTTCCAAAATACATATTTTCCAGTATATACAATATTACATACATTTTTTTACCTTAATATGTATATGTTTAATTTCTAAACAAAAATTTCTGAAATAAAAATTCCGAAATACATACGTGCATATAGTCAGATAGAATTCGCCCATATGTATTTTTTTTTTCTCCAATTTTTTTCTCAGAGTCGACGATCGACGCTGCTCGGCGATGATGATGGAGAACGGCTTCATAGATATGTGTTTCTATCTCAATCTGCGTTCTACCCTGCTCGGCGGTTAGAGGTGGTGGTAGTAGTCGTTGTTGAATATGGTGGTTGAAGCTCCTGCTCCCTTTTATTTATTTTTTTTTTCCTCTCGTCGTTTCCCCTAGTCTACAAGAGTAGACACATTTTTCTGTTGCTAATTCTTCTTTGGACTTGGGTTTTATGACTTTTATCCCTAACTGTTATTTGGGCTTGAGTTTTATGTTTTTGAGCCCTTTTATTGATTTGAGCCTAAATAAATCTTCCCACTTATATTTGGGCCCCGTATAATGTTACTCTCACTACTACAAATAAGGCTTTTAAGTTTTAACGTCAATTTTTTGAGACTTTTAACGTCGGTTTTCTTTCGACGTTGTTCTTCTAACGTAGTATATTAAAAAAAAGATGTAAGTTCTTAGAAATAACCGACGTCGTATAATTTTAAAAATAAAAAATATACCCTACGACGTCGGTTTTAAAAAAATTAATAATAATACGACGTCGGTTCTTGCTAAGAACCGACGTCGTATATTTATTTAAAAAAAAAAAAAAAAAAAAAAAAAAAAAAAAAANGCGACGAGCGAGTGGGCAAGGATTGAAGCCGGCGACTGGACCACTATTGTCTCTGTCTTTGAAGTCTGCTGGGCGGTGGGTGGTAGCGAGGCAGAGTATAGAACCCAAGTTACCCAACGACAGGTGAAATGTGACATGGTGAGACGGTGACAAACTGAAAATAAGAAAAAAATTATATATATATATAGTATAACTTTTTGGCAATGGAGGCTGGAAAGAAATGAAAATGCTACCAAATTGAGAGAGGAGAGAAATTGATTTTTCAGATTGAGTGAGAGGAGGAACGATCGTGGTAAAGGTGGGCATATTATGCTATGGACTCGGGTCCACCTTGCAATGTGGACCTGGGTCAATGTTCATAATTTTAAAATTCTATATTTACAATATACAAAATAACATTACTCAATAATCATAATTTTTGAACTCTATATTCACAATTTTGTTATATAGATTCAAAAATTGTGTTATACGGTTGAATATAGATTTATGAAATTGTGAATATAGAGTTATGAAATTGTGAATATAGAATTATGAAATTATGAACATAGAGTTCTAAAATTGTGAATATAGACCTAGGTCTACCTTGCAAGGTGGACCCAGATCCATAGCATAACAACCTGTAGAGGTGGAATTTAGCCGAATTAACAAAGACGGGCTGAGATTTATTTTTTTTCTTTAAGAATTTCGGGAAGTGTTGGCCTGAATTAATTATTCTGTGGGCCCGGGTCCACTATGCAATGTTGACTCGGGTCCAAAGATACACAATTTACATATTAAATGTTTACACTTTATCTTTTAAAAATTTACAATTTGTGATGAGTATGTATTGTATTCACAAATTCTCAAAATTTAGAAATACAATTTATATTATAGTAGTACACAATTCAATACTAAAAATACACAATTTAAGAGCATAGTCCACCTTGCAATGTGGACCCTGGTTCATGGTATAACAACTGATGTTCATTTTGAATATAATATGTAATTAAAGATGGTAAAATAAAAATAATTAAGTAATAAATATCCAATTAAGATATAAAATTTAATTTTTATTACTAAATAGATCCATCGTTATTTATTTACATTATGAGTCATTCCTTGACAATCTTTTTAACTTTGACATTTACTAAATACATTTACTAAACCCTTCCCTTTATACGGGAGATGGTGGGTTCGAGCCTCAGTGGAGGCAATACAGACTCTTGTGCTTCAATAGATTGAGAAAGTAGTTATGAACAGATACTGCATTGTAATAGAGTCAGTAGTATTAAAAAAAAATACATTGGTTAATAGTGATGCATTGTATAGTGGATTTATGATTTGCTCACCAACAACACCTATTAATATATGCATATGAATGGCAATACAACTCAAATTAAAATTATTTATAATAACCTTTATATTTTATTATATATAAATTTCGATTTATTTATTATTTTAAATTATTGATTTACTTCAATTAATGTGTTATTATTATGTATTTATTTGTTTTTATTATTTTCCAAAAATATTGAAGTTGCTAGCCACTTAAGTAATATATATCCAATTAATATATAATATTTTAGAGAAAATGCCCAAAATGGTCCTCCGACTATGGTCTTTTCTTAATTTAGTGCATTGACTTTTAATTGCACCCAATGTGGTCCCCAGACTATTTAATTTTAGGCCAAAAAGGTCTCTGTTAGTTTTGGTGTGAATATGGCGTTAAATAGAAGGGTAAAAAAGACAATGTATATTGTTTGTCATTGAAATACGAATTCTTCCCCAAATTAGCGAAACACAATGCCTAACATTATGCCTTAATTTCTGAAGCTGAGGATCAGTGGAGAAAATCAAAGATATGAGCGGTTTGATCGCGCCGGTCGGGCAATTTTGATTCGGTTCTCAGGCTTCTTCTTCGCGAGGAGCCGGATTTCCATTGCGGCTAGCTTCTGTTCGTCGATTGATGTCGACTGAAGATCACACACCAGTTGTTAGATCAATTCGTCATAGTTTTCCGTCGAGCAAGCCACGAGTAGCCGCCGGCTCTGGGAAGAAGCCGTCAGGAACTCTCCAAATCTATCACTGTTGCAATCGCTGAAAGCCGTCTACTAGCCCACTCCCCTCGCCGCTCAGTACAACAATCCAAAAACGCATGAAACACCGAGGAAGGAGTTAACCAGAGGGAAAATAGCCACTGCCATTTCTGGCTTTATAATTTTTTCTGATTTTTTGGGCTAATATTCTGCAACTAATTCTTAACTTTATTTGATATCCCAACAAAAACTCAATTTTTGCCTAGAGCCATTCTCCAGATCTATTTTATTTTTCTGATCTTTTGACTTCTTCCCTCCATTGCCTAGAGCCATAAAATCGTCATTGTTGGAGCGTGTGAATCAGTGACTCTACAACTTTATGATCTTTTGTTTTTTTTTCGCATTTCAAACTCTGCAAAAACTGTGTACACTGTGTTTTTGGGTGAATTTATTCAACTTTGGGAAGTTCTCTTCAAACATTGCTGAGAAGATCATAGATAAATTATAAATAGAATAGTTTTCTCATCCTCTGGCTTAAGTGCTTAACCATGTGAATGGACAAGAGAGATGATGGTTGACCTAACAAGAAGAAAAATCAACCTTTGTATTTGTCAAAACATTCCTTCAATGATCTGTCTCATGTTTCTCCAGTGGTTTTTCTATACCCATTGAAAGAATGCTATGTTTGTGGTATAATCCTTTATTTAAAAAAAAAAATTTGAAGAAGAGTATTTCTTAATTTGAAGACAAATTTTCGTTGCCTGCTAAATTTAGGATGCAAGAGCTTTAATTTGGGGACTAGCACTTGAATTACCCATTTTGCCCCTCATTTTAACACCCATTTGACGTCAAATCTAACGGCTGACCCTTTTGGCTTAAAATTGAATAGTCTAAGGACCACATTGGGTGCAATTAAAAGTCAAGGCACTAAATTAAGAAAAGGTCATAGTCGAAGGACCATTTTGGGAATTAACTCTATTATTTTATTTGTATTAGGACATGCATTCATAGTTGCGTATTTAAAGTACGAGCCATATTCTATGAGAATCCTTTAAACACTGATAATTTCCCATATTTATTTTAGTAATAATATAATTACATAAGCCATATTAGATATCGATCTTTTTAAGATAATTGTAGACAAACAAGTCATATATTATTTAATTAATTGAGTAATACTTTTTCACTAATCTTATAATCAAATAAATGTACACGTTCAATATTAGAATATAATTTCATCTTTATTTTTCATCAGAAAACATAATCGATCAAACCAATTTCATCAATTGTGCTATATAATATTTGATGTTATAATTTATATAATTGTATATTGATCCAAATATCCTTAAAATATTATAACAAATCTATTCCGTGCAACGCACGGGCGAAAATACTAGTAATAATAATAATAATCTAAACACATAATAAGTCTCAATCAAGGTTATATCCTTGATTTATGTCCCTCCTTTTGTATGCTAATAAATGTATACATTTTGCTTTAAATGTTGTACACTTCAATGTTATTAGACAAAAATGTCCCTACTACATTCTTGTTATACAAAACTACTCTTACACCGTTATAACACCGTTAATTTTAACTCCATCATTATTACCATACACCTATATATATCTATCATATCTTTTTCCTATTCTTTAATTATCATTTTATTAAAATCATTATATAATTTATTTAATGGTTGATTATATTTTAATTAAAATTCTATAAATGGTAAATCGTGTGTATAAAATACATATATCATTTGTGTATATATAATTCAAATTATAAATTTTAATTATTTGTATTTATTAATGTTTTAATATTGGGCATTAGTTTTCGTGCATCGCGCGTACAAAATACTAGTAATAATAATAAGAGTCAATTCGATCCTTTTTTTGTCCTAAACTTATAGTGGTAAAGACAATTTTAGTCCTCCATAAAAAAAAATTAGACAATTTGTGGACATACTTATTATGAATATAGAGTTCAAAAATTGTGAACATAGATTTCAAAAACGGTTAGCATAGAGTTCTAAAATTGTGAACATAGAATACTAAAATTGTGAACATGGACCTGGGTCCATCTTGCGGGTCCATGGCATAACAACCGACACTCAATCAAGTTGGTCAGACAATTGACTTTTAACTGAATAACTGCAATGTTTTAAATTTGATTTCTTGTGTAAATTGTCTATTGACCTTGATTTGAGCAGATTAACAATTAACAATTTAAAATGGTTAACCTACATTTGATTGTTTGCTAATTATGGTTAAATAGTGGTTCATATCTCAACTCATGCTCGAGATTAGTTGACGTGCGTACCCCCAAATTAGCATGGACAACAAATCTATATATGGTAGGTGATTATCTTTCAAGAAATGTTTGATTACTTATAGAGTTAGGCTAAAAATATCCCTACAGTTCGGCAAGATGACATTGAATATTTTACTTCGATCCGTCCTTATTTATGTGTCGGGTTCGATTAACAATCTTTAACTGAATTTATTTATAATTTAATTTTTCATAATATTAAGTTTAGAAATAGTATTTAAAATTTATATATTTAGAAATTACATTGTATATGCAATTCGTATGTTTTCTTATATGCAATTCGTATGCCATTTCATATATGTGTATGCCTATTCGTTTATGTATGTGAAAATGGATGCATGTCTTTGGATTGCATTGAATTGAATTGAGGATTTCCTTTTTATATTTGTGTATGTATGTTGTCTGTTACACAGTTTATTTCGATTTTTTTTCGAAATACTTTGATAAACAATTTTATTTTCAAAATACATAGAGCTAAAAATTATATATATATATATACTTCCAAAATACATATTTTCCAGTATATACAATATTACATACATTTTTTTACCTTAATATGTATATGTTTAATTTCTAAACAAAAATTTCTGAAATAAAAATTCCGAAATACATACGTGCATATAGTCAGATAGAATTCGCCCATATGTATTTTTTTTTTCTCCAATTTTTTTCTCAGAGTCGACGATCGACGCTGCTCGGCGATGATGATGGAGAACGGCTTCATAGATATGTGTTTCTATCTCAATCTGCGTTCTACCCTGCTCGGCGGTTAGAGGTGGTGGTAGTAGTCGTTGTTGAATATGGTGGTTGAAGCTCCTGCTCCCTTTTATTTATTTTTTTTTTCCTCTCGTCGTTTCCCCTAGTCTACAAGAGTAGACACATTTTTCTGTTGCTAATTCTTCTTTGGACTTGGGTTTTATGACTTTTATCCCTAACTGTTATTTGGGCTTGAGTTTTATGTTTTTGAGCCCTTTTATTGATTTGAGCCTAAATAAATCTTCCCACTTATATTTGGGCCCCGTATAATGTTACTCTCACTACTACAAATAAGGCTTTTAAGTTTTAACGTCAATTTTTTGAGACTTTTAACGTCGGTTTTCTTTCGACGTTGTTCTTCTAACGTAGTATATTAAAAAAAAGATGTAAGTTCTTAGAAATAACCGACGTCGTATAATTTTAAAAATAAAAAATATACCCTACGACGTCGGTTTTAAAAAAATTAATAATAATACGACGTCGGTTCTTGCTAAGAACCGACGTCGTATATTTATTTAAAAAAAAAAAAAAAAAAAAAAAAAAAAAGACACCTACGACGTCGGTTCTTAGCCGAAATTCTTATCCACGTGAGCTCCAGAACAGTGGTGAAATACAAGTCCAAAAGGTTCAATCAAATGAAAATCTAGCAGATTTATTTACTAAGTCCTTACCTACATTTATTTTTGAGAAATATGTTCATAAAATTGGTATGTGTAGGTTAGGAATGTTGTTGTCTTCAAGAGGAGCAACAACATCACGGTGCACATAAATTATCGGTCTTGGAAACCAACAACTCTTGCAATCCTAAAGATTGAATCCAGAAGGTTTATGGTTGTACTCTTTTTCCCTTAACTAAGTTTTTTTCCTATCCATTGGGTTTTCTTAGTGTAAGGTTTTTAATGAGGCAACTAATGCAACACATGATTATCTATATATCATGTACTCTTTTCTCAAGAGTCATTTCCATTTTTAGTCCTATTGCTATTGGGACATTGCCAATTTTAGTCCACTTCATTAATTTTTGCCACATTACGGCCAGTTTTATTTAGTCATTGCCACTTTTAGTCCACCGTTAAAATTTTCGTCAAATGGTCATCCAAAACAGGGGTATTTTTGGTCTTTTCATGCTTTGGTTATCTTCTTGACCCTTTGCAGTGGTTTTCCTTACACATTTTCATCCAATGAAGAGGTCCAGCAAAGTACCGCGCATCTGCAGTTTTCTTTCAACACAACTGCAGTATCCGTTCAACACAACTGCAGCATCAGCCATGACCATGGTCCACAATATAATTTGCGGAATTGCTATGCATTGAAGTTAGGTGACTGCTGTTTTGAAACATGATTTTACTTTTTCACAAGATACTAATGTGTTTATCATCAAAATGAACAACTTTGGCAACTAAATGAAAAAGTTGACAATCTTGTAATTTGAGGAATATTAGAGTTAGAGGCGTTGCTCATCTTGTGTTTGTACTCAACTTAAGAGTATGTAATTCGCACGGGTTTAATTCATTAGTTCAGTAAGCAGTATTTTAGAGAAGAGACCAAGGTTCGAATCTCGGCAATGACAGTGTAAGAATTATGGTCATTGAGTCACTGTTATGTCACTCAAATTTAGGTGAGTGCGAGATATAATGCTGCGAGTTGAGGCCAAGGTTCGAATCTCGGCAATGACAGTGTAAGAATTATGGTCATTGAGTCACTGTTATGTCACTCAAATTTAAGTGAGTGCGAGATATAATGCTGCGAGTTGAGACATGATTTATTTTATTATTTATATTGACGAGTGGATACTAATTAATGTGTTTTTCAAGTTGAACAAATTTTTGTATACTAAAATGACAAAATAGAAAAATAGAAAAATAGGTGTGTATGTCTTTCTAAGTTTTCCTCTCTCTCGTTTTCTTCCGTGGAGAGTTTTTAGGGTTCCCTAGTCTGGTCGGAGGCTTTTTCCGTCTGTTTGTTTTTTGAGTATTTCGAGTGTTTTGTTCTCAATGGAGGACGGTGGTACGAGTGGTCTGGCCGAAGCTTGCGAAGCACTTGCGATTATGGACAACGAAGGAGGGGTTGTTGTTGAAGTCGAGGATGTTGTTCAACCTGTCGTTGATTATCGGTATGCTGCGGTTGGTCGGGTGGTTTCTGATTGTCCGATCAAATTTGTGGTTTTCCGTGATGTGATGGCTACGGCTTGGCGGCCGGAGAAGGGGGTGCATGTCCGTGAACTGAGTGATCATCGTTTTCTCTTCACCTTTTATCAAGAGCGTGATATTTCTAGGGTGGTGGAGAATGGTCCATGGACTTTCGAACAAAACCTAGTTGTTATGCGACGTCTGTTGAAGGGTGATGATCCGTCTCTGGTTGGTCTGGACAAGGCGGCGTTTTGGATGCAAATTCACAATTTGCCGATGGGGTTTATGTTTGAAAGAGTGGCTGCAGTAGTCGCGAATTTAGTGGGGAAATATGACTGTGTTGATCCCAGAAATTTTGACGGGAATAAGAAGGCGTTTTTGAGGGTTCGTGTGATCCTTTTGTTGTCGAAGCCTCTGAAACCAAAACTGAAGATGAAAAAACCTGGAGGGGAGTGGTTTTAGGCTGATCTCCGGTATGAGCGATTGCCGTCTTTTTGTTTTCAGTGTGGTATTATTGGTCATGGCGACCGGTTCTGCCCGCAAGGGCCGGAAAAGTTTCAAGTGGGGGTGGAAAAGCCATTTGGGTCATGGCTTAGAGCGGGGGGTAGAAGAGGTACTCTAGCTCTGGTGAATTGGTGGCTCGTTTTGGATCCATCGGCAGTAGAGCCTAAGCCGGAGACGGGGGAGGCGGGAAGTGTAGCCGTTACGAGTGGGGGGGCATTAAATGTGCATTTAGGGGGGAATTTAAATCCAATGATTAGTGGGGGAGGTGGAGGGAGCAACGGTGGACATAATTATGGGGTGGGTAGTAATGAGGGAGTAAAGAGTGTGAGTGATAATGGAGTCATTAATGCTGTTGATGATGAGAAAGAGTCTGAAGGTGTAATTGTAACGGATCAGAAGCGTAGGCGTAAGGTTTGTACTGGAAAGGAGGTGGAAGTTTCGGTCACTACTTATTCTCCAATGGTCATTGAGGAGCAGTCTCCTGGTGATGAGGTGGGTCCTGGTCTCCAGGCCCACCCGGCCCAATGAGTTGTTTAAGCTGGAACTGCCGTGGGTTGGGTAACCCATTGGCGGTTCAATCTTTGACGGGCTTAGTCCATCAGTCTAAACCGAATATTTTATTTTTATCAGAAACGATGAGTGATGCAAGACGTTTGGAGGGTTTGCGTGTAAAGTTGGGCTTTGAGAATTGTTTTGTCATTGATGCCATTGGTCGTTGCGGTGGATTGGCGTTACTCTGGAATGGGGGGATTAGCGTGGAGGTGGTGGGCTATTCGAACCATTATATTGATACAGCAGTCAGTTTGCTTGATTCTTCTTCGGTTTGGCGTTTGACTGGATATTACGGTCATCCGGATAGAAGGCGTCGCCGTGAGTCTTGGGAACTACTTAGGTATTTATCTTCCCTAAATTCTTTACCTTGGGTTATTTTAGGAGATTTTAATGATCTCCTTTGGGACTACGAGAAAAGGGGTAGGGTTCTTCATCCGCCTTGGCTCCTCCGGGGTTTTCAGGAAGCTGTTAGAGAGAGTGGTCTTTCTGACTTGGGGTTTGAGGGTTTTTAGTTTACTTGGGAAAGGTGTAGGGGAACATCTAGCTGGGTGCAAGAGAAGCTAGATCGTATATTGGTTTCCGGCAGTTGGCGGGATTTATTTCCTATGGCGAAGGGTAGAGCTTTGGAGGGGGGTAGCAGTGATCATCTGCCATTGTTGTTGATCATGAATAGGGGAGGTGGGGTGCGGGTGAGGAGTCGTCCACGTTACGAGAATTCTTGGGGTCGAAATCCTAGCTGTAGAGGAGTGGTGGAGGGTGCGTGGAATGCGACGTGGGGACGGAATATTGTAGACAGATTGGAGGAGTGTGGACGTAGATTGTGGGTTTGGGGCTCTAGACTAAATCGAGAGGAGGTACGAGAGCTGAAGTTGTGTGAAGAGAGTCTGGGGAGGTTGAGGGGACGGAGGGATGCAGTGGGAGTGGGGTGTTTTGGGGAGAACCAGAAACGTTACCTATCACTGTTACAAAATCAAAGTGATAAATGGAAGCAAAGAGCGAAAGAATTATGGTACTCCAGTGGTGATCAGAACTCTCGCTTCTTTCATAATTCTGTGAACCAAAGGCGGCGTCGGAATCGAATCATGCGACTTCAGGATCCTGGAAGGGCTATGGTGACTGACGAGGTGCAGAAGGGTAGTATAATGGTGCGTTATTTTTCTGAACTGTTTGCGACACAGGAAGGGAATGTTGGGCCGGTACTGGAGTGTTTGGAACCTCGGCTTTTGCCGGACCAGAATGCTGCATTGGTTCGACCAATTGCGCCAAAGGAGGTTAAAGGGGCTCTTTTCTCTATGCACCCTGACAAGTCATCGGGTCCTGACGGCTTGTCTTCGGCCTTCTATCAAAAGCATTGGGATGTGGTGAGCGATGAGGTAGTTTCTTTTTGCCAAGATTTTATTGATTCTGGTCGTTTGCCATCTCGGGCGAATGATACTCATATCGTTTTGATTCCAAAAGTTAAATCCCCATCCTTGATGTCTGAGTTTCGTCCCATCTCTTTGTGTAATGTCCTATATCGCATTTTAGCAAAAGTATTAGCTAATAGAATGAGAGGTTTATTAAATTCCTTGATTTCTAGTTCCCAGAGTACTTTCATCCCAGGTAGGTCCATTATATTGTTGATAACATGTTGATTGCTTTTGAGTCAGCCCATACTATTTTCTGGCAACGAGGTTGTAGGGGAGGGTATGGTGCTCTTAAGGTCGATATGAGTAAAGCGTATGATCAGGTGGAATGGGGATTTTTTAGCAAAGTCATGCTAGGGATGGGGTTTAGTGAGCGATGGGTGAATTTAATGAAGGAGTGTGTGTCAACTGTTCAGTACAAAGTCTTGGTAGAAGGAAAGGAATGGGGGCCTATTACTCCGGGTAGGGGTTTGAGACAAGGTGATCCTCTCTCCCGTGTTTATTTATTATTGTTGCGGAGAGTCTTAGTGCCATGTTGCGTGTTCAAGAGAGGGTAGGGGCTCTGCATGGGGTTAGAGTTGCTAGGGGTGCTCCTGAGGTGTCTCACTTGTTTTTTGCCGATGATTGTCTTTTTTTCTTTCGGGCAAACAATTTAGAGGCAGGGGTTATTGAGGCGGTTTGAGAGAGTATGGGGAGGCGAGTGGGCAGAAAGTGAATTTTGATAAAAACAGCTATTGTGTTTCGAAGAAATGTGCACCAGCAGGATAAGGAGGTTGTTTGTGAAGTCTTGGGGGTTCACGAACAGCAGGGGAGAGGGAGGTATTTGGGCTTACCTGGTTATGTTGGGCGGAGGAAGAGGGAGATCCTGGGGTTTATCCGGGATAGGGTGAGAGGTAAAATTCAAAGCTGGGGAAATAGATTTTTGTCACGGGCTGAGAGAGAGGTGCTTTTGAAAACTATTCTTATGAGTATTCCAAACTACGCGATGCAGGTGTTCTTATTACCACGGGGGTTGTGTGATGAAATTGAGAAAATTATGAACTCTTACTGGTGGGGGTGTGATAGCCGTGGAGGTAGGGGGATTAGGTGGAGTGCTTGGAGTGATCTTTGTAGACCAAAGGCTTATGGGGGAATGGGATTCCGTCGGGTTCGAGATATGAACTTAGCAATGCTTGGGAAGCAAGGGTGGAAATTTTTGATGGATCCAAATGCACTTGTTACTCGAGTTTTTAAGGCTCGATATTTTCCAACTTGTTCTTTTCTTGAGGCGAAGGTTGGGTCAAATCCATCTTTTGTTTGGTTAAGTATTCGGGAGTCTCAAATGGTCTTGAGGGAGGGAGTTCGATGGAGGGTTGGGGATGGGAGTTTGGGGGGATCCTTGGTTGCCCGATGGTTCAAACCCGTATATTCATACCCCGGAGTTGACATACTTAAATAATCCATGTGTACAAAGTCTTTTATGCCCTGTTTCTCATAAATGGGATTATGATTTATTAAGAGACATTTTCTGTCAAAGGGATATTGACTTGATTTTGAGTGTTCCCTCTCCTTTTGAAAATATTTGTGATAGTTTGTTTTGGAGTGGTGAGGAGAGGGGAGTTTATACTGTCAAGAGTGCTTACAAATTAATTTCGGGGATTGTGAGGGAGTCAAGGGTGGTTGGGTGGTCGAGGGTGTGGAGTTTGAATATTCCCCCGAAAGTTAAGTGTTTTTTCTGGACTATATGTTCTTTGCGCCTGCTGACAAGAGATGCATTGTTCATGAAACATGTATATTGTGATCAGGTGTGCATGTTGTGTGGAGGGGCAAATGAGACTACCATTCATCTTTTCACTAGTTGTTCTTATGCTCATGATTGTTGGCGTGTGTTGGATGAGTCTTGGAGTTTAGCTTCTGTGGATTCTCTCCATTCGTGGCTTGAGGAGATGTGGGAGGCTCTTCCAGTAACAATGCTTAAGAAGATTGTGATGGTGTGTTGGCAAATTTGGGAAAATAGAAACTCTATGCTTTGGACGCAACAGTGTATGGATCCTCGTACTGCGGTGCGGCGTGCTATGTATTTCCGGGAAAGCTGGCAAACTGCTAACAATGTTGTGCATGCAGAATAGGGGCAGTCTGTTATTGCTGAGGTGAGTTGGCAGCCTCCTCCTCCAGGTGTCTTGAAAATGAATATTGATGTAGCAATGGACGCTCAACGGCGGAGAATGGGGTTTGGTTGGGTGATTCGGGATGATGGGGGCCGAGTGCAAGGGGTGTTTATGTCGAGAGTCGAGGGTTTGTACTCGGTTAGGGAAGCTGAGGCTATGGGCGCCCGTGAGGCACTGAGTTCGTTGAAACGGAAGGGTTGGCAAAGGGTTATTGTCGAAACGGATGCTCAAGTGGTTACCCGGGCTGTGGGAGGTGGCGAGGATCTATCTCCGTTTGGGGCGATTGTTCAAGACATTCAAACTTTGCTGCGGTTGTTATTGGATGTGTCTTTTGTTTTTGTTAAGCGTAGTAGAAATATGGTGGCTCATACTGTGGCTGCCCATGCTGTTTGTAATACTGAGGAGGGTCTAGTTACTTATTTAGATTCTAGTCCTCGGTTTATTTCTGCTGTTGTTGGTGAGACTTTTGCTGATTAATGAATTTTCTTTGTTGAGTTTCAAAAAAAAAATGACAAAATAGACAACAACCTCATTGCACTGTCGACATCATTTCAAAATTTAATGCTTATTAATGGTGCAGCAAGCAAGCAAGCAAACAGAGTCAATATTTTACAACCCCTTCTCTTTCTACGGATTTTGTACGTACTCTACTTTAGGGCTTAGGTTCACATTACTAGAACACTGAAAAGCAAAGCAGAAGCATTGAATGGCATTGAAGAAAATTTTCATCAAATTAATTAGCAAAAAGAAATAACAATTCAGTTGTGTGAAACCACCTTTTATGTAAAATTTATAATTCTTTTTTTATATAGTAATAAAATATATTAAATTTTAATTAAAAAGTACTACATGTTTAAGGTGAAAGAAAGAAAAAAAAATTAATTCTACTTTTGATCATCTCTCTATTTTAAGTGAGTGCTGAAGCACAAAAAGACACAGCGACGGCTCCACTGAGGCTCGAACTCACCTCCTTTCACATGAGGGTGCAACCGAATACCACTAGACCACAAGGTCATTGATCTCCTAACTATTTTGTCATTGTCATTCTTGGTCGAGCTCCAAAAAAAATTGTCATTTTTGACCCTCTATCATAATTTCTGACAAATTTTATTAGGGTCGATGACAAATTCGTAATTTCTGATAGATAAACTCATTTTGTAGTAGTGTAAATTAGAGTTGTAAATCAAGCCAGTGCACTTTATTTCAAGCTAGCCCTATCAAGCTATCGGGTTTATCAATTTGAGCTTTTTTTTTTTTTTTGTCAATTTCAAAATTTTTAGCCCTAACTCTAAAACCTCAAAGTCTCAAACTATGCTTATTAGGCACTCAACTAAAATTTGTGACATTTAAAATTAACATTCTAAACTTTCATTGTTAACAAACTAGCACTTTTTACATTGATAAATATAAATTTAAATATCATTTAATGAATCTAAATCTCCATATTCAAACTCCAACTCAAAAATATAACGCAAGTACGTAACAATTAATTTAAAATATAACACAAGTATGGAACATTTCTTTTATACCTAAAATTATTAAAATAAAATAAGAGAATCAAACGCATGTAATTCTACACACACAAACAAATTGGTTATAATTACACCATATATTTATTAATTTATATCTTATACGATAATTGAAAAAGCTAACTCAACAAAACCCAAAGGGTGTTGCATATTAGTATATCATTTTGGCTTTTTTTTTTTTGTATAAACTAATGCATTTATGTTAATAAATATAAACTTATACATTATTTAATCAATCTAAACCTCCAGTTTCAAATTTCAACTAAAAATAAATAATATATTTACACTATAATAAACTTTTTGACATCCTTGGTGTAAATTCAAATAAAACTCTAATTTATTTTCACTGCCTCGCCCATTTGTGGTGATGAAAACAATGAACTTTTTGACAACCAAAGTTTAAATTAAGAGTTTATTTGGAAACATGAAAAATTGACTTAAATATTCATTATCGTCAACAGAAAAAGATTTAATTTGGCGAAAAATGTATTCCAATATTTTTAGTCGGAAGACATTTTTTAGATTCTTTATTTTCCCATGTTTATCTTCTCTATCATCTCGTCTTTAGTTTTCAAATTATTATTACTAGCACCATCACCCCACCCGCACTACATCATCACACCACTACCACTGCCACTAGCACCACCAACACCACCACAATACTACCACCACAACCACCGCCACCACTTATCATCATCATCATCGTATAACAAATAATATGTTCATTTTTAGGAGAACGAACAAAACAGAAAAATATAATTTCTTAATCAAACAGAAAAAAATAATTTTCTGATCTTCAGCTAAACACTAAAAAATTAAATTATTTTTTTAAAAAAAAAGTTATTTTCTAGAAAACATTTATCAATAAACATTTTCCATGTTTTTCAAATCCATCATAAGTTTTAAAAATAATAATAAATAAAGGGAAGTTTATAAGTTATCAAATGATTTTAATGGGTTTAATTTGGTGGATCAGCATCACGTTGGCAAAAACAAAAACAAAAACAAAAAAAAAAAAACACTTCAACCTCACTCAAAAAAAAAAAAAAAAAAAAAAAAAAAAAAANAAAAAAAAAAAAAAAAAAACACTTCAACCTCACTCAAAAAAAAAAAAAAATACAAAACAAAACAAAGCAAAAACAAAAGAAAAACAAAAGAAAAAGAAAATAAAATCCTTTTAACCATACAATTTACACATTTCAAAACTATAAATACATTGGTTATATTTGGAAATTAAACATGAAAAATATTTTTTGTAAAATAATTTTTGGAAGTCAAATAACAATTATTTTTTAAATGAAAGTCAACAAATCTATTATAACTTTTTTTATATAAAATATTACTTTTTAATTTTGATAATAATAATTATTATTTATATTAAAATTAAATTATAAATTAAAATTTATAATAGTTACGAAGATTAATAATAAATATAAGAAATACATAAATAAATGATTTTTAACTTGCAACTTATTATAATACAAATAAAAACATAAATTGATGAATATAATAATTTTAAACTAAAGAAATTGAAAAAAATGACTTTTTTTGATATATGGGTTGGACTGGGCCAAGATTTTTATTATTTGATTCAGTCTGACCAAACTCATATTTATTTTGTGTGTGAGATAAGAATTTTAAAAGAAAAATGTATTTCAAATAAAAAATTTTGAAAGCCATTTTTTGCCAAATGAGTTATTTCTTCTTTGACCAAAATGCGTACTTTCTGTTGCAACTAATTAACCAAACGGGAAAATTCAGAAAAATAACTTTTGAATGTAACTTTTTGAATTTTTAAACAAATTGTTAAATAACAATATATTTTACCTTTTTTGTTAAAGATATAAATACTTACATATCAATTGATACACCATGAATTATTCTCATGTAGGACAATTCATTCTCTCCCAACAATAGGACAGGATAGGACACCATCCTTTGTTACTTAGCCTAAGGGGAATGGATTCATTAATTTCTAAAATGATGTTGTGCTATGCCAGCTTGGCCAACTCTTTTATTTATGTGCAGGTAATTGATGTTTCTTCGAATTTTTTATTTGGAAAAATTCCTTGAATGATTGCTTTACTTTTAAGCTAGATAGCATTCAATTTAGGGGGTCGGGCTCTGTTAAAACAGTATTATATTCCTGCTTGCAAATATGGGATGTCCGTGTTTCTTGGAAGGCAAAATTTGATGCGGATTCTTTTTAGCTATATCTACTTTTTCTTTAACATATGCATTAATACTGATGTTATATTGATATCAAGTGAGTCATGTCAAGTTATCTCAATTCATGTTATGTCTTTTAATTTATGGACCATATTAACATGTTTTAACCCACTTGATTTATTAAAAAAATTAAACTATTATAATTTTAGAACTCTCTCTCTCTCTCTCACACACACAGAGACATATATATATATATATATATATGTATATATATATATATATATATATGCTTAGGCTCTGGTGCGGAGAAGGCCTCATCAGGTGCGAAAGTGGGGAGAAATTTAAGCTTTTGATCTGTCCAAATCAACGACTCTACAACAAACAAACAAACAAAAAACAAAAACAAAAAAAAAACGCTTCTAATCTACACGACGACATCTTCTCCTGTAAACCATCTCTGATCTACTATTTTTGTATTGTGTTCAAATTATGGAAGACACAAAATTGTCTCCTAGAAAACACAACAATGTGTTCTGTAGGCTCAACAATGTGCACTCCAAGGCAAAATAATATGCACTTCGAAGATACAACAATGTGATATGGAAGGCTCAACAATATAATTTGCTCTGGAAGGCTCAATAATATGCTCTGGAATGCTTAATAATGTGCTTTGGAAGGCTCAATAATGTGCTCTGGAAGGCTCAATAATGTACACTGGAAGATACATCAATGTGCTCTAAAAGGTACATCAATGTGCTCTGGAAGGCACAACATTGTGCTCAGAAGGGTAAATTGTGCTCTACAAGAAAGAAAAAAATGCACCAAAAGACAAAAAATTAACTTACACAAAATTACCATAATGTCACCGCATTTTTTTTGAATAACTTCATTCTAGATCCTAGATCTGGACTAGATCAAGGGATGAGATTAAATCCTATTTTTCACCTAAGGAAAACTTTTCGGATCAAGTGAAAAGGTTTTCGGATAAGGTGATTTTTAATTCGCATGTGCATATGAGAAATGTGTTGTGTGCAATTGAAGGTTTCAAAATTTGTGTATGCATATTATGCATGCATTGTGTGTGATAAGTGCTTATTTGTCTATATTTTTTCTCCTTTCACTAAGTTATTTTGCATATAGATCATTCCAAATTTCATGAGGTTAGAACTAAATTGTGTTATTTTGCAAGGAGTTTGGTTTGAAAAGCTTTACGAGCAAAGATGGGCATTTTCATTCATTTTGGTGGGCATTGGAGTTAAATGGAGGCCAAATATGAAACTATGAAGATGGATGCAACACTTATAAGGGAACCCAAGAGTGGTGTTTTCAATGGTCCTGGTTAGGGCTGTGTAGAAACCGAACAACCCGAAAAAACCGACCGAACCGCGGTCCGATCAGACGTAGCCGAACCGGGCCGAACCCGAACAGTTGAAACTGAACCGAAGGACCTAAACGACGTCGGTTCATCGGTGGCGGGTAGGGGAGTCCAAAATCTGGTCCGATCCGTCCGAATACCCGATCTAAATTAGGGATCCCTAAACCTAATAATATACGACGTCGTTTGAGTTGTAGTATATATATGCGCGTTGCTTGGTCTCTCCTCATTTGCGCAGTCGCGATCTCTCAGATAAGCCGATAGGGTTTTCTTCTCTGAGTTCTCTCTACTCTCTAGTCTCTCACTCTCTTGATCTCTTCTGACTTTTGAGTTCTGATTCTCCGATACTGATTTCTTACTTCTGAGTGATTGTGTGACTGTGTAACTGTGTGAGACTCTCAGTCTCTCTACTCGATTACTTCCTGGCGGAGTGGCGGTGGCCGTTGCCCGTTGGCCGTTGGTTCTGTTCGACTGTTCCAGTGTTCAACACATCAACTGGTGGAAGCCCGTAGGCCAGTGGTGGACGGTGAAGTGGTGAACCTTTCATGGTGATATATGTTCTAGAAGCCCTTATTCTCCGGGGAATTTGTGAGAAACAAAGTAGGTGTTCAAACCCTAGTTTAATATATTTGATTTCTTAGCGATGTCTTAGTGATTTTGTGATTATTTGTGTTATTCTGGTGGGAGCACTGACTCATTGCTTGTTTATTGCAAACCCTAGTTTACTAAAATTGATCTCTTAGCGATTTTGTGATTATTTGTGTTATTCACTTATTCTGGTGGGAGCACTGACTCATTGCTTGTTTATTGCAAACCCTAGTTTACTAAAATTGATCTCTTAGCGATTTTGTGATTATTTGGTGAGAGCACTGACTCGTTGCATGTTTATTGGGAATTTGGGATAACTTAATCAGATTATAATGTACTGATTAAGTGGTGGAAGCCCACTGTATTGAAATCCTGATAATGATGGACTGGGAATCAATAAATTCCTTTGTCTAGATAAACAATAAAACAGTATATCTGTATATGTTTATCAATTACCCCCTGAATCTGGATTTCTTTGTCTAGTACTCTAGTCAAGTACTCAAGTTTATGGATGTATGCCCTTAAATCACTTAAATGTATTCTCAATAAAAAACCACAATAAATAAATTGTGTGTTCTTGGAAAATGATGACACTAAATGTGTCTGATTCTGGGATATTATGTGTAATTGTATGGATTATCCTGAGTCTGGTCTGGAGTACTTTGTCTATTACTCTTGCAATTGAATCCTACTATGTGTCTATGTGTACTGATACTACCCATGTTTTAGATGGATAATATCAGTATGCATGGTAGTCAACCTCCCAATTCTTCAGTTGAGGAACCTACGGTGGTGGAAGCCCAAACTGTTGAGGCTAATAATCAACAGAATGAGCAACCTCCTCCTGCAGTTTCTGAGAAGAAGAGGAAACAGGTTGAGGCCAGATCACCTGTGTGGAATCATTTTGTGAGAATAAAAGACAGAAATGATGTTACTCAAGAAGGGAGGTGTGTTTACTGTGCCAAAATATATAAGTGTGAGTCAAAGAAACATGGTACATCTTCCTTAAGAGCCCATATGCAAAGCTGTTTGAAAAATCCTCACTCCAAGTATCTTAGGCAGTCCCTTTTAACCTTTCAAGTAGTTAGTACCTCTGATGCATCTGAACCTACTGTGGGAGAAATAGGGGCCTGGGTATTTAATCAAGAGTCAATTAGGAGGGCTTTGGTTGAAATGATAATCATAGATGAACTGGCTTTTAGGTTTGTAGAGGGAATAGGTTTCAGGAGATTTATTGCTGTTGCATGCCCTAGGTTTATAGTTCCATCTAGGTGGACTATTAGTAGGGACATCCTAGTGGTCTTTGAAGAAGAGAGACTGAAGTTGAAAGCCTTTCTAAGGGAAAGCACTCATAGGGTTAGTATTACCACTGATTCTTGGACATCCATCCAAAGAATTAACTACATGGTAGTGGATTCTTGGACATCCATCCAAAGAATTAACTACATGGTAGTGACTGCCCATTTCATTGATTCTGAGTGGAAGTTGCATAAAAGAATCATAGCATTTGTCCCTGTTACATCTCACAAAGGGGAATATCTTGCAAAGGCCGTACCTGTTACATCTCACAAAGGGGAATATCTTGCAAAGGCCGTAGAAACTTGTTTGCTTGAGTGGGGTTATCTTGCAAAGGCCGTAGAAACTTGTTTGCTTGAGTGGGGTCTTAGGAATGTTTTTACTGTGACTTGTTTGCTTGAGTGGGGTCTTAGGAATGTTTTTACTGTGACTATGGATAATGCCTCATCTAATGACACTGCTATGGGGTTTCTTAAGAAAAAAATTGTGTCTTAGGGAACATGAACTGTGAAGGCTAAATACATTCACATGAGATGCATTGCCCATATCCTTAACTTGGTTGTTCAAGATGGCTTGAAGGAGTGTGATTCTTCTGTTAAAGTTGTTCAAGATGGCTTGAAGGAGTGTGATTCTTCTGTTAAAAAGGTGAGGGAGGTTGTCAGATATGTTAGGAATTCACCTGCTAGGCTAAAGAAGTTCAGGGATTTGGTTAGGAATTCACCTGCTAGGCTAAAGAAGTTCAGGGATTTGGCTGATTTGTTAGGAATTGAGCAAAGGTCTTCTTTGTGTCTAGATGTTCCAACCAGATGGAACTCTACTTCTTCTTTGTGTCTAGATGTTCCAACCAGATGGAACTCTACTTATTTGATGTTACAATCTGCTTTGACTTATCAAAAATCTACTTATTTGATGTTACAATCTGCTTTGACTTATCAAAAAGTCTTTTATTTGATGTTACAATCTGCTTTGACTTATCAAAAAGTCTTTGAATCTTGTGAAGAGTCTGATATGACTTATCAAAAAGTCTTTGAATCTTGTGAAGAGTCTGATAGTTCTTATCAAAAAGTCTTTGAATCTTGTGAAGAGTCTGATAGTTCTTCCAAATCTGACTTGGGTGATTCTGTGCCTGAATTTATGGATTGGGAATCTGTTGGCAGTTTGGTGCAGCTGTTGAAATGTTTTTATGATATGACAGTTAGGATTTATGGATCTTTATATGTGACTGCTAACACATTTTTCAGTGAGATTTCTGATTTGTACTGCCTATTAAATGGAATGGTGGAAGCTGGTGGGGCAGTGGGCCTTATGGGGGAAAACATGAAATTAAAATTTTCAAAGTATTGGGGTGATATAGACAAGATGAATCTTATGATTTTCTATGCAAGCATTCTAGACCCCAGGGATAAATTAGAGTATATGTCTGTTCAAATCAATCATATGTATGGTGAGGAGAAAAGAAAACCATACTTTGCTAAAGTTCTTACTGGTTTTAATGAGTTATTTGATGATTATTCTGCTGGCCAATCTGTTCCTGCTTCTTCTGTGTCTGCATCTGCTGGTAGTGCTAGTTCTGTATCTGCCTCTGTCCAGTCTATTGGAAGGCCACGACATTTCCTCAAGTCCCAGATTAAAAAACAAAGGTTGGAAGCAGGGGGGAAAAAAACTGAACTGGATATCTACTTGAGTGAGGCAATAGTTGAGGAGGATAACTCCTTTGACATTCTGAGATGGTGGAAGATTAGTTCTGAAAGGTTTCCCATCCTTTCTAAGCTTGCTAGGGATGTCCTAGCTATTCCTATCTCAACTGTTGCCTCTGAATCTGCTTTCAGTACATCTGGGAGAGTATTGGATCCTTTTAGGAGTTCATTAACTCCAAAAATTGTGGAAGCTTTGGTGTGTACCCAGGATTGGCTTAGGCAGCCAAATACTCCCCTATGTATTGAGGAAAATCTGGAAGACTTGGAGAGGTTTGAAAAAGGTAGTACTTTTTTTTTTACAATGTTACACATCATTTTTTCTTTTACATATTTACAAATCTGATTAACTGATTTAACAAAGTACTTTTCCTTTTTTTTTTATTTTTGCAGAGTTTAATGTTGATCGTGGGAGTGGAAGGACTCTTGGTTCTACACTGGCTACAATTCCTGTAATTTTATTCTTTACAATTTACATTACTTGAATACTTCATACTTGTCAATTATGTATTTATGTTTACATTACTTGACTAACTAACTAACCTCAGTTGGTATTTTTGAGGCCTTGGTAACTATATGTTATTAGTTGCTGCCTTGATGCCTTGATTGCACTGGATCACTGTAAGTATAAAGGCTGTAAGTAAGGCTTGGTAACTTCTGTGAGTTGCTGCCTTAGTGCCTTATGTATGGTTGTCCCTTTTATAGTTTTATATGGCAATGATGAAGCTTCCACCAATAAACTGAAAAGAAGGATTAAGTTGGTATGTTGCTCTATACATATTGTAGCAATTTGCCCTTAATCTAAATTTGATATGGAAAAATGCTTCCTGAGCCAAGTAGCCAACTGCCAACTAATAAGTAATTACAATTTACAATTAAAGTTTTAATTATATAATCCCTTATTGCCTTTACAACTAAACTACTAATCCTTTTCACTAACTTGTAACATTTCACAGGAAGAGGAGTAGGTGTAGGTCTTTCATCTTTGGATATTGGATTTGGATGGCTTCAATGCTTCTTTCATTTCTGTGATTCTATGAATGTGAATTCTTCCAATTTCCAAATGTTTTGTATAATTGTATTTGCAAGTTAAATATTTTTGTCTGCGGACTGTGGATTGGAAACTTGTAATTTGTAATTATGCCATTCCATTTTGGTATGTAATTATGTAATAGTACTTAGGTCTTAGAAGTTACTAATTTAGAACTTCGAATGAATGATGAATCAGTTAGTACTTAGTAGTTAGTAGTACTTACTACTGAGTACTTAATTACTTAGTACTTAGGTACCTAGTAATTAGTAATAGTAAGACATTGTTACTTAGTATCTAGTAATTTCTAATTAGTATTTGCAAGTTTAGTATTTAGTATGCTATTGAAATATATATATAGTTTTTCAGTAATCTTAATATATTTTCAATTGTTTTTTGCATATATTACAAATCCGAACTACTTTCGGATATCCGACCGAACCGACCCCCCCGACAATAAGGAAAACCAACAGGATTAATCAAAAAAAAAAAGGGGATTGGGTGTTTAAATGGTCAATCCGAAATCCGATCGGAGTAGTCAATTCCCGGTCCGAACCGATCCGAGCCATCCGATGCACAGCCCTAGTCCTGGTCATTTAGGCAAGCCAAAACAAAAGAAGAGCAAAAGATCAAGGCATTGCAATTTTTGCTCATTTCGACCATTGTTCGGTTATTTGACCATATCTCAGCCTAGAAATGTCCAAATGAGGTGATTTTTGCACCATTAAAAAGCCAACTTGAAGTGCTACAACTTTTTTGAAGACCAAAAAGGCTAATGAAATAATTTTGGGTGAAAATAGCCTAGAAGTCAAAGTAGTTACACAAAATTCTACTTTCGATCTGGAGAAAACACAGCCAGGCGGCACGGCCACTTACACGGCCGTGTAAGTGGCCGTGTATTTTTGCCCCATTTACAGTGAAGATGGTTGTTTCCAATGCGTTTGGACATGGCTACTTACACGGCCGTTTCCCTGACCGTGTCACACAACCCTTGTTCACTATTTAAGCTTGTTTTGAGCATTTTCAACTCAGTTTTCGACCCCGACCCGTTCGAACCCTAGTTATTTTCTTTCACTTCCTTTCATATTTTTAGGTTAGATTAGGCTTAGATTTAGGTTCCTAAACATATTTGAAGCTTGTATTGAAGGATTCAACACTTGGATTTCAAGATTTACCACCCATTTCACTAGAGAAGTTTTCTTTCCATTATCTCTTTTCTTTGCAAGATTTATGTTTATTACTTGTGCTTTTGTGTTCCTTATGCTATTTAATCATGAGTAGCTAGTTTATGGACTTGATTTAGGGTTGTATTATCTATCGTGATTCTTAATTTGTGATTATTACAAAAAGTGGAAGAACTCTAGCCTAGGGTTAATGTGTTTGTGAAGGTTTTGTGTTTATATCTTGTTAATGTTTGATGTACACATTCATTGGCATGTATTTGGAGGATTCCTTGCCTCGAGAGTTAGATGATGAATTCAAACCACCCCTTGCACAAACTCGATTTTTTCAATGAAAGTGGGGAAAATTGGGGGTTTAAGATGCTGTGTGTGCTTGATGGACTTGGAATTGATACACCACGAAAGTGGAGCAATTCATTGTCCTAATCCTTGTTAATTTGCTCACGTGAGTGACTTATAGACTAGGATACCTATGTGCATTCCTGATTGACTCTTTGGTTATTTGTTCTTCCTAACCCCTTAGGTTGTTGAAGCATCTAGATGATAATGCTCCATAGCTTGAATCATATTTTTTTATTTTGTTTCCATCTCTTGCTCATATATCTTGTTTGTTCTTCCTTGTTGTCGTTTGCTTAGCTTCTTATGATCTCAATCTCCTGAGGACGACATTTCACACTCGTACACTCACCAATCACTGCACCATCACTCATTTTTGCTACAATTAGTGTGCATGTGCTATGCGATTGGGGGATTCAAAATTCACGTTTGCATACTAAGCAAACATGCCTCATATGCACACGCGAATTTTGAACCCCTTCCCTCAACTAATCTCAGATCTAATTTTTAAATGCACTAGATTGGTTCTCATAAACTCGTGGGGATGGTGGTTCTCATATGAGCACTATATATGTTAATAATAATAATAATAATAATAATACTCATCCCGTGAGAACCCACCCCCTCCCATGTGAGGGTGGAACCGAGTGCCACTAGACCACAAGGTCTTTGGCAACTCAACAATTTGAGATTGTGTCTATGTTAGTGCCAACTTTTTAAATATGTTACATTATATGCCAACTCAACAATTTGAGATTGTGTTTATGTATAAGTTCGCAGGTTCTCACATGAAGAGGGATTCTCATTCGAATATCACCATATTGTCTCTGTTAGTTACAACTTTTTAAATCTGTTACATTATATGCCAAGTCAACAATTTAACCCGTTTTACCTAGAAAACCCTACAAATAATACGAATTGTACACATTTTCAATGTTAAATGGTTTGATTGCACAATTTTTTTTGTTCAATAATATAATTGCACATTTTCAATGTTAAATGGTTTGATTGCACAATTTTTTTTTGTTCAATAATATAATTACACAAACTGTAAAAGTTCAATGGTCTACTTCACACTTTTTTCTATTTTCTTTACATGATCTATACTCATAAATGTTTGTATAGATTGTGTTGGACTTTTATGGTCATTATTAAGTTAACATCTATCTCATACACCATGATTTATTTGTATGCATGCAGAACCACATAGCACACATACATACATGATACAAATTACAATGTGATCAAAGTGAGCAACTTGCGGCTACTGAAATTAAAGCGTGCTCCGATCCATCGGCTGCAGTAAAGCTACTTTTAACAACTCATGCTTAACAAGACTAAGCAGGCCGGTAAGGTGTAAGTAAATAATTGGCCTGCCTGGGTTTCAATTTTCAATACACACACTTTATACGTAAGTGAGTGCCAATAAATGAAGTTAGAAAAGGACTCGCGATGCACAACGAGCTGAGCTCTGGTTAGCGATTATAGTCCCGAGGAACTATCCAATTCTGACTGTGAGAGTGCTATCTCGATCACCTCCGCGCTCTGAAACTGACGTCTTTCCGAAACCTCCATACTCGCTTCACGTGCCATGCCAAGCCACTGCCCACAACCAAACCCAAACAACGAAACTTTACAGGAAAATGAAAGGCTTGCATTGCTACTTCTGGGTACACCCCAAATGAGATTCTCAGAGGGATTAACCACGACTTTGACCATTTGTAGTGCCCCAATGCAGGTATCCCGATGACTCTCAATGTTCTCTCGTGGAGACTTGGTTAATCGTAGGATGTTCATTAACCGACAGTTATCAACTTATTTGTATTTATCAAACACAGTTAAATTGGTTGGACTCGATCTTAACTTGGTAATTACAAACTTTCAAATCAGAATATGAAGAGCAAATTATTGATTTTATTTGTTTAAGTCGATCAACTATAAGCAAACTTTAGTTTTTTTTATTGAGTCAATCAGTTATGAGCACCTTAGGCTAGTTTATATCATTGTGACCAAAGTCACAAGGTAGGACTTATTTGGTGCACATTCTCACCTAATATTTGCAGTTCTCTCTTCACCTAAAGAGTTGAGTAATGTCTCCGAGAGTAATCGAATAGGTAAAATATGACTCCCATAGATCAAGTATATCATAGTGTCCTTTTAGTGTAATTGATCACACTAAAATAGATCTGACAATTACTCACATTCTCTAATGTGAATATTGGGTATTGTGATTTTTGGCTAAATGACAAAAAAAAAAAAAGGGTTATATTGTGTCATAAGGGCAGAAGATTAAGATTAAGATGAGTAATACGTTAGTAGTGGGTAGTGTGGTGAAGGACAAGATGTAAAACGTAGCAGCTAACAAGATTCGTATAGAAACGTTAGAAAAGAATCAATCGGGGAAAGTAATAAAATCAGAAGAACCAAACAATGTTGACCAGTCAACCGTTAAAAAAAGGGTCTCTTACAGTCTTACTCTCTTACCACCTCGTCGTCCCTTTTACCGAAAAACTGGACACCCCTTTCCATTGGCTGGGGCCTGGGAGCGAGCAGAATAGCAGTCTTCGAGATGAAGGGCCAGCCCCCAGCAGACCCACTCCCCCTACAGGCATCACCACATGTCCATGCCCAGTTCCTCCTGCCATTTGTCTTCTACCATCTATCCCCTCTTCCACCAAGCCCAACTTTATTAAATCTTCTACCTAACATGTTACTAAGAATTCCGAGAATTCTCACCGATCTTACCTTAAAATTTTAGTGGAAAAGATAAATCTCGTAACATATTTTAATAGACTACAAAAATTTTAAAATGCTTTACACTGGTAGTGCTTATAAGAGGACTATGGCTCTGTTTAGTAAATGGGTGTTGGCTCATTGGATTGGCTGTTTAGATTAGAAGGTATGATTAGTTGATAACATTGACTGATTGTAGAAAGTTGTTTGATAAATTAGCTGTTAGCGTATGACTGTTTGCTATAATTTTTTTTTCTCAAAAAGCTAATTGAAAAGGCTGCTTTAAGTAGTCTTTTGAATTTTAGTATTTTGGAGTTACAAAAAGCTTATTAACCAAACAACTAATAGTGGTTAAATAAGCTAAAATTGGCTGATAGGCTGATTATTTACCAAACAGGGCCTAAGTAAATAGCAGAATGTGACTGCACCCAACCTTATAAGTCCTTTCCCTACGTACTCCTACCCTGAAACTAAAATGGATGACATTAGGGTAATATCGGTCAAATTGGCCGAGCTATTGACTTAATAATTACAAGAAACTGGTTTACGCCACTGTGATCCTTTACCGGCTATAATCACAAGGCGAGGTTTAGAATAATAGTTGCAGGTTTTCTTTATCACCGAAAAAAATGGATGAGGTAAATTGTCGATTGTGCATTAATGATCTACAAGTTTTTCAAAGTGCTGTACATCGGTGGTGTTTGCTATTAACTAATCAGTTGAGTTGTGTACGTGTTCCATATTAACAGCTAATTGACAAAACTAGACGCTGGCAAAAATTGTTAAGATTAATTTCCTCCTACCCCTCTCTCTCTCTCTTTCTCTCTCTCTCTTTCTGCAGAATAAGACAGCACTCATTCACCAAAACGAAACAGCTAAAGCCCACCGGCATGCACCTGCTAGTGAAACGTAGAATAGAAATGATGATAAAGACAGGTGATTAGAGAAATAGCACCTGTGTAAGACTGATACTTAATTGATGGAGTTGAGTTGAGCATTGAAAGGAGTGGATGCATCTATGTATTTATCTTTCTATCAATACTTTCATTGGAACTGCACATAACACGTGAAGACATGAGGGTCAGTCAGCAGTTACTCCATATTTAATACTATATTTATTGTTTATAATATAGTTGTAAGAGAAAGAAAACGAACCAAGTCAGGCAGGCACATAGGCAATCACAAAAACGTAACTCACCCAAATTTAATGAACTTTGGATGCTTATGTATCAACAATAATAATCATCGTCCTCACTCATATTTATGTCTCTGCACATCGATCTCAATATTATATAATAAAAAAAATTCTACATGAACTTCCATTTCTTACTCTCAACTTTTACTCTTTTTTTTTTCACAAATTTTTTATGTAAACACTTTTTCATAGACCGACATGATAAAAATATCCAATTTTTGTTTGTCATATCATGGAGTAAAATTTGAGAATACATACAGTAAAACTTATAAAATAATGCAATGCTATGCCCGACAAAACTAGCTCAAATAGCATATCACATGACCTAATGCCAGCTCTTTAATAGCAGAGTAGAGATTTGATTCTCACTAACATCTTGGAGCTAGGTTTCTCCAAACTAGAGTTTGGGACCTTGAGCTTCCCAATCGCGATTTACTTCCTTCGGTGATTCTTAGGCAGAGATTTTATCAATATTATAATGCAGTATTACGCCTTCAAGACTAGCTCAAGTATTAGACCACTTGACCTTAGTCAGCATTTCAACAAAAGGGTGGACATTTGACTTTCACCAACATCTTGGAGCAAGGCTTCCTTAAATTAGACTTTGAAATCTTAAACTCTTCATTCGTGATTTATCTCCTCCGACGACTCTTGAGCAGAGTTTCTGTTAGTAAACAAATTAATAATGCAGTTTTACGTTGCAAGAGAGAGAAAGATGGTAAAATTTAAAGCTTAAGGTATCTATAGGGTCTGACATCAACCCACCAATAGTTCCGTTTCCCATGCCACTACAAAACACCCACACTTACAGCAACCACTCAGCTCTCACTCATCACACCATCATGTACTACTAATACTATTGATATTTGGGCTAGCTAGCTAGCTAGTACACAAATACTATAATATGCTGCTGCTGCACGGATAAGCACGCTTGCCTCTTCATTCTTCAGTCATTTCTTTCTTAACCCCTTTCATTATTTAATATTACCTTGGCTTTGAGGATGGCCTATGGAATCAGAATAAATACACCTAGCACTTTCTGTTTCTTTGCACTCCCTCATGTTTATGTAGCTGTAAGCCTAATCTGAGCGAGCCTGGCCGGATAGGCTTATTTTATTTTGCCAAAACTCCCATGGGAAAGAAGCTAGGAGGAAGTTCATGGTTGACGGCAGTAAAGAGGGCCTTCAGGTCTCCCACTAAGGACACCAGTAATGTTGACAAGAAGAGTTGCAGGAGGAGAGAGCATGAACATGAGGAGGATGAAGAAAAGGTAACATAAATTTAAGTATTTGATTTGTTGGTGTTATGAGTGTGCATTTTTTGGGAGTTAGTTGTGTAAGATTTTCTGGGTTAGATTATTTATATTTAATAAGTTATTGATTTGTGGGTTTGGGATTTTGGCAGAAAAGAGAGAAGAGAAGATGGTTGTTCAGGAAAGCTGCAGCGCAGAACGGTGAGAACAACGAGTCAAGGCATGCCATTGCGGTGGCTGCCGCCACCGCTGAGGCGGCCGTGGCGACAGCTCAGGCAGCCGTGGAGATCATCCGCTTGACACGGCCTTCAAATCGGCAGCACTTTGCAGCAACTGTCATTCAAACGGCCTTCCGAGGCTATCTAGTAAGCTCCGCTCCACTGTTAGAGCGGTTTCATCAGTTTTACTACTTTACCTTGTACTCACAAACATTTGATGTTTTTGCAGGCAAGGAGAGCCCTTGTTGCTCTAAAGGGGATTGTTAAGCTTCAAGCACTGATAAGGGGCCAGAACGTACGAAAGCAAGCAAAGATGACGCTAAAATGCATGCAAGCTCTGCTTCGAGTGCAGGCTCGGGTCCGGGAACAGCGTGCCCGCCTCTCACACGACGGAGGCCGCAAATCCATGTTCGCCGAACCCACCACCAACTTATGGGAATCTAAATACCTTTCAGATATCAGAGATCGAAAGTCAATGGTACATATATATATACATATATAGCCCATACTTTCCCCCTCTTTAATTTGTGTCGCACTTGCAGTCTAAAGATGGAATAACATATTCTATGATTTGCAGTCTAGAGATGGAAGCTCAATCGCAGATGATTGGAGAGACTGCCCACGAACACTTGAAGAACTGGAAGCAATGTTGCAAGCCAGAAAAGAGGCTTCCATCATCAGGGAAAGATCCCTTGTTCATGCTTTCTCACAACAGGTTCAATTTGTTTTACTTCGTTCTCTTAAGCTTTTGAAATTAAACCATACTGGTTGGGCGGAGGCTGGTAAAGGCCAAGTCTAACACCAGTAGCTGGATATAACTGTTGAGCAGAGACCAGTAAAGGACAATGACCAGGTCGAGCACCTACCATCTCGAAAATGTAATAGTAGTCTATAAGGAAATAAAGTTGCACTTTCGTTATTAGTTAGCCGTAGTGATAAGCGTTTGATCTTAACGCAATTATCTAACTTTTTTCCATCAAGGAATGGAGCTCGGAGATGGAGCTTGTTGAGGAGGAGGGAGAGGAGAAAGAAGTAGAAGAAAGAACGAACTGGCTGGAAGAGTGGATGTCGTCGAAGCAATGGAACTGCAGCAGCAGAGCTTCAACCGAAAGGAGAGAGCCTGTAAAGACCGTGGAAATCGACACATCAATGCCCTATTCTTACACAAGAAGATCACTCCAACACTTGAGTCCACACCACAACTACAAGCAATCCCCCTGTCGCCAAAAACCATCGCTCTACAATTTCCCCATCCTTCAACCCCCCGCAACCCCTTCCCCATCCAAACCAAAACCCGTGCAGCTCCGCTCAACCAGCCCCAGACGCCTGGAGAAGAGCTACTCAACCGCAAACACTCCCTGCCTGCGCACCACAACGCGTTCCCACACCGCCGCATCCCGCTACAGCATATCCGCAAACGAGGTAGCCGCTGCCACCACCCACATTGCCGTGCCCAATTACATGGCTGCCACGGAATCTGCCAAGGCCCGGGTCCGCTCACAGAGCGCGCCTAGGCAGAGGCCATCCACCCCCGAGAGGGAGCGAATCGGGTCAGTAAAGAAACGCCTGTCTTACCTCATACCAGAGCCATATCCCCTTAACACTGGGTATAGCCAGAATCTGAGAAGTCCCAGCTTCAAAAGCGTCCAAGCTGGGTATGTAGGGATGGAGCAGCAATCAAACTACTCGTGTAACACTGATAGCATTGGCGGCGAAATTTCTCCTTGTTCAACTACTGATCTTAAACGCTGGCTAAGATAAATCTAAATCTAATAAATCTAAATCAGTTGTTTAGCTTCAATTATGTTGTTTCCTTGATTTAGGCATGGGAATGTGAGGGTAGTTGATGGTGGTGGTTGAAAAAAAAAAAAAGAAGCAAGAGATAGAATTCCCAATGTCCATGATTTTTATTTTCTTGATTTGTATTGTAGCTCAAAATAGAAATGAACTTTCAAGGTATATTAGCTATAATTTCTCCTCATCCCTTCCCCCCCTCAACAACCCATCCTATCCTGTACTGATTTATTCATATTGCACCTTGTTTATATTTTATTGACTATCACAATCAAACTGAAAAGAACCAATTCCCAGAAAAGCAGGACCACCATGATGAACCTTATCAATTATTATGCATCCCTCACCCTCTGGTACCAACAACCAAATCTTAAAAATTACAACTACCAAGATCCATATTTTCTGGCAGACAATAAAATGGAGCTCGATGCACTTTTGTGCTCCTTATTGGAGTTGTCCAACAATAATAAATGTATAGTCTGAAGTTAACTTTTTAGTTCAACTTCTGTTACCTCAATGTTGTCTTCTAATCAGCACTGTCATGGTTACTGCCTTATCTTTACCAAACTCAATACTCTTTCTATTCTTCTTTACATTTTGACTTAAAAGAGTTAATATCAAAATTAGTCCTCAATTATAGTGATTTTTTTAAATTTAGTCTTAAATGACTTTATTTGCTTAATTAGGTCATTAACTTTAATGGTTTTACCCAATTGAGTCATCTGTTAAAGAGTAACTTCACCTCTATTAATATCAAAGTTAGTCCTTGACTATAGTAATTTTATTCAAGTTAGTCCTTGACTATAATAGTTTTTACCAAAGTTAGTCTTCAACTATAGAGATTTTACCCAATTTAGTCATCAACTATAATGATTTTTCTCGATTTAGTCATTGATTCTAACAATCGAGGACTTAATTGGGTAAAACTATAGAAGTCGAATATTTAATTAAGCACAAAAAGTCATTTAAGACTAAATTAAGAAAAAACTACAATAGTCGATGACTAAATTAGATATTAATTCTGACAAAATATACAGACAAACTCAAAGAAAGCATTCTATTATCCAAACCTCACTTGGACAGAGAGAGCAGAGGATGGGCAAGCTTCAAACTTTATCAATTCTATGTCTGTGTTGCTAATTATAATTCTGGTTATCAAGGATAATTATACCTGCTTTCAAAAAAAAAAAGGATAATTATACCTTTTAAAAAAAAAAGGATAATTATACCTTTTCAAAAAAAAAAAAAAAAAAAAAAAAAAAGATAACAAAGACCTTGTGGTCAAGCAGTATCCGGTGTACACTCCCATGTGGAAGGGGGTGGGTTCGAGTCTCAGTGGAGGCATCTGTTGACTTTTTGTGCTTCAGTAGGTTAAGAAGGTAACTATTTAACTCAAAAAAAAAAATAGGCCCCTTGATTCCAAATGATTTAAAAAGGAAAAAAAAAAAAGGAAAATTATCCCTTTTAAAAAAAAAAGGAAAATTATCCCTTTTAAAAAAAAAAGGAAAATTATCCCTTTTAAAAAAAAAAGGAAAATTATCCCTTTTAAAAAAAAAAGGAAAATTATCCCTTTTAAAAAAAAAAGGAAAATTATCCCTTTTAAAAAAAAAAGGAAAATTATCCCTTTTAAAAAAAAAAGGAAAATTATCCCTTTTAAAAAAAAAAGGAAAATTATCCCTTTTAAAAAAAAAAGGAAAATTATCCCTTTTAAAAAAAAAAGGAAAATTATCCCTTTTAAAAAAAAAAGGAAAATTATCCCTTTTAAAAAAAAAAGGAAAATTATCCCTTTTAAAAAAAAAAGGAAAATTATCCCTTTTAAAAAAAAAAGGAAAATTATCCCTTTTAAAAAAAAAAGGAAAATTATCCCTTTTAAAAAAAAAAGGAAAATTATCCCTTTTAAAAAAAAAAGGAAAATTATCCCTTTTAAAAAAAAAAGGAAAATTATCCCTTTTAAAAAAAAAAGGAAAATTATCCCTTTTAAAAAAAAAAGGAAAATTATCCCTTTTAAAAAAAAAAGGAAAATTATCCCTTTTAAAAAAAAAAGGAAAATTATCCCTTTTAAAAAAAAAAGGATAATTATACCTTTTCAAAAAAAAAAAAAAAAAAAGATAACAAAGACCTTGTGGTCAAGCAGTATCCGGTGTACACTCCCATGTGGAAGGGAGTGGGTTCGAGTCTCAGTGGAGGTATCTGTTGACTTTTTGTGCTTCAGTAGGTTAAGAAGGTAACTATTTAACTCAAAAAAAAAAATAGGCACCTTGATTCCAAATGATTTAAAAAGGAAAAAAAAAAAAGGATAATTATACCAAATACTTTAAAAGAATAAAAACGTTGTTTAAGAATAAAGTTACAGTGCAGATACCCGGTTTTCATTAAAAATTAAGAAGCATGCGGTTCAAAGAATAATTGCAGACTAATCCTGTGTTGTACAATTTGATACCATGATTTAAAAATGGAAAGTATCCACTTGTTTTATTTTTAATACCATTTCTTTATTCTTGCCCACATGACAAAATTTCCTCTAGGTCCACAAAGAATATATCACATTGGGTTTAACTCTCAAATTGCACTGCAACTGTAAAGACTCGATCATGTATATTTTTTCACAAGACAAATTATTGTGTAGATCGTAGTCTACCACGGTCTAAAGCGACGTTGTTAAATTTTATGAGTTAGAATAATTATATACATTATGAGTTAGAATAATGTACTTTATGTGTTAGAATAATGCACTTTATGAATTAGAATAATGAAACTTATGGGTAAAATAATGTACTTTATGTGTTAGAATAATGTACATTATAAGTTATAAAAATGTATTCTATCTGTCTTATTTTATGTGTCTGGTTCGGTTAACGAGGCTTGACTGAAGTTATTTTTAATTCAATTTTTCATAATATTAAGTTTAGCATTAATATACAAAATTTATATATTTAGAAACTACACTAAAAGTACTATTATACACAAAAAATCAAATTTAAAAATAATTAAAAATAATAAATAAAATAAACAAAGAAAAAAGAGTTGGTCTGACCAATGAATAGTAAGTATGACATATAAAATGTGACAGAGGTAGTATGTTATCCTGGATCGTGTTAAAAATAGCGATCACGATCCACACAATAACTATTGTTGCCCACAATCTACCGTCCAAAAACCAATCGAATTTCATTTGCGAGCACTATTTCTTTATTCTAAACTTCACCAAGTCGTTACTTTTAATGGGAAAAAAAACTAACAAAGAATTAGTATGTAACCTGAGAGCTTGTTTTATAAAGACAAAATGAGAGCCCAAAGAACTTCTCCCACCAATGAACAGGGAAAGGAAAAGGAAAATGTAAAGACTAAAGAAGTTGATCACTTCTACTAGAGTTATTGCAGGCATTTTATTGCAAAAAAGACATTGTTGGGAACTGAAAGGTACTGGGATTTTGAGAAGGAAAAGAGGAGAGTAAATCTACAAAAAAATAAGTCTTTTTAGCACTTTTTTTGTTAAGATATTCAAAGAAAATGAAAAGAATATTTATGGTTGGATTGGGGGAGAGGGTTTTGGTCAAAGGAATGAGAAGTTAGTTGTTGAAAGCAAGAACTTTCCCAGTCCCAGAAACTGAAACCCTAAAAACTGTCAAAAGTAAAGACATGGACATTGCTATGGGTAATGCAGAAAATGGGGCCACAAGCTCCATTTTCAGTTTTTCACCATCACCAAAGTAACTGCACTCTGTCTCAGAAGTAAACAGAAACTGAGGATACAATGATTTACACTCTATCTTTGTTTATGTAAAATTTAATTTACAGAATTTATGGTCTGGTTTCTATTTTACCCTACTTTGCGGTAAGAATTAATGTTCTTTGTGATGGAGTAATTTGCCATTAAATCATCAAAAAAAAAAAAAAAAAAACTGCACGGGCAACAGAGTTGGTACTTAGGTAGTAAATTGTGAGCAAGGACTAAAAATCGAGATCTGACAACTTCCTAGTCTTCTAAGGCTACTGAGTTACCATGATCTACCCATCCACCATTTTATCGAGTTGGAGGCTGATGAGTTACCAAGATCTACCTATCCACCATCTTATCGAGTTGAGATTTCACATTTTGTGGACAAGTAAAAAATAAAAGTTGAGACTAAAATGAGAAAGTAAACACAAAGAAGAAAAGGGAATAAGTAGCATTACTAAATAATCAAAGCCGCAACTTTAGTGAGTAAAAACTAAAAAAGAACAGCATTGTGATCAGCATCACCATTATTATCTTTAATGGGATTGAACTGGAATAATGATAACTTCATGTGGGAATTAGGATTTGCTTCCTTATTGTTCCCTTGAAGTGGTAGGGACCGGACACTATACCAAATTTTGAACTTTTCCCATTGTTGCAGAGATTCAATAATTGCAGTCACAAAAAAATGGAAATATACTTAAAACAAATACTCCCAAAATCAAACCTCATTCAGCATTGAGTAACAATCACAATCGCAAAACATACACATAATTGGTATACATCTTCAAACAGAAAACTTGTAGTTGCAACACTGCTTGATCCTCTGGGGAAGGATTATAGCGCAAACCCAATTCAACTGGATCTATGTATAACAGGATTTCAGAACTTTTAGCTCCAAATAAGGCTACATGATGAGATTGGACTCTTGTGTTTCACAAGTGTACCAAGCTGTGCCTTTTGACACTCCAACTTTGTGCCCAAATGCCTACTTTTGCATCCAATTGCTTTAACCACCAATGGAAATTCAACGAACCCTTTTTTCCCTCTTTTTATATGGGGATTCTCAGGCTTAGGAGAGGCTTTTCCCTGAACTGCCAAGGTACTATGTTGGGAAGAAGAACCAACATTGCTGTCACTGCCAGATATGGAATTTGTCTGTTCTCCAGAGGCAGGGGAGGGGGAGGACGAGGAACTATGATCCGCTGCAATTCTCTGAGTATTGCTAGAACTTTCTTCAACCTTTGACTCTGAAATGGAAATTGGCGATTGAATGTGTAACTTCTTGGTGGTATTCAATTCCAAAATCTTTTCTTCCAGCAAAGACTTAGCCTCTGCAAGCTTCATCTGAACTCTCTCCTCTCTCAGCACCTCAGCTATTTGCAGCATTTTTCTCTCCTCTTCTATCTCTTTCTTCAACCCGTTTATCTGTGCTTTATGGGATGACACTTCTTTGGCAAGTTGTTCACATAACCTCTCCATTGCTTCCCTCCCTTTCCTCTCCTCAGACACCTGTTTGATCAGCTTCTTGTTCATATACTCCACTTTCTTCCGTCTGCTGTGCTCCTTTTCCAACTCAGCCTTCAGCCCTATGATCTGCAATCGAGCTTTTTCTAGCATTGATTCCATGATGGGCCTAATGAAGGCCAAATCCCAGAATGAAGCTGCGATCTTACGTGCAGAAACAGGTTGGTGGAGGTGATATCGACTGTGTTCTCTGTTCCTGCAGTCTTCCCGAACCTTGTTTATCTGTTTGATACTAAGGTAGCATGGGTTCTTATACAGCTTCCACCTGGTGTGGCAAGCGGAAGTGATGGCTAAGGAATCACTGGAAATGCACTTGCTTTCTTGGCTTTTGATCATCTTCTCTAGAAATGGAGCACTCTATCCTAGCTTTCTTTTCCACCTATTGCTTCTTTCTTCTATTTCTTTTTTTTTTTTTTTGGTTTTGCACTTTTGCTTTTGCTTGTGTTTCTTTAACCGGAGTAGGGCCCTGGCCATTTAATTTCCACATCACATTGCCCCTCCAGTCTTCAAGCTGCTCTTCTCAGCTACAATGACAATGCAAACTTTCTTTCGTATTTAATGACCAAGGCAGTCTCAGTCAGTCATCTTCTCCTCTCAATACGCATTGGTCCACATGTCTCTCCTCTCATGTGGCGAAACCGGTCAACATCTGGAAACCATCTTCCTGCACTAACAATTATTTTTGTGATTTAGTTATCCTCACTATTCACTAGTAGCAGCAAGCAAGAGTAAGAACACTGGGTCCCCAGAAGGCAGAAATCCCCCAATCATTCTGCTATGCTTCACATGGATGGTCTCTTCCACTACATGCCATAATAGCTGCAAAGAGAAAGTGATTGTCATGCCTAATTATCAACCAAGCAGCCATTTAATTATCTTCAGGTAACACAAGAGAGAAGATACAAAGCAATCAGATAATTCTGTGATCAACAGTTACTAGCAAGACCTACGGTTCGTTCTTTATCTTCTGACATAACTAATTTAAAAGTGTAACTAAGTGAGTTAGAAGGCAAAAAGTGGTCCACTGGATAATTATTAAAGCATCAAAATTTTATAACAAGTGAAAAGAAGAGCATTGTTCAGAAAGTCAGATAACATTTAGCACAGTGGTAGAAAATCCTACAAGGTTTTCTCTTTCATGAAAAAATTGATGTCCTTTATCCTAGATCACGAGAATAATTTTTCTCAACTACAATCAAACGAAGAAGCACTAACTAGCACAAGACACTCCAGATCACCAAACTGGAGAACATCTACAGGATTTTTACTTCATGCTCAATGACTTCACACCAAGTACCCAAACTTGGAATTTCGGGTTTGGTTCACAATTCAAACTCATCTTCAAGCTTCAACGCCTCAACTGCAGCCTCTTCTTCCTCATCGTCAATCACAAAGTATGGATTGTGTGCCTCGGGTTTGAACTTGTACCCAGTGAACACATAAAATGCTAGTGTCGCTAGTTCCCCTGCCACCACACTAGTCCACAGATACCTATACGAGGTGATTGTTTCTAATGCATAAACCACAACCCGCGTAAAGTAGATGTAACATATAACCACAATGTAGTAGTGCCTAAAGAGAGTCAATTTCATCAAATTCACCGCAGCCTTCCCATCAGTCCGGGCAGCCTCACGAAGATTCTTAATGGACCAAACAATGGGGAACAGAACGGCGCAACAACAGATTACATCGACAAGAAAGAACACTTCCTTCCAAGTCATCCAGTCAATTCCATAGGGTGTGGTTTCATCAATCACAACCTGTGCAATGTTTGCTAGCACTTGAAGTGGGATTAGAATCATCAACACTTTCTTCTCCCTATCATGCAAATATGGCTTCAAAAACGACCAACCGGTCCCAATCAACACAATCAAAGTGAACAGCATGATTCCCTTCAAGAAGCTGAATATGTAAAATAACACATCCCAACCATGGGCATATCCAGTTCGTTTAATATACGATTTATCCTCAGCTTCACAGAGCAAGTTCAAGGCTTTCAAGATTACCACCAAAAGCATGAAGAAATGAATGCGGAAAGCCGTTAAACGCTTCTTGTACAACACATGAATCCAAACACCAGCCAAGCCAAAATAAACGAGGGAGAAGATAAAATAAACCCTAGGTAAAATGGTCTTCCCGGCGGGGAGATAGTCACGCTTATCGCCCGATTTTCCTTCGAGATTGTACATCGCGGATCGGACGTCCATGGAGATCGCGAGCTGGGGCAGACAATTCGCGAAGATGAGACTGTACTGGCCGGCGTCGGACACGACATACAGCTTGTCAAAGGAGGAATTGCCGTGGAGATTATCGAATGAAAAGACGACCTTGGCGTAACCGGACTTGAGAACGCAATTGATCTCGCCGTCATCAATCTGCTGAAGAATTTGCATCCAGGATTCCGGGGTGCAGAGGAAGAAGCCGAGTCGGGTAAGGTCCAAGTTGTGGGGGCCGTCGAAGCTAATCTGGGAAACGTTCAGTTGGAGACGGCCACGGTGGGTGAACCCGAATTCGTCGAATAGGATTACGGGTTTGTTGTCGGAGCGAACCTGCAAGAACCGGATCTCAGCGAGAGCGAGTGGCGAGAGAAAGATGAAGAAGACGAGGAAGAAAAGGGGAAGAGAAGGAGGCATGGTTTTTATTCGCGAAATTGGGAGATTATGGATTTGCAGAGGGGAGGGGAAATTGGGTTCAATGGCGGGTATTCTTATAATAATCTGTTTACCGCTACGAAGATGAAGAGGAGGATGATGATGATGATGGAGTCTGAGAAATCGAAGCAGTCATGGTCGATGAAAAGAATCCTGGAATTTGTCCAACGCGAAGTAGGCGCGAAGGTTGATGCCACGACGGCAGTTTTAAGGTAGTTAATTCGTCGCTTTCTTGTTGGCCAAAAATGGGAACTCGGAACAAAGAAAATGATATTCTTCTCTTAAATTTAGAGGTAAATGATATGCACCCGTGTCCAAGGTGGACCCGGGTCTACTTTCACAATCTTAGAATTTTATATTCAAAATTTTAGAATTTTATGTTCACAATTTTAGAACTCTATATGTCTCATTTTAATTCTCAATATATAAAATTATATTACTCAATATTCACAATTTTTAACTCTATATTCACGATTTTATTATATAGATTCAAAATTTGTGTTATATTGTCGAACATAGAGTTTTGATACTGTTGAACATAGAGTTATGAAATTGTGAACATAGAGTCATGAAATTGTGAATATGGAGTAGTTATAAAACTGTGAACATAAAGTTATGAAATTTTGAACATAAAATTATGAAATTATGAAGATGGAGTTATGAAATTGTGAACATGGACCCGAGTTCATATTGCAAGGTGGTCCATGATATAACACTGGACCAGTCCAAGTAAGATATATTAAAACATAGAGTTAATTTCATTTGATTCTAGATTTACCGGCAAAGTAAGATATATTAAAACATAGAGTTAATTTCATTTGATTCTAGATTTATAGACAAAGTAAGATATATTAAAACATAGAGTCAATTTCATTTGATTCTAGATTTATAGGCAAATTATGCTATGGACCCAGGTTCATCTTGTGCTTCAATAGGTTGAGAAAGTAGTTATGAACAGATATTGCATTGTAATAGAGTTAGTAGTATTCAAAAAATGCTATGGACCCAGGTTCACCTTGTAATGTGGACTGAAGTCCATGTCCACAATTTTAAAACTCTGTATTCACAATTTTAGATTTCAATATACAAAATTACATTACTCAATATTCACAATTTTTGAACTCTATTTTTACAATTTTGTTATGTAGATTCAAAATTTATGTTATACTGTTGAACATAGAGTTACTATATTGTTGAACATAAAGTTATGAAATTGTGAACATAGAGTTATGAAATTGTGAACATGGAGTTATGAAATTATGAACATGAAGTTATGAAATTATGAACATTGACTCGGGTCCATTTTGTAAGGCGGACTCGAGCCCATGGCATAACAACCAAGATTTATAGGTGAGAGTCCACTTTAAGTCTTGTTTTATGAACATCCAATTTTGATCTTAGTATTATTGTAGCATGACCATTTTGGTCCTTTATCAAAAAAACAGTTAAAATATCATTAAATACAAAGGCATTTCGGTATTCAATTATGAATATTTTCACAAAAATAAACATAAAAATATAGCAATTCAACCTACTTTGTATAAAAAAGATTGAAATATCTTTGTATTTAACAACATTTCAACGATTTTGTTGATTAAGGACTAAAAATCGTCATGCCACAATAATATTAGGATCAAATGAAGATATTTTAATAAAAATGACTAAAAATAGACTGTCACCTATAAATTTATGACAAAAAATGGAATTAAACTCTAAAATATAATATATCAATATACTTGAAGAAAAAAGGAATACAAAAATATGAACAAAGAGTAAATAATGACAAAACACAATGTTTTATATTAATGCTCTCAAACTCTTACAACTTAATTCTCAAAGCTAGAAATACAATGTTATTTATAAGTAAAACCAAAAACTAACCACTAAAGCACTAACACCTATACCATTAACCACCCCTAACTTCGTTTACTTTTTCATAATACTACTACAGAAATAACATATAACGTCGGACATATAATGTCGATTTTTTGAAAAACCGACGTTAAATGTGAAATGAAAATTTGAAAACCATATAACGTCGGTTGTTTATAAATAATCGACGTTGTAAATCACGAATAAAAAAAATAAAAAATTAAAATAACATACGACGTCGGTTAATTAAATAACCGACGTCGTATGTCTTACTCCAAAAAAAATAAAAATAAAAATAATAACATACGACGTCGGTTAATTAAATAACTGACGCCGTATGTCTTAACTGAAAAAAATAATAATAACAACGACGTCGATTAATTAAATAATCGACGCCGTATGTCTTAAGCAAAAAAAAATGATAAAAATAATCGAATCGTTATATGTGTAATTTAAAAAAAAAATATTAAGCACACGTTATATCCTTATTTATTTTAGGAATAAAAAACAAGAATTATATATATAACGTCGGTTCCTACATGAACCGACGTTGTATATATAAAATAAGTTTTTGTATATTAATACTCTAAAATAAGTAAGTTTTTGTATATAATTCCTGCATTCACCGACTCCTTCCCGAGAAAGAAAAAACGTTAAACACAGAGGAAACCCTTCTCACTGAGCCCTTGCTGGAATCGACAAGGTCGAGAGCCCTTGCTAAACTCAGAGCAGGAAATCAACCTCTCCGTTCAACACCTCCGAAGGACCCCATCGCTGCTGTCCCTAGCGAGGAATATGGGAAAGAGACATGGAGAATCTGGGAAAGCGATGGGGGAGTGGTGATTGAGAATCTGGGAAAGCGATGGAGGAGTGGTGATTGAGGATCTACCATGGAAGAAGCAGATAGCTGAATCTGGTATTTCAATCTGATCTACTGAATCTGCTCTCTCCTCTCTGACTCAGTTTTTTTTTTTTTTTTTTTTTTTTTTCTTGTTGCCCAGATTATGGCTTCATCCATTTTCCAAGAGTTCAAAGGAGAAAAATAGGAAGTACATGAATAACATGATTATGCCTTCATTCATTTTTCTTCTTGTTTCCCAGATTATACCTTCATTTTTTTTTCTAGTTGTAATATTTGCATCAGGATGAAGGAGAGATGAAATGGCAAGGCAACAAATGCCTTCATTCTCTATTTTTTTGGTTGTCCAGTGCCTGCGGAGAGATTACAACTGCAGAGGCGGAGCAATGCCGTCATTCTTTTTCTCGGCTGTTCTGCGGCGAGCTTTTGCAGCGAAGCATGGACTACAGGACGAAAGTGGCCGATCTGCTGAGAGATTACATCCTGCGTATCTCTCTCTTATTTTTTTTTTAAAAAAACAAATTTAAGAGATACTACGTCGGTTGTCTATAACAACCGACGCCGCATCTGATTTTTTAATTTTTTAAATAGAGATACGACGTCGGTAAAACCGACATCGTATCTCTATTTATTTATTTTTTAAGAGATACGACGTCGGTTTTTTATAAAAACCGATGTCGTATCTCTATTTAAAAAATAAAAAAATTACATACGGTGTCGGTTCTTTAGGAGCGACGTTGTATATAGAAAATAACCGACGTTAAAAGTATATATAGTAATATTATTATAATGTTGCATCGCTTAAACTAAGTCGGAAATGTTAACAATTTCAATCATCTTCTTCAATATGAGAAATGATTCTGTCTTCAAGGGCTTCGTAAAAATATCTACAACTTGACACTCACTTGAACAATACTTAATGTTTATTTGCTTTTTAGCAACCAATTCTATGATTTTGTGATACTTGATATAAATTTGTTTGTTGTGACCATGAAAGACAAGATTCTTAGATGACAAAATTGAAAACTTGTCACAGAAAATAGTTGTAGGTGCTTCATGCTTGTGTTGTAAAAACATCAAAAATCTCAACCAAACTACTTGAGTAGCACAATTTGCTGTTGCAATGTATTTTGCTTCTGCAGTTTAAAATGCTACAATCTGTTGCTTCTTTGAAAACCAAGAAAATATAGCAAAACCAAGATAGAAGGCATATCCTAATTGTTTTTTTTGGTCTCAACATCTCTAGCCCAATTGATAGTGTTAATACTCGTTTGCGCCAGTCGGCTACTCTGAGTGTTGCCTTCCGTTCGGGTGGTCGGCTATCCGGCACGACTGGCCCTACGGTCCGACCAGACCCGCTAGGTCATGACCTTGATTGATGGACAGCGGTCCTGTCGGGGCCGCCACGTGCTCCTTCCTGCCTAGGCAAGGAGCGAGGTAGACGCATGCACGCCACGTGCTCACCATGCCGGAGCCCTGGAGGTCGCCACTTTCCCTTCTTATAAATACCGCATTAATGAGGAGAGAGGGGGACTTTTGGCTGGATTCGAGACTAAGCCTTGAAGAGTGCTCGGACAGTAGGAAAAGCCACTGCCGATCCGCCGAGCCCTTCGAGCCCTTTTGTATTGAAATTCAGGGCTTTGATCCTTTTAGTAGTAAGAGATCATATTTACCTGCTTTAGCTTCATATTCCCGTATTTAATCGTACCACCAATCATTATATGTATATCAAACAAGTTTCACAACTTCATTATTAGAGTAAAAAATTTCATCATTACTCATACATTTGACATATTTCAGAATTCGCTTTGTTTGGTTGCAGTCCAATGTGATTCTTTTGGTTTCTCATGTTTAATTAAATTTCGTACAATAATACTAAGTCGGGACATAATAATTTGGAGTAGAGTGACATTATTTCCATTGGGCAAATAATGATTGAAAACCTATTGTAAGCAATTGTTGTAATTTATTTTGTGTCTATCTAGTTAAAAATTGACTTTATAATGTTATGTTTGGAGTGTTGAACTAAACAGTTTTTGGGGTTGTAAGTAATTGATTGTTGTTATTTACTTTGGATGGAGTAAAATATTGACCCCTAAGTTCTCAGGAATAGCCTAAACTTGTTATTTCCTATTTTATCCCTAATCTATACTATTAATAAAAACAAAATCCTCCATTTTAACTTACCACTTAAAACACTCCTGCATAATATTGTAAAATATGATAATACAATCTATATTCATACTACAATTGTACATTAAAATATGGTAATAAAATTCCTAATACAATATATGTTTTCCTACTATCCTATTCATAATACAATTCTAGATTAAAATGACTAATTGTAATAATACAGTACATATACTCTCTTGCAACGTAATATTATAAAATATGGTAATAAAAAACCATCTATACTACTAATAAATATATAGATATATTTTTATATGCTTAAGGTACAATACTATGAGAACAAAATAAATTATCATTCATATTCTTCCATTTAATTACAATGGCATATTCAAATGCAACCGCGCCTTCTAGTGCGGTCGGTGCGATTCGCACCACTTAATGTTAGAAAATGCACCACTCAATGTTAGAAAACGCACCACAATGTAAACACACAAAAACACCAAAAAACACACCACACACCCAAAATAATGCGCCATAACTCTCCTGCCCCTAATGGTGCATTTGCTAACACTGTGTGGTGTGTATTTGCATACCTAGTGGTGTGTTTTTTGGTGATGCGTACCTAATAATGCATATTTGTGTAGTGCATTTTCTAACATTGAGTGGTGTATATTTGTATACATAGTGGTGCGGCCACACCTGATTATGACCCTATATATATATATATATATATATATATATATATATATATATATACATACTAAAAGTATAAAAGTATAATTGCATAATATTAGTATAATTACCGTAATAAGATTGTTTATTTCAATAGTAGATCCTTCAACATCAGCTTGGTTCCCATAATCATTATCCCAGCTTTCATCTTCACTCAAAACACCATCATGCAATAGGGTATCATCTCCTAGTTCCCTAGAGATTTCTACATCATAGTCCCATTGGTCATCATACAAATGCTCTACATATATGTCCAACTCCTTGTTCACTGGAAAATCAGTTATCAAACCTAGGATATCAGCATCACTGCTTAGTTTCATAAGTTTAGGTCTTCTTGTATTCCCATACTCATACCAAAACTGAACTTTTTTGTCACAAAACCTAAGCATTTTGACCATCCTCCTCAAATCTAGAATACTACCTTCATCACAGTTAAAATGGTCAAAATACTCCACTAATCCATTTTTATAACTAAACCTAGGTTTGAAGATCATATCACCACCAATATGCAGTTTTATGGTAAAAATAGAATCTTCCTCCCCATCATCTAGCAAAAATAAAAATACAATGTACACCAATAGTTAACAAAAAATGCAGACACAGATAATAAAAAACAAAAGAACAAGCACATGGTCCCCATCCTTAAAGACATTGCTGGAAAAGAACAACCATATGGTCCCCACCCCCAAAATATAAATATACAGAGTACACAACACTCAAAGCACATATGGTCCCCCCCCCCCAAACAACAATCATAAATACACAGCATTATACTAACAGTTTAACACCACTGGTGGACCTAACAGCAGTAAAGGCCATCCGAAAGATACTATTATACTGACAAAAAGCTAAAGAATGAAAAAAAAGGTTCACACCAACATCAACCAATATTAAATTGGCAACAACCCTAGTTGTCTATGCACTCAGTATACGAAAAAGCTAAACAATAAAAAACCATAAGACTAACTTCGAAAAACTCTAACTTTGAAAACTTACAATTTGGAGTCACAGCAAACCCATTAATCCTCCGACTCGTCATTGATGTTGCTCCTTTGATTCTTCAATTTCGTCGAATTCGAATTTGGACTAACAGTCAACTGTGATTCCGAAGAAATGGAGAGTGGATTTTGGTCGATTTTGGCGGCAGTTGTTCTAACCTCTAAAGTCAACTGTGCTATGCTCTTTGGTGTTATACGAAGAAGGGGAAGTATTTAAGAAAAGGAAAAGACATATTTACCCCTGTCAAAATGGAGCTTTCGCCGGAATGTGGCCGGATGGAGTTATTTGACCAAAAACATTTATTTTCAGGGACTAAATCGATGAAAAAGGAATTAAAGGGCAACATTGACAGTTTGACAACAATTGAGGGACCAAATAGGTGATTTCCCCTATTATATATTTTGTATAAGGGTGTTTATGTCTTTTAAAATCATATTCAATTTCTATTCTTTTTTATTTTGAGTACTACTGACTTTGTTACAATGTAGTATCTGTTCATAACTACTTTCTCAATCTACTGAAACACAAAGAGTCAATATCGCCTCCACTGAGGCGAGAACCCACCCCCTTCCATATGGAGTGCAACCGGATGCCACTAGACCACAAGGTCTTGGCCAATTTCTATTCCTTAAACCAACTAAACACTATAGTATAAATCCTAAAGTCTATTTCTTCAATAAACCAAACAATAAAATACAATTCTTGTTCTATTTCTTCCTTATTCCATTTCTTATGGAATAGCATGGTTGTAGTAAAAGTTAGACTATAGTTGGGCGGTAGACTAGCGCCTCGCGCCTAGGCGACAACCTATAAAAATAGTGCATGTGTGTAGATGTATGTCATGTTATATATATATATATATATATATATATATATATATATATATATATATATATTACTCCTCTTATTTATATAAATAAATCAATTTAAATATAATAAAAATATTAACAAGGTCGACTCGCACGAGTTAACTCGGTAAACTTTGTCGAATTGGGTGAATTAACTCGGCCGAATTTGGTCAAGTTGGCCGCCAACTCAGCCGAGTTAGGCGCTAGACAGCCAACCGCTTAGGGATCAATTCGCCTCAGCCTAGGAGCGCCTAGTGCCTAAGCAATGTCAAACAGTCTAAGCAACCCATTTTTGCAACAATGTGAAATAGTACTCTTTTTTTCTCAAAATTCATTGACCAAACGTCCTGTTAGTGGCTTAGTTGAAAAAGAATCACAATTTATTTTGGATCCAATGAAAAATTGAGTTATGATCACATTTGGGATGTTCAACCAAACGGTTTTCTTGGGGCGATGAATTTTTAGTCCAATTGTACCAAATGCCCTCCCAAAAGAGCTAATAAGTATACTCCGTATAGTACGTTATAATCAATGTACGTGCAATGACCACTAAGTATACTCCGTATAGTACGTTAAAATCAATGTACGTGCAATGACCATTTCTTCACGCCTCTAATAACGTCGTTATTTTCAAAAGAAACATGCATGAGTCAAAATATTTACAATTGTTATAGCATGGATCATGATTTATATTGCATTATTAATCCTTGTTGAAAATTATGTGTCTATAGTTAATATATTTGTACCTAAAATTAATAATTTTTATACATGTAAATAAATTAGAGGTCATTATAACATGATAATTACAGACACAAACTGTTAACTGCAAGTACAAAAAATGTTAACTGCAGACACATAAAATGTTAGCTAACATATCATGTGTATGTAGTTAACATATTTTGTAATGTTATGTGTCTGTAATTACCATGTGATGTGTCTTCAATTTGTTTGTAACACAAAAATAATTAATTGTAATTATAGAATGTGTCAACTGAAATACAAATTTTGAAGGTTATATTTGAATCACAATCTAAAAATGTAAGATAAACTATGATCCAGTATAATTATTATAAGCCGGTTCATGGGACCCCGTCAAACAAACAAACAGGCTTTCAGCTTTTTGTTTGCTTTGAGCCTTTGTTTACTTTTCGTTTTACCAAATGATAAAATAAATAGATAAGAAATAAAATAAGAAGTAAAGTAATAAATTTCATGAATTGTATTATAGTAGTGTATGGTTAGATTAAGAAATAGAAATGCAATAAGCATTTAAAAAACAAAATTATCTTCCACACACAAATAATAATAAATTTTCACCTTGCTAAATTATAGTCATCTCTATTGGTCGGGTAAGACAGATGACCTGGAGATTTAAGACCGCTCCATATTCGGTAAATTATTGTGTGGACCATAACAAAAAGTATATTATTTGTGTACTGAATATACATTATACAAAATAATGTACTTTTAGTACTCAAATAATATATTTTTCCTAAATAAAATGTACATTTTAATATACTAAAGTATATTATTTGTGTATTGAATATACATTATACAAAATAATGCACTTTCAGTATTCAAATAATGTATTTTTCATAAATAAAATATATATTTCAATATATTAAAAGTACATTATTTGATAGTATGGTCTACACAGTTCTGTGGACCATAGTCCACACAATAATGATTGTCCATACTCAAAGCCAAGGATCGACCCCTGATGTTTGGTTAAGGATGGATGAGTCTTTCCACTCAATCACACCTTCTCAGTTCAAATACTAATACCCCCCATCTTATTTTATGTGCCAAGTTCGGTTAACGAGGCTTAATTGGAGTTATTTATGAATTTAATTTTTCATAATATTAAGTTTAGAATTAGTATGTAAAAAATTATATATTTAATTAGAAACTAGTTTAAAAGTACTATTAAACACAAAAAATCAAATTTAAAAATGATAAGAAAATGCTAATAGAAATAATCAAAGAATAAAAATTGATTTGACCAATGAATAATAAGTAGGACATAAATTAAAATTGGACAAAGAGAGTAATATTTATTGTTATTGTTATTGTTGTTGTTGTTATCATTATCATTATTATTATTATTATTATTGAACGCACGTACTTATAATACATAACATAATATATGTAAAGATATGTAAAAATAAATTAGACATCACAAAACATAAGTTATTCCTAAAAGGTTAGAAATAGCATAATACCAACCCTCTTAAAATAGCTATTCACATTGCAAGGGGAATAACTCATTCATGTGAATAGTATTTTCGAGAATAGACCTATTTTTAAAAGAAATTCTCTTATTTATTTATTTATTTTTACCTATTTTGTGAATTAAACATGTTCTTTTTATCGACTTACATGGATGAATCATATGGTAATTAAGCATCCGTGAATGGTGTACCCTAGCTAACTACAAATATATTAATGTTCGTTTTCACATTTCAGTACTAATTCTGTCAAAAATGGCACTGGCTTTGAACGTCTAATGACCCATTCCACCCTCAATAATATTATGGGATGGGATTATTAGAATTGCATAGCATAGCATTCATATTTGAAACCAATCAATTGATGGGATACAAGAAAACGTGTGGATTATTGGAGGATGTTGGACATGAGATTTAACAGTGACAAATTAACTACTGAGAAATACAATGAATCTCCATCTCTCTATCCCATTATTGGTCATGTTTGGTAAATGACTGTTGGCTGATTGAGTTGGCTGTTTGGGTTAGAAGGTATAATTTGTTAATAACATTGGCTGATTGTAAAAATTGGCTGTTAGCTAATAGTTGTTTGGTATAATTTTTTTTATCAAAAAGCTAATTGAAAATGCTACTTTGAGTAGCCTTTTGAATTTTAGTATTTTAGAGTTACAAAAAGCTTATTAACAAACAACTAATAGTGATTAAATAAGCCAAAATTGACTGATAGGCTGATTATTTACCAAACAGGGCCATTGTCTTTTTTTGTCTTGGTTAATTTGTCTATTCTCAATATCAAAATAGATAGTTCAGTCAAGTTAGCTTTCTTATATTTTATAATTTTACATGGTAAACTTTTAACGTCTAAAATCTAAATTAATAATAAAAAAAAAACGTCTAAAATCTAAAAGTTTATGATATTTATTAAATTATCAATCACCTTTTTTCCTTTAAAGTCGTTGGTTATTATCCCATATTAACAACCATCATTAATCTACACTTTTTATCTAAGCTCTTATTTTCACCTAATCATCATACATACATATAGTACGTACGTACGTACGTACATATATATATATATATATATATATATATATATATATATATATATATATATATATATATATATATAAAAGTC
>NC_044927.1:19206216-19216548 GCF_003576645.1 Ipomoea triloba
ATATATATATATATATATATATATATATATATATATATATATATATATATATATATATATATATAAAAGTCCTCAATCCCATGAGAACAAGGCTTTAGGTGAGGACGTGAGGTCAAATCTACACCTTTAAATTAATAATTTGAATGGCCCAGATTAACCCATATAAGTAACCACCACTTTTTAAAAAACTACCCCACTCTTAAAAATATTGACAATAATAAATATATCAAAATAAATAATAACCATTAGATCTAACACAATCAACAACCATAATTTGTCCTCACATCCACACCTAAAGAATTGTTTTCAACAGAATAAAAATCTATATATATATATATATATATATATATATATAGAATTCAGTTCTCTTGCGGTGGGGTGTTTCCTGTGCTATTGTGCAGTGGCTTTAGGTGCATAATTTTATGATTAAGGTGCGTGATTTGTATGCTTAAGGTGCGTGATATGTATGGTTAAGGTACGTGAGTTGTTGAAACTTAAGGTGCGTCATTTTAAATCCTTAGATGCGCGGTTTGTGTTCTTAAGGTGCGTGACTTGTGTACTTAAGGTGTGTGATTTGTGTACTTAAGGTGTATAGTGTACTCTCAACTGAAGGTGCACCATTTAAAAATTTAGGTGCGCGGTTTATGTTTTTAGCTTAAGTTGCGTGATTTGTGTACTTAAGGTGTGCTGTTTTAATGTTTAAGGTGAGTACCGCACAATCGTACGAGAAGGTACCTGAACCATTCGCTATATATATATATATATATATATATACATATATATATAAAAGGAAGGTTTCAGATGCGGTTAAAGCTTCCCGTGCGGTTGTGCAGTGATCAATGCTCTTTAAAAAAAATTCTAAACTGATGCACCTTAAACTTCTAATCTACACACCTTAAGTTGGATTAACATAAATATGACTTTGTAGAGAAAATCTTATAAAGAATATTGGTTGTGTTTTGGAACTTAAAAAAAAAAAAAAAACTGACGCACCTTAGGAACGAAAACAACGCCCCTTAAAAACGGAAGCAACCCACCTTAAGAAGGAAAACTACGCACCTTAAGCTTTAGGTTAACTCACCTTAAGTTTCAACACTCACACACCTTAAGGATACAAACCACGCACCTTAAGCACACAAACCACGCATGCCGCACCTTAAGAAGAAAAAAAGGCACCTTAAGCTTCAGGTTAACTCACCTTAAGTTTCAACAACTACTCACTTTAAGCAAAACAATCACACACCTTAAGTATAAAAACGACGCACCTTAAGTACAAAACATATGCACCTTAAGTACAAAAGTCATGCATTTTAAGAAGGAAAACTACACACCTTAAATTTGATCTAGATGCAAAAATTACCAAATTGCCACCATTTTTTTTTTAATTTTGGTAATCTTGGACGTTGATTTAAACAAGATCCATGGCTCAGATTTAATCGCACAACCGCACGGGAACTGAATTTTATATATATATATATATATATATATATATATATATAAAAGCATTTGATTAAGACTTTTAAATACATTCGATTAAGAAATATATTGTTATTCTAGTCTTTTAATTATTCTTCTTTGGAGCTCTCACACACTCGAAGTGTGAAATTGGAGTTGGCCGTGACTCGAATACGGTTAGGAGCTAGAAGCCTGCTCGAAAGGTTTCTTTCGTTACGTATTAGCATTCANATACAAGGTAATTATATATTCTAATATACATAATTTCCTTAAAATAATATTTAGTCAATTATCTTATAATTACATATGATTCATTCCTTTTAGACCTTCCACTAATTACCACCAATTATTTCTTTCCTTTGATGCGTATCACTCTCCATTAGACCTGGCAATTCGTGTATACGGGTTCGTTAACGGGTCAACACGATAACGACACGGACACGATAAAGCTAAACACAAACACGACACGTTAAGGTTAACGGGTTCAAAATTGTAACACGAACACGAACACGATTTGTTAACGGGTTAAACGGGTTGACACGATAGACACGTTTTGTTAACGGGTTTCAGATCGTGTCGACACGATATGACACGAAACCATTTTAAACCCGCTAAATCTATTGATATATTAAAAACTAAAATTTAAAGTTAAGTTATATAAAAAAGAAATAAAACATACAATCCAATTCATCAAACAAACTAAAAAAATATTCAATCTATAACATTCATAAAATTATAAAATAACATCCAAAAATCATAATTAAAGAAGTCTATACTAGTTTTTAGAATAAAATTGAACACAATAAACATTCAAATTTCATATTGTTGAACATCAATAATTGGTGTATGATCTTGTCCTAATGTAGTAAATTCATTCTTAACCATGTTCATGAAATATTTTGTAAAGACAAAAATGACAATGGTTCTTAGCGGGTTCTAAACAGGTCTGTGTAAACGGGTTAACACGATAATGTTAACGGGTTAAACGGGTTCTTAATAGGTTTAACGGGTTGACCTGTTAAGACACGAAAACATAACGGGTTCTTAACAGGACAACCCGTTAACAACCCGGGACATGTTAAGGCTAAACACTAACTCGTTATTTTCGTGTCCGGTTTTGTGTCGTGTTAACGGGTCGTGTCGATAATTGCCAGGTCTACTCTCCATCCCTTCAAAAAACACCTTGTCCTCAAGGTGTAGAGAGGAATAGAATAAACATATCTTTGTTGAAGCGGCCCATGAAACTTTGGATGGCGGCTAGTTGGCAAAACAAATGATTGAAATGGTTCTCGAGCTTGATCGTGACACATAAATGGCCTCCCCTTTTGACTTGCACCATCTAAAAATACCTTTTGCTCCCCAATGTTGAGTTGCAAGTCTAACGTAATACTCACAAGTCTTGTCTCAAGATAATCCTCAAGAGACTCTATGTTGTTGAAATCTTGAATATTGCGTTCATCGTGAGTGGTTGGGAGAAAAACGGTTGCTATTGATGATTCCTTGGACTCTGGGCTACTTGGTTATTCTTGAAAAGTTAGATTACAATAATTAGGAGTGTGACATTCCAAAGTGTCACCTTGGTTCGTCTGTAATTCTCCACACACAGCCAACATCTCTAAATCAGGATATTTAAATATCTAAAACACAACACTCATCGTAAATATTTTGGCCATGAAGAGCTTGTTTAGCCATGAATGCATCCAAGATAGAATTAAACCACACCAAAGCTTGAAAGTTGTAACTCTCATCCTTCAAAATATGAATATATTGTATATGTCCTTTTGTAGAAAAGATCTCATACAATACAAAATCATCAATTGGATACCATATTTGATATACAGAAACCAAGGGTTGCACTCTCGTGCGAACTCTCGCCAAAGTGCACCTAGTTACACTTACAAGTGCACCTATTTTCACTTACAAGTGCACCTAGTTTCACTTAAAAGTGCACCTAGTTACACTTACAAGTGCACCTATTTTCACTTACAAGTGCGAGTAATTTACCTTGTTAATATTCATGCACCTATTTTCGCAAATATTTTCACTTACAAATATCAGTAATTTACCTTGTTAATATTCATGCACCTGGGTGCAACCTAGGTGCACCTAGTTTTAACATAGGTTGCACCTAGTTATAACATTAGGTGCACCTAGTTATAACATTAGGTGCACTTAGTATTGATGCTCACTGTACAATTCACTTGCACCTGTAATACATTTTACTTGCATCTCCAATACATTTTACTTGCACTTGTGCAAATAATTTACTTTGTTAACATTCATGCACCTGGTTGCAACCTATGTGCACCTAGTTATAACATTAAGTGCACCTAGTTATAACATTAGGTGCACTTAGTATTGATGCTCATTGTACAATTTACTTGCACTTGTAATACATTTTACTTGCACGTGTGCACCTATTTTCACTTGCAGGTGCAAGTAATTTACCTTGTTAACATTTATGCACCTGGGTGCACCTATGTGCACCTAGTTATAACATGACGTGCACCTAGTTATAACGTTAGGTGCAACTACATTCCGGACACGTGTCGCGCTGTGATTCGTCCGCATTTCTCTCCTGGACGGCCAGTACGCATTTGAACGCGATCCCAGAAACCAATAAGCACTGATGAGTAATATTTTCCATAATCAAAATAAAAAATATGTTTTTTTCTTTTTGTCGTGTTTTCCACTACTTTTCTCTTTTTTTTTTCTTCTTCTTTTTTTTTTTTTGATTTTTTTCCACTGTTTTTTTGTTTTGTTCTTTTTTTTAAAGAGATGCTGTAAAAAAAAGAAATAAAAATAAAAAGAAAAAGATAGGAGATACTCTCACCAATAGAATCAATGAAAGCACCAATATTACGTATTGCCTTCACGAATTCTCTCAATGAGAGTAGCAATGAAAGCACCAATGTTACGTATGTATTGGCATTCAATACGCAACGAAAGAAACCTTTAATTTCGAGCAAGCTTTTAGCTCCTAACCGTATTCGAGTCACGACCAACTCCAATTTCACACTTCGAGCGTGTGAGAGCTCCAAAGAAGAATAATTAAAAGACTAGAATAACAATATATTTCTCTTGAGTGGTTCCCGGTATTCATATACAATGGTCAGTTCTTATATCGTGGACCGCAGTCCACAATGCATTGTGGACCGCGGTTCCAAAACAACGTCGTTTTAGTAAGTGGGAGACGGAGCCTCGTAATTGACACTACAGTTCATTTCAAAAGATACTGCCTTACATTTGTTTTGATATTATCGAATGCAACTGTAGTTATATCAAAATGTAACTGTAGTTGTGTTGAAATGTAACTGCAGTGTATATGAAAAAATACTGAATAACAGTTTCACATTTGTGTTTGATATTATCGAATGAAACTGTAGTTATATCAAAATGTAATTGTAGTTGTGTTGAAATGTAACTGTAGTGTATATGAACAGATACTGAATAACAGTTTCACTTTTGTGTTTTTATATTATCGAATGAAACTGTAGTTATATCAAAATGTAACTGCAGTTGTGTTGAAAGGTAACTGTAGTTGTGTTGAAATGTAACTGAAGTTGTGTTGAAATGTAACTGCAGTATATATGAAAAGAAAGTGAGTGGCGCGAATTCATCCGTCTGTTTTCATTAATCAAAACGACGTCGTTTTGGGACCGCGGTCCACAATGCATTGTAGACCACGGTCCACGATATAATTTGCGTACAATGGTCCTATTTATACTAAACTACTAACACCTATAATAATTAAGTTACTACAATTATTCTAACTATACAAGGTAATTATATATTCTAATATACATAATTTCCTTAAAATAATATTTAGTCAATTATATTATAATTATTCATTCCTTTTAGATCTTCTACTAATTACCACCAATTATTTCTTTCCTTTGATGCGTATCAAAATATCTTTAAAAGTATACAAAATTGATGATACAATAAACCCCGATCTTTTAGTTTGATATTAGTTGACTGACAGAACATAATTGTGTTTAGAAAAAAAAAAAAAAACCTAAATCGTAGCGACTAGCGAGGCGACCGTGAGTCTAAGATAACCTCTATGTCACGGTTTGGTTATGGTAAAGTTGGTTATTTCCCAGTCAATACGATTTGGCAGTCGAAATTGGAATAACTTAAATATCTAGAAGCGAGCTTACTATATAATGCCTGCATGTATGTCTAATAAGCTCACAAATCACAATAGCATCCCACAATAAAGACGTAAATTGCAGTAAAGTGTTCCAAAATGCATGTTTTATGCACTAATACCCTCTTCTTCGTCTTCTTCTTCTTCTTCTACCTCACCGTAACTTGTTCTGCCTTCACTTCCCAAGATTACTCCGATGCCCTTCACAAGTCCATTCTCTTCTTCCAGGGGCAGAGGTCTGGCAAATTGCCTGCAGATCAAGATCAACGTCTTAACTGGCGGGGCAACTCTGCTTTGTCCGATGGCTCCGCTGAAAATGTATATATTATATAGTTGCAGTTTCTCTATAATACTACATGAACTTTCTGTAGTAATATATGTAATGTAGTGGTCGGATTTTTAATTTGTTTGTTCAGGTTGACTTGGTAGGAGGGTACTATGATGCAGGAGACAACATTAAATTCGGGCTGCCTATGGCCTTCACAACCACTCTCTTAGCCTGGAGTGTGATTGAGTTTGGCAATGACGGCTCCATGAACAATCAACTTGAGAATGCCAAAGCCGCCATTCGTTGGAGCACAGATTATCTGCTCAAAGCCGCCACAGCCTCCCCTGACACTCTATACGTCCAAGTGAGTAACACAAGCTAGCATGCATGGAGTAATAAATCAAGTGCTACATTTTTTACACTTGGCACCAGCTCTGATATTATAGCTAGTAACAAAGGGCACAACATTTTTTAGAGCTAGGATACTAAACGTGACCTTTTATCAGTCTCTGTCCAACAATCTCCTAGCTAGCCACATGTTGCTTAACTTGACCCTTACTGGCCTCTGCCCAACAAAATGTCTTGACTATCATGGAAACCATAAGAAACGATATCCATGGAACTGCAGGTAGGTGACGCGGAAGCTGATCACAAGTGCTGGGAGAGACCGGAGGACATGGACACACCGCGCAGTATTTACAAAGTGACCCCTCAAAATCCAGGATCTGATGTTGCATCAGAGACGGCTGCTGCATTGGCTGCTGCCTCTATCGTCTTCAAAGATTCCGACCCTGCTTACTCCTCTCAATTATTCACTACTGCTACCAAAGTAAGAATTTAAGCACACAACGCTTGATGTTTTGGTTTCAACACAATCAAATTAAGCTTATATATATACATACATATACAGTTATGAACTTAATGCACATATATATATTTGCAGGTATTTGATTTTGCAGACAAATATAGGGGTGCTTACAGCGACTCTCTTAGCTCTGCCGTCTGCCTCTTCTACTGCTCAACTGGATACCATGTAATATAAGCTTAAAAAAATTGAACCTGCACGTAGTACACATAATAAGTTTTTTTTGCTTAATATAATTTATTTTAGAGCATTATATTGTATTATTTACTGCATGCTTTAATTAATTTGTGTTTGAAGGACGAGCTTCTGTGGGGAGCAGCCTGGCTTTATAAAGCTTCAGAGGACTCCTCGTATCAAGATTACATCCAATCAAATGGTCAAACATTGGGTGCAACCGAAGATGTGTATTCCTTGAGTTGGGACGACAAGCGTCCCGGGACCAAGATTCTTCTTTCCCAGGTTTTTGTCGCTCTGATCTTCAATTCTCATCACATTGCATGCCTACAAATTTATGTATAATTAATTAAAAGAATAAGTGTCATTGAATCACTAAATTTAAAAATCAAACAAACAAAATATATGCAATTGGAAACATTTTTTCGATTTCTTTTATTGCAATTTGGGTTAAAAACATTTCAACTTTTACTCCCAACTAGTATGGTAGAGCAAAAGATCAAACAACTCTGATGAGTACATACCAGGTAAACAATATGATTAGTTAAGTCACAATAGTTTATCTTTCCACAAATTGTCGGGCTGGGGTGTGGGGGCGCCTAGGGTGGGCTATTCCACCTTTTTGTCACAAGGTAAACAATATGATCAGATTCTACAGGAAAACATTATAAAAATGTTCCAATTGCACATATTATACTTGATTATATTGCATATTTTTTTATGTCCAGTGACCAATTACACAAAAGTAAGAAGTTCGGTGGCTTATTTGACATTGTTTCTTTAATTAAATAAAGCACTAATCTATGTATCCGACGTAACAGATGTTCTTGGAGAAGAACACACAAGCATTGGAGTTATACAAAGAGCACTCAGACAACTACATCTGCGGCATCATTCAGGACTCCCCTATGGTCAAAGTTCAATACACCCCAGGAGGACTTCTGTTCATACGAGAAGGGAGCAACCTCCAATACGTCACCTCCACATCTTTTCTCCTCTTAACCTATGCCAACTACCTGAGCTCAAGCGGCCAAGTCGTCAACTGTGGGGCGTCAACTATTACTGCAGACAAGCTGGTTGCCTTAGCCAAGAGGCAGGTGGACTACATATTAGGGGACAATCCGACAGGAATGTCGTACATGGTGGGATACGGGCAGAGGTATCCGCAACATTTGCACCATAGAGGGTCTTCGATACCGTCGAGGAAGGATCATCCTGATCACATTGGCTGCAACGATGGATTCCAGTACCTAAGCTCCGGTTCGCCTGATCCAAACATTCTTGTCGGAGCCGTCGTAGGTGGTCCGGACAATATGGACAATTTCGCGGATGATGGGAATAACTATAAGCAATCAGAACCTACTACCTACATCAATGCTCCGTTTGTCGGGGCTCTGGCTTTCTTTTCCGCCAATGCTTAGGCCATATATATATATATAGCTTCCACTTTTGTTGTTTTAATTTTGTAGATTGGTCTGAATTAAATCCGGGAAGGATTTGATATGGAAGTACGTATATTCATCACGCATGTAACGAATATTGTACTACTAAGTCCAATGAAGTGCTATATTTAACGTAAGAAAGCTATGGGAATAAAGGAAAATAAGATCCCTCAATTTTAGGGGTCGGTCAGTAGATTCAATTGTGTCTGTCCATATATACTTTTTGAGTCAATACTTTTATTGGGGTTTGAATCAAGAAACATCCCAGTCAATACTTCCATATATACTTTCTGAGTCAATACTTTACATTGTTGAAGGTAACGCGAAGAGAAGTAAAAGCTAAAAGGAAGAAGAAGATTGGTTGTAGAATGCGGCTTGTTTTCATTGCTTTACAACACGTGTATACATGGAGTTTATATAGATGACAGGTGACAGTTGCAACTGATCATAGAGTATGGAGTTTACAAGAATGCCCTCACTTATTCTGCTCATTTCCTTTATTGCCCAATACCCCCCCCCCCCCCAATAAGCTGGAGCATGCAAATGTTGTATGCCTAGCTTAAATACAAAGTGGTTGAACTGTGAACGAAGGTGGTAGAGGCTTTGTAAACCCATCTGCTATTTGATTTGAAGAAGACATAGATAATAGCCTGATCAACCCTTGGTTTAGTTTCTCTTTGACGATATGGCAATTGATCTCTATGTGCTTGGTGCGCTCATGAAATATTTGATTTTCAGCTATGGCAACTGCAGACTTGTTATCGCAGAACAGAGTTGCTGGTTTACTTGTTTCGACTTGCAAGTCTTGGAGAAGGAATGTGAGCCATTGGATTTCACACACTGTGGCAGCCAAGGCGTGGTATTCTACTTTGGATGAAGACTTTGATACAGTAGCCTGCTTCTTGGACCTCCATGAAACCAGTGTTGATCCTAAGAATGCATAGTAGCCCGTAATTGATCTCGGAGTTTCACTACATGCAGCCCAGTCTGAATCTGAAAAGACTTTGAGCTGAATATCTTTGTTTGCCGGATAGAAAATGCCTTGGCCGGGTGAACTTTTGATGTATCGTAGAACCCGATGTGCTGCTGTTAAATGTTGATCTATTGGGGCTTCTACGAACTGGCTTGGCTATTGAATGACATAAGTGATGTTCGGCTTTGTGGCCGTGAGATATAGTAACTTCCCCACCAATCTTCTGTAGCAACTAGCATCGGTAAGGGGGGGGGGGTGCCATCATGAGTTAACTTTGAATTGTGAGCCATCAGGGTGTTGGCAGGTTTGCATCCCAGGAAACCAACTTCACCAAAAATTTCCAGAGCATACTTGCGTTGACACAAGTTGAGCCCATTTTCTGTCGTGTGTGCCTCAATCCCCAAGAAGTAGCCAAGGGTTCCTAAGTCCTTGATTTTGAAGGTGCTATCCAAGAATAACTTCAGCTCTTGGATTAGATCTAATCTGGCACTCGCCACTAAGATGTCGTCGACGTACACAAGCAGAGCTTTGAAGTTGGCAGCGTTTCCTTTGGTGAATAGTGATGAATCTGCTTTGGATTGTTTAAATTCGATGTGAGATAAGGCAGCACTGAGCTTTGCATTCCATTGCTTACTAGCTTGTTTGAGCCCGTATAACAATCTTAACAGTCTGCACACTTGATTTGAATTCTCCTTTGAAAACCCGGTGGGAGAACCATATATACTTCTTCATTAAGGTCACCATGAAGGAAGGTATTGTTGATGTCCAACTGGTGAATGTGCCATGCCTTCGAAGTGGCCACTCCCAAAAATGTGCGAATAATTGTGATTCTTTCCACTGGAGAAAATGTTTCAAGATAATCCACACCAAGCTGTTGAGTATACCCCTTCGCCACAAGTCTTGCCTTGTGTCTTTCTACCGTGCCATCAGCCTTTAGTTTAGTTTTGTATACCCATTTGCATCCGATGGGAATTTTTTTTTGGGGGGGGGGGAGGGGGGTCA
>NC_044927.1:19216886-19249418 GCF_003576645.1 Ipomoea triloba
GGGGGGGGGGGAGGGAGATCAGTTAATTCCAAAGTGTTATTATTCTGAAGGGCTTCTATTTCTGCAGCCATTGCCTTTTGCCAGCATGCAGTCATGTTTAACATCCTGTGCATATGTCTTTGGTTCATTAATTATAGTGACCGCTATGGAGAAGACCTTGTGAGGGGGCTCAAGCTTGTCATATGATAACACCTTTGAAAGAGTATGAGGGGTGGATTTGCTACGTATCACTGACTCACAGTAGAAATCCTGCAGTCGGGTTGGCATTTTCCGTTGTCTGCTAGACCTTCTAGGTTGCAAGGGAAGGTCAGTGTTGACACTCATAGAGCTAGTATCACGCTGCATAGAGTCTAGGTGAAGGGCTCTATCATTAACTGAATAACCAGCAGATAATGAACTACCATCAGTGAGAGGATTATTATTATCCAGTGGCTCAGTTTCCATATTCTTGTTATCATTATCATTATGGTTGTCAACCTGCATGAAGTCAGAGTGAGGAGAAATGCCATTATCTTGCAGACTGTTATAATCCGAGTGAATGCCATTATCCATAGAACTATCTTCTGCTTGTGTTTGAATATTCTCAAGAGCTTGGAAGTTGAATTCCTCACAGTTCATTGTAGGTATGATGGGCAGAGGAGGATCATATAACGAAGGATTAGACTCTGCTGGCTGGTGCTCCTTTTTATCAAATGGAAACTGAGCTTCATAGAAAATTACATCATGTGAGATAAAAGTTGAATTATCAAGTATATCATATAAAAGATACACTTTGATGTTTGCAGGCATACCAATGAAGACACATTTTCTGCTCCTAGTAGCCATCTTGTGGAGAGAATGTGGCAAAGTGGAGGCATAGCACAAGCAACCGAATACCCTTAAGCTATTTAAATCTGGTTCCTTCCCATATAACCTCTTGTAGGGGCTTAACTATTGTGTGAGAAAGGCTGCATGTATAACACATTGTCCCCAGAATTCCAAGGGTAAATTGGCTTGAAACCGTAGAACTCTAGCTACATTTAGAATATGTTGGTGTTTGCGTTCTGCAACGGCATTTTGTTCTGGTGTATTGACACATGTTGTTTGATGAATTATACCATTGTCACTGAAGAACTCTCTCATGTTGAATTCTGGGTTATTGTCACTCCGAATAGTCTTAACAGATAAACCAAACTATGTGTGAACCATTTTCTGAAACATTTTCATTAGCCCATGTACTTCAGATTTATTCTTCATCAAATGAATCCATGTATATCGCGAATAGTGTCATCAACTATGGTTAGAAAATACCTTTCACCCCCCAAAGATTGAACCACAAAGGGACCCCAAATGTCAACATGAATTAATTCAAAGCAAGTTTTTGTCACAGTATTGCTCAAAGTAAAAGGAGACCTTTTGTGTTTTGCAAAGTGACACACATCACATGTAGGAATCTTAGAATGGCTAACATGAACATCAGTAACAAGGTGTATTTTATTCATAGGGAAATGCCCTAAACGCTGGTGCCAAATTTCAGCACTACATGTCACAACAAGACATTTACTACTATTATTTTGAACTTCTGGTGCACCAATCAGCAAGTATAGAGCCCTATCCTTTCTAGCAAAACCAGTCGTCTTCCCCGTCTTCACATGACTCTCCCGAAGAAGGCACTGATCAGAATTAAACGTTAGCATATATGAAGGTGAAGTTTGAAGCAGCCTACTGACAGATATGATGTTGAATTGGAAAGATGGTATATGCAAGACATTTCTCAAACACAAACTGTCATTCAATCTTATGTCCCCAATATGATCAACTACTGCTTGTTTCCTATCAGGCAAATTAACTATTGTCTTAACCACAGATTGATAATTCTCAAAGAAATCTAGTGAACATGCTATATGATCAGTGGCCCTAGAATCCAAGATCCAAGTAGATGAATGTAAAGAAACGGAGTTAATAATTGTTTTGATAGGAAACCTGCCTTCACCTGTGGGAGATTCCTTGATGAAATTTGGCCTAAGTGTGACTGCTGTAGTGGTGGAGGGTTGACTTTGTTCCATTTGAGCCTGCAATAACGAAATGAGTTTTTTAAGCTGCTCATTCGTATTGTTGTTATCACTGTTTCCAGATGTAGAAGCTGCCATCATAGCCTGCTGTTTCCCTTTTGATTTGTAACCAGGTACCCAGCCGGGGGGGGGGGGGAACCATGTTTCTTATAGCATTTTTCGATTGTGTACCCTGTCATACCGCAGTACGTACACTTCGCGGTCTTATTTCCACCACTAGTGTAGTTGTTCTTCTTGCCATTTTAGTGACTGAAAGTTCCCGCTACAATGTCCTCTGTATTTTCTTGATTAGCCTGAACAACATTGGCGTGGTTGAACTCCATGCCGTTCAAATTCAGATTCACAAAGTTCAACTGCCTTTCGGTTTTCTCCGCCATTACAAACACTTTGTGCATGTCCGGCAGTGGATCAAGAACTAGAACTCCAGACTTCAGGGAGTTATATTCGTCATTCAGACCTTGAAGAAATTTGATAACCTGATCGATCTCGCGTTCGCTCCTTATTTCGTCAAGAAGATCACAAGAACACCGCGGATCGCACTTATAGATTGGTAGAGGTCTGAGCTCGTTCATCTGCTCCCAGAGTGTGCGACACTTCAATTCGTGAAATAATCGTTCACAAACAGATTTCCTTGTTTCAAGGCATAGATCGCAGTTTGTAAGGAAGAAATTCGCTGAGCATCTCTCTGATCGAATCTCTTCTTTAGATCATTCCATACCTCCTTAGCTTTGTCCATATGCATAACGGACTGTGCGATTGACGGATGAACAGATTTCACGATCCATGCGCAGATCATGAGATTGCACCGCCTCCAAACAGCGTAGTGGCTGTGTGATCTGTCCGTCGCAACTGTGCTGCCATCGATGATCATCCATTTGTTCTTCATCTCCAATGCAACTCGCATAGAGATGCTCCAGGTGCAATAGTTAGCGCTACCTATGAGGGGAGGGCTAACAAGAGTAGCATTCTCGATATCATCTGTGTTGCTGTTCCTCTATGGCGTCAAGCTCCTCTGCGGGTTGACTGTGCGAGTTGGTGATCGCTCGATTGGAGTGCTAGGGCGAGTTCTCTGGTTGGATTCCACGGTGCCGGAAACGGCAGCCGCATAACTTCCAGGTCGCCGCTCTGATACCATAACGCGAAGAGAAGTAAAATCTAAAAGGAAGAAGAAGATTGGTTGTAGAATGCGGTTTGTTTTCATTGCTTTACAACACGTGTATTGATAAGCATTATTTTTATACTTATTTATATTTAATTCTTATAATAAATTAGTTTTATTTATTTTACATTATATTTATTTTAAACTTTATTTTATATTTCATACTAATATATTAATTATGTTAATAATTATGCTTAATAAATATTTATGGACTAATCATGTTTCTTTAATTTAAATTTAATCTAATTAAATTATTTGATTTGTTTTGTTAGCAGCCAACAACGAACCAATTTATAATTAAATTAATATAATAAGATTATAATTACCTCTTCCTTCAGTTTGTTATGTACGTAGAATGCTACAATGATGCGGACGAAGCGGACATGCGACGATTGCGGCGGAGGATTGCTGCGTGCGACGTGGATGGCTCTCTTTGCATTTGGCGCAATTTGTGCATTTCTAAGTGTATAAATAGATAGCAGAATGCTTTGTAAAAGCCATCCCATTTTCAATTGAATTAGATTTCCTTTTGTTGCCTCACGCACGTGTATATATATATATATACTTTCTTTCAATTCTCTTTTTTAGAGAATTAATATATTTATATATATTTTTATTTAGTAACCAATTCCTACGATGTACTGCTGAGTTCATATTTTTCCAATTCGAGGATTATGGAAGTTTGATTCTACAAGACCAGTAAGCTTTATTTAGCCTAAATTATTCTTTGCATTTTATTATCTATATATCTTCTGTTATATTCATATATATGATTTAATGCTTGGTTAATTGTTGCAATAGGGCCCATTGTTCAATTGTCAAGTTATTAAATTGCTAGTCAGAACCTTGAATCCGTAATTGTTTAAGTGTTTTGATGTTAGTAGCAAATAGCACAATTTGATTATAACTGATTTTCGTTTTGTGTTATGGGGATATATAGTCTAGCTTAAATGAACCGAGCTTATGAGTTTGTTGGCTAGGATTGGTAGTCTTTCTAATTCGATAATGCTGTTAGTAAATTAAATCCTAAGAGCTTGTTTAGGGTTGTTTATTAGCTAGGGAAGTAATTAAAGAGCTTGTTTTAATTACCGACGAAGTAAGGAAAGACAGGTTGTTAGAGCTTGTTAATAACCATAACCAATCTAGTAAAGAGTAAAGTTAGTTTGGCTTGCATATCAATATCTATCTTGTTAGAATTAAACTGATATTATTCCTTGGGTTGGATACTATTTGCCATTGACATTTACTTGATAATTATTTGCTATTTTCTATTTTCTATTTGATATTATTTTCCATTTTATTGTTGCTATTTAAGTTTCGATTCTCATTTCATTATTTATTAAATTTATTGCTAAAGATAAGTCTAACCAATCTCTGTGGGTACGACCTTACTCGTCACTATTACAATTCATATAAGAGTAAGTATTTATTATTTGTTGGTTTCGACACCCATCAAATTTTTGGCGCCGTTGCCGGGGATTGGTGTCAAATTAGATTTATTTTTATGCCACGTTCTTCTCGTACGGGTCAATTGCAATACGATCCCGAGATTGAGAAGACTGCAAAAAAGTTAAGGAAGGAGACTAGATTACGTAAAAGTAGAGTACTTTCATCAATATCTGTTCAATCAACTACCACAACTGAATCAATTGCATCTTGTTGCGATTCTGAAAAAGAGCAAACAATGGTCGAAAATCAAGTAGTGGCTGAAGAACGAAGAACTTTAAGGGAGCTTTCTGCACCGAATTTAAATCAACAACCGCTTTGTATTCAACATCCTGCCTTAGAGGTTGGTTTTGAATTAAGGTCGGGTTTGATTCAACTACTCCCAACATTTCGTGGTCTTGAAAATGAAGATCCGCATAAGCACCTAAAGGAGTTCCACGTGGTGTGTTCGAGCTTCAAACCGCAAAGAGTGACGGAAGATCAAATCAAACTACGTGCTTTCCCATTTTCATTAGCCGATAGAGCAAAGGATTGGTTATTTTACCTTCCTTCAGGCTCAATAAACACATGGGATGAAATGGTAAGATTATTTCTTGAAAAGTTTTTCCCAGCATCACGAGCTGCCAGCATTAGAAGGGAAATATGTGGCATCAAACAAAGAGACACAGAGACTCTCCACGAGTACTGGGAACGTTTCAAGCAATTGTGTGCAAGTTGCCCTCAACATGGAGTTTCTGAACAGCTCCTCATTCAATACTTTTATGAGGGATTGCTTCCCATGGAAAGAAAGATGATGGATGCAGCTAGTGGAGGCGCTATAGTGAACAAAACTCCTCGTGAAGCTAGAGATTTGATATCCATAATGGCTGCCAATTCACAACAATTTGGATGTAGACAGGACACCCCTTCTAGAAGGGTGAATGAGGTAAACATTTCTTCTCTTGAGAATAAAGTATCTCACTTAACTACTCTTGTTCAACAGTTAGCTAATAAAGTATCTCACTTAACTACTCTTGTTCAACAGTTAGCTTTAGGAGGTACGCATCAGGTAAAAGCTTGTGGGATATGTGCTGCTACTGGACACCAAACTGACATGTGTCCGACACTTCAATATGATTCTTGTGAGCAAACTGACATGTGTCCGACACTTCAATATGATTCTTGTGAGCAAGCTAACGCAATTGGAGGGTTTCCAGGCCAACCACAACGAAATTATGATCCCTATTCAAATACGTACAATCCAGGATGGAGGGATCATCCAAATTTCAGCTACAAGCCACGTCCACAGTTTCCACAGTTTCAGCCTAGACAACCTATTCAACAACAATCTTCATCTTCACAACAACCATCTTCTAATTCAAGTATGTCATTGGAGGATATTGTTAAGTCACTTGCCATTAACACACAACAATTTCAGCAACAAACACAACAATTTCAGCAAGAAACAAGAACAAGTATTCAACACTTAGAAAGTCAGATGAGCCAGCTAGCATCTACCGTGAGTAGATTGGAGTCTCAAGGAAAGTTGCCCTCACAAACTATTGTTAATCCAAAGCAAAATGTGAGTGCAATTACCCTGAGGAGTGGAAAAGAGCTGCCAGAACATACTCAAGTGAGAAAAACACCCAACCGAGAGGAAACTGAAAAAGAAGTCCATCAACCTCAAAATGGTCAAAAGCCTGACAAAGAACATCCAAAGTCTTGGGTAATCCCTCCTCCTTTTCCTAGTAGGTTCGCCAAATCCAAGAACGCTGAAGACGAAAAAGAAATACTTGAGACATTTCGAAAGGTCGAGGTAAATATTCCTTTACTTGATGCTATTAAACAAATTCCTCGATATGCTAAGTTTCTCAAGGAGTTGTGCACAAACAAAAGAAAGTTGAAAGGCAATGAAATGGTAAACATGGGGGAAAATGTTTCAGCTATCCTTCAGAAAAAGTTGCCTCCTAAATGCAAAGATCCTGGTATGTTTACTATCCCTTGCAAAATTGGAAATGTTAATGTTGAAAGCGCAATGTTAGATCTTGGAGCTTCAATAAATGTCATGCCCCTATCTGTTTATTCATCTTTAAATGTTGGCTCCTTAAAAGAAACTGGTGTAATTGTTCAACTTGCTGATAGATCTAATGTTTATCCTGTGGGGGTTTTAGAAGATATTTTAGTACAAGTTGATGGGTTAATCTTTCCTGCTGATTTTTATGTGTTAGATATGGAAGAAAATCCTCCTAATTCTTCATTGATCTTATTAGGGAGGCCATTTTTGAAAACATCTAAAACTAAAATTGATGTGCATGATTGTATATTGACAATGGAGTTTGATGGTGACATTGTTAAATTTGATATATTTAATACTACCATGAAACATCTAAATAGCATGTCATCTGTTTTTGTTGTGGATATTTTATTGCAAGAAGATAATTGTTATTTGATTGATGGTGATAAACCGAATGTTGCGTTGAATAGAAATCCTGACTTTGAAGATGTGTTAGGAAGAAAATGGCGTCTAGCCAAAGACGTTAAAGAAAGACGCTACTTGGGAGGCAACCCAAAGGGAGTTTATTCTACTCTTCCCTTTATTTGTTTTGCAATTTTATTAATTTTTCTCTTATCTTTACATTCTATTTAACATTGGGGACAATGTTTAGAATAAGTGTGGGGAGGGGATATGATTATTTTCTTCTCGTCAAATAAAAAAAAAGATCTTTCTTTTTCTACTAATTTTTTTCAAAAAAATAATATTTTTACTAAAATTCATAACATAATTGAATAATTGATCTTGCATATTATGAGTATTTAATTAGTGTTTTGTTTGATATGGTGGTGGCTAAACTAACCAAGCATGAACCTGTGAGATATTTGAGCCTTTGACTGACACTTCAGTCCAATTATTTTGTTCTTGTGTGATATCTTCCATGGATTTGTATCTCTAGAACTTGCCTTGATTCTCTTTAAAGCTAATTTGATTCATGCATGATCTTAATATGATTAAGGCCATCTTTGATTCTTAGCCACACTAGCCAAATAGCATGTTCATACCGTAATTATTTTCCTTGGTCAGCCACTTTGAGCCTGTTAACCGTATTTTTGTTCTTATTGAACCACACATTATAAGCCTCATCCCTGAAATTAATTTCCTTAACCTTGCCTGAAGGACTAGGGGAGCTTTGATTGGGTAAATGATAAGGATTGAGTGTGGGGAGTTTTTAATAATGTCCCACTGGGCGTGCCATGATAAGGATTGAGTATGGGGAAAGAGGTTGGCAAAAGTGTCTATATGAGTGAGAATAAGGAAATTGTCCATGGACTTCTACGAGCTTTTGGTTGGTATTTTCAAAAAGAAAAAGAGTTGATGTAGTTGTTTCAATTTGAGGTTGTTTCTACACTAAAGATGGTGAAATGTGTGATTGGAAAGTGTCCTTCTTCTTCTACAAAAAAAAAAAAAAATTCAAAAGAAAAGAAAAAATAAAGAAAGAAAAAAAAACGAAAAGTAGCAATACAAAAAAAAAAAAAGAGAAAAAGAGAAAATGAAATTATCATTTCTGGTTGTTATTAGTAAAGCTTGCTGAATAAGATATGAATAGTTTATGGTCATATGGGGATGTGATAGTTTATTCGGTTGAAGTTGAAATATCAAAATAACAAGAGTGATTGGGTTCATTGGGTCCTTATTTTTGAGTTAGTTCATTCAATCATGCTCCTCTAGTTTTGAAGGCTTTTTGAACTACTTTTCCAAATAATTCCTACCCTTTGTCCTAAGCCCCATTACAACCTTGAAGAAAGTCCTTATGATTTGGTCATGCATGTTATCTTGTAGTGGAGAATGAGAAGATATGCAAGCCTATGGTAGAACATTTCTATAGGAATTGATTTGAGTGAAATTTATACACCCTTCAAACACTTTTGAGTGACGAGTGATTTACCCGTGAGGGCTTGGTTATTTAGTTTACTCCATTTTCAAATAAATTGCTAGCTGGGTATTTATAATGTGTTTGAGACTAATGTTCATGAAGTGTTATGAGTTTTTATATATTTATATTTTCTTAAATAATGTCTTTGCTTGAGGACAAGCAAATGATTAGTGTGGGGAATTTTGATAAGCATTATTTTTATACTTATTTATATTTAATTCTTATAATAAATTAGTTTTATTTATTTTACATTATATTTATTTTAAACTTTATTTTATATTTCATACTAATATATTAATTATGTTAATAATTATGCTTAATAAATATTTATGGACTAATCATGTTTCTTTAATTTAAATTTAATCTAATTAAATTATTTGATTTGTTTTGTTAGCAGCCAACAACGAACCAATTTATAATTAAATTAATATAATAAGATTATAATTACCTCTTCCTTCAGTTTGTTATGTACGTAGAATGCTACAATGATGCGGACGAAGCGGACATGCGACGATTGCGGCGGAGGATTGCTGCGTGCGACGTGGATGGCTCTCTTTGCATTTGGCGCAATTTGTGCATTTCTAAGTGTATAAATAGATAGCAGAATGCTTTGTAAAAGCCATCCCATTTTCAATTGAATTAGATTTCCTTTTGTTGCCTCACGCACGTGTATATATATATATATACTTTCTTTCAATTCTCTTTTTTAGAGAATTAATATATTTATATATATTTTTATTTAGTAACCAATTCCTACGATGTACTGCTGAGTTCATATTTTTCCAATTCGAGGATTATGGAAGTTTGATTCTACAAGACCAGTAAGCTTTATTTAGCCTAAATTATTCTTTGCATTTTATTATCTATATATCTTCTGTTATATTCATATATATGATTTAATGCTTGGTTAATTGTTGCAATAGGGCCCATTGTTCAATTGTCAAGTTATTAAATTGCTAGTCAGAACCTTGAATCCGTAATTGTTTAAGTGTTTTGATGTTAGTAGCAAATAGCACAATTTGATTATAACTGATTTTCGTTTTGTGTTATGGGGATATATAGTCTAGCTTAAATGAACCGAGCTTATGAGTTTGTTGGCTAGGATTGGTAGTCTTTCTAATTCGATAATGCTGTTAGTAAATTAAATCCTAAGAGCTTGTTTAGGGTTGTTTATTAGCTAGGGAAGTAATTAAAGAGCTTGTTTTAATTACCGACGAAGTAAGGAAAGACAGGTTGTTAGAGCTTGTTAATAACCATAACCAATCTAGTAAAGAGTAAAGTTAGTTTGGCTTGCATATCAATATCTATCTTGTTAGAATTAAACTGATATTATTCCTTGGGTTGGATACTATTTGCCATTGACATTTACTTGATAATTATTTGCTATTTGCTATTTTCTATTTGATATTATTTTCCATTTTATTGTTGCTATTTAAGTTTCGATTCTCATTTCATTATTTATTAAATTTATTGCTAAAGATAAGTCTAACCAATCTCTGTGGGTACGACCTTACTCGTCACTATTACAATTCATATAAGAGTAAGTATTTATTATTTGTTGGTTTCGACACCCATCATGTATACATGGAGTTTATATAGATGATAGGTGACGGTTGCAACTGATCATAGAGTATAGAGTTTACAAGAATGCCCTCACTTATTCTACTCATTTCCTTTATTGCCCAATAGGAAAATTTTTCATTCAATTTATTTGTGTTGAAATAATAAATCAGATTTTGAGAAAAATTAATATATATATTTTTTTAAATTAAAATCTAAACTATCACATTGATGAAAGGAATCATGAGTATTTAAAAAAAAATATTAGTGGAAGGAAATATGTGGGAAAGAAAATTGAATTTACAAGTTTTGCCTTAAAAATAAGATTTAAGACGGAAATTGTCCGTTTCTAATTGTTTCATTTTGATGAAGAAGATAAAATGTAACTAAACTAAGACTTGGAAGACCAAAACAAGATGCACATATAAATAGAGGAATGAGTTCACTATATATACGCCTATAATTGCGGGAGACAAATTTATGAATTTTATTATAATAATATAAAAGTTTGGTGATATTACTTATTTATTTTTTGTTTGCATTTGTATTATAATGGGTTGTTTTAGAACTTTAGAACATGATTTAGGTTATAAATTGTGAAATTTTCATATTAATTGTATCATATTTAATTTTTGTATAGTTTTTTTTTTTTTTTTTTTTTTTTTTTTNTTTTTTTTTTTTTTTTTTTTTTTTTTTTTTTTTTTTTGAAATCTTGTATAGTTCATTTAAGGATACTAGCTAGTACATAAGTACAAATTTTATAATTGTTTTGTGAATAGTGAGAAGTTAGGGCTTTTATGCTTATAACAATGGCCAATGAAATAATGGTGTGAAAATCTTTAGTTTTCAACATTTTTCTTATATTTGGTTATAATGTGGACTAGAAGACTAAATCATGTAGCAAATGCATATATATAGTCAATAGTTTAATCTAGACTAGTTAAAGGTATAAGATCTTAATATAGTTGAATGATCACTTTCAATATTAAGATACTATACAGTGTTATATGCACCAAACATTGACAAAAGCATAAAACACAAATCCTTCGTAATCTTGAAAATGTTAGGTTATGCATCCTACCACTTTATGCCATTTTCACCAAATAAACATCTAAATAAATTATTCTACCCGAACACAACTATTATACAACTATTCACATATTATAAGTATAAACAAGGTGAAAACACATGTAATAAACATAAACGTGGCAATAGCATTTAAGAGATAAAAGGAAAACAAAATGTATCTATTAAAATAAAAGAATAATCTTCAAATTTAAGTGTCAAACGGCTGATTACAAGCTCTAAAAATATAAAGGAGCATAAATTAATACAAAATTATATTTTTACCATAACACACCTTAAAATTAATATTTATGGTGGAATTTAAAGAAAAACTTTATAGTAACAGAAGAAAACTAAAAGAAGTTAATGCAATTGAAGATACAATTTGCAAATACTATAACGACTAATTATTATTATTATTATTATTAATATTATTATTTTTGTGAGAGGGAGGGACCCAAGGTCCCGAAAGTTAACAACGTCTGCAAGTGGCAAGGCTCAAAGCATCGCGTAGAAGCAGATCAGTCAGACCATCCGACGGATCATCAAGAAACGTAGTGCCCCACGAAGCGGAATGACCCATATTTGCAAGCAAGTCTGCACATTGGTTACCTTCATGAAGAATATGAACCACCTTTATGACTTGGAATTGATTCATAAGGAGTTTGCAGTCCACGATTAGCATATTGCATTCTATCGATGAATCTGTCTCTTGAAGGAGGGCTTGAACCATGGCTTCGGAAAGAAATACAAAATTTTTTATTAGAAATTGTACATGTTTTAATTAAGCTCTGTTGTAAATTAGTGCTCTTAATTAACACGCTCGATGGCTAAAGAATCAAGGATTGACGAACATTATCTTGGAAACTGATTGTTTGAATTTCTGTTCCAATTTCAATTCTGTCTCTTATGATTTTTCTTATGTTGGACTCATTATTAAGCATTGTAGGGTTCTTGCTAATGACATTGGGAACGTTGTGGTTCGCCATGTCAAAAGGTCAGCGAATCATGTAGCTCATGTGCTTGCACGGGCGACAGATTCTTCATCTGCCCTTGGTGTGTGGGTTTCGTCCCCGCCTTTGTGTATTTCCAGTCTATTGATTTAATATATTTGATTATTGATTTTCAAAAAAAAAAACACGCTCAAAGCAATACCGAGAAGAAGAGAAAAGGAAATAAAATATTTAATTTCATTTAACGTTTATACATATTACAACAATCTGTAATATACATTTGTAACGGAAGGTAATAATAGTAAATATAAATCTTCGACCGTTACATAATCAATGCCCATAATGTCCACAATAAATTATCTTTATAATACTCCTCTTTGGACATTATCTTATCATAACCATGCCTCGTTAAAAACTCGCTAGAAAAATCTTGTGGAAAAAATCTAGATGAGAAAAGAGTACATGATATATGGGAAGGTCATGTGTTGTTCTGGTTGCCTAATTAAAAACCTTACCCTAAGAAAACCCTATAGGAAAAAAACTTTGTTAAGAGAAAAAAAGTACAACCATAAACCTTCAGGGTTCAATCTTGGATTACAAGAGTAGTTGATCTTTTGTACCAATAAATCATTTGTACCTAGATGTTGTTGTTCCCTGTGAAGACAACAATTGTTCTAACCTATGCATACCAATTTTATGAACTTAATACTCAAAAGTAGATGTAGGTAGGGACTTAGTGAACAAATATGCTAGATTATTATCGGAACAAATTTTCTGAACAAGTATTTTACTGCTCTTCTGAAATTTATGTGGATAAAAGAATTTAGGTGCAATGCTTAATATGGTTCCATTTAACATATCCACTACTCATTTGTGCAGCACATGCTGCATTGTTCTCATACATGACATTGCGGGAAAACATAACATAACCAGTTTGAGACTTGGCATTATGGGGATCAAACAAAACAGCCAGTATCCAAGTAACCCATCAAAAACATATATTGGTTTCTCACATAAACGTCAAAATCTTTTGTAATTCGAAGATACTAGAAGATATGTTAAACACTATTACAATATTTAATTACAAAATGAGCATTAAATGTTACTAGCAATTTCATCTCAAATAAAATATTAGACATGATGTGATTATGAAATTTTTAGTCATAAAGTAGTGCACCAATGACAAATAAGTAATGGACTTCCAATCCCAACACATCATCATTATCCTCTTTGAGTCCAAAAATGGTTCCTTATCTTCTCTAAGAAATTGGAAACCACTAGTCTAATAAGTAAATTGTACTTATCAATATAACACGCATCAAAGGCATTTTTCAAGATAGGCTAATTGGTATATAAAATTTCTTCAAATAAATACTCGATCTGCAGGTTGAGAAAATACGTGGTTTTCCAAGTCTTTCATTTCAAAATTTGTCTCTTGGCATGAGCTAATATCATCAAGTTCTTTATGTATAGTATCCGACTATCCGGTGATGTTCATACCATCAACACAGACTTGAGATAATAAATAAATAACTCGATTAGAAACTCTTTAATGAGCACATAATGATACATATTCATATTTACATATTCATACTTTAGGAGGAAAATTACTCAGCCAATTGCTTACTACTTCAAGTTATGTAAAGCTTTTGTAATTCAACAACAAGCAAGTTGCGATTTTTATTTCTCTTCTCATTCCAAGAATTATAAATCCATCAAGATTTTTCCAAATAAACATTAGCGTCTAATGACCCATAATTATGCGATCATATCGTTCATCAGCTGCATATCTAAATTTATTATCATGCCAATTATGTAGTGGAACTTAATGACGTCCATTATAGGAGAGCATATTTGATTAAAATCAATTATGGATCTCCACGTGAACCATTGGGGTATAAAACTCGCTTTATATCATACCACCTCATCATTCTTGTTTCTCTTTCGTACAAACACTCATTTGTAACCAACAGGGTTATCATTCGATGGTGCACGTATTATAAAGAGAATACGCTTTTAGCAAACTGAGTTATACTTTAATTTCTCCTTTTTATAGCAAACTGAGAATACGCTTCTAGTGCCTAGCTCTGGATCCAAATTGTCATATAATATGAGCAATTTGAGTAAATTGCACTTTTGGTCCTTTGACTATTAGGGTCTTATTAATTTGAGTACGCGACTTTTAAAACTAACAAATTAGTCCATTAACTATACTTTTTTTAACAGATTTGGTCCTCCGGGCCAAATCACCGGTCAAATTTGGCCGGAAAATCATAACCCAATTTTAATTATTTATAAGTGAGGGCATAAAGGTCATTTTACAAGGTGGTCTTCTTCTTCTGGAAGCTTCTCGACGTTTTGCTCCTCTGCGAGGCGGAGTTTAGCCATTTCAACAGCCTATACTATTTGAATGTTTAATTGAAATGTGTTTTGATAATAAACTGGAAATATTATTTCCTAAAATCTTTTTATAAACATAAAAAAAAATTATGAGTATCCAAAGTAATGCCTAGCATTAGCATAACAGAATTGGTGATCTCTTCTCTTTCTCATATGGATTTGTAACAGGAATACATACAGATTGATTGAGGCGTTTGTGTATGATGGAAATGGCGTTTTTCGTGTTAGCTTAATCCAGGCTTACTGTATGTACTGAGACAGGGAGGTAGATTAGAGTCTTGTACAAGTTACATTACATGGAGGAGAAAGGCGGGAATGTGCAGCACCGGCCGCCGTCGAACGAGGCTGCGCCGCCTCCCACTCCTGCGGAATTCATCGGAACAGCCAGTGCCGACTCGCTTCGGATGACGTTGACGATGCTGGCGTGGCTCGACGTTCCTCCCTCTATCGTTGTCGTCGTATTGGCCTCAATCATCTTCCTCCCCTTCACCAAGGCCATGATGTATACCTCTCCTCTCTTATTTACACGATTATTCATTGTAATGTGTATTTGTGGTGTGCGACTGAACTATTGTGTGATTAATTCTTAATTTCAGGGTATTTGGATTGTTGTTTCTATTGATGTTCATTCCGATTGATCAAAACAGTAAACCCTTAATATCTCCATGGAAATTCTAGCATCGCTGGCGCGCTTGGCAAGGAAGAAGAAGACCACCATGTAAAATGACCTTTTTGCCCTCACTTATAAATAATTAAAATTGGGTTATGATTTTCCGGCCAAATTTGACCGGTGATTTGGCCCGGAGGACCAAATCTGTTAAAAAAAGCATAGTTAATGGACTAATATGTTAGTTTTAAAAGTCGCGTACTCAAATTAATAAGACCCTAATAGTCACAGGACCAAAAGTGCAATTTACTCTGAGCAATTTTAAAGACAATTGTGTTGTTGACAACTATAATATTTTTATAAATTTCTTCCACATATATATATAAAAGTTCATGGAAATTTTTAAGTCAACCAGATTCTAGTCATTTTCCAAAGATATTTATATCTGGTTATTCCACATCCCAGTTTCTCGTCTTTTGGACGAACGTCTTCAAGACATAATAACTCTTTAAAATTTTGCTCTCTGTGGGCTTTCAAGCATAAAAAACGGATGTGTCTCTATTCTATTTTTCTCAAGATTCTGCTTATGTGTACCTCTTAGTATATGTGGATGATATACTTGTGATGGGGAATGATCCAGATCTTGCATCTAACCCGTTTATTATCAACGTTGTCTATTGCTTTTAAGATTAAGGATCTTGGTGAACCTGGTTTCTTTCTAGGTATTGAGACAGTTAAATGTGATGGTGGAATACTACTTTCGCAAAAGAGATATATGATTGATATTTTAAAACGTGCTGGAATGACAGAATGCAAAACATTATCTACTCCTATTTCTGTTTCAAAATCTATTCCTTCCAGTGTAGACTTGTATGAGGATCCTACCCAATATAGGAGTTTGGCAGGGGCACTATAATATCTGACAGTCACGCGCTTGGATCTATCCTTTGCAGTCAACCAACTGTCAACATATGCATGCTCCTACAGTTTCACATTGAGAATAACTGAAACGAGTCTTGAAGTATGTTACGGGAACTATCACTTATGGTCTGCGAATAAGAAAGCCAGTATCTAGAGATTTGCATGTTTTTTCTGATTCTGATTGAGCTGGCTGTCCTGAAGACCGAAAGTCAACTAGTGGTTATGCTGTATTTCTTGGGTCAAATCTTGTGTCTTGGGTCTGTAAGAAACGAAGAACTGTTGCTAGATCTTCTACTGAAGTTGAGTACAAAGACTAGCAGATGTTTGTGCTGAAGTAATTTGGATTTTGTCTTTACTACGGGAGATCAATGTCCCCAATATTTCCCTTCCCAAGTTATGGTGTGACAATCTTGGTGCTACATACATGTCTGCAAATCCAATTTTTCATGAGCGTACCAAACATGTTGAGATTGCTTATCACTTTGTTAGAGACAGAGTTGCTTCAGGAGATATTCAAGTGAATTTTATTTCAACCAAAGCTTAACTTGCTGACATTTTACTAAAGTTCTGTCTGGTCCTATATTTTCTTTCCGAGACAGGCTACATGTTACTAGCTTACCCTGTGTTCGAGGGAGAATATTAGGACTCTATGTATTTGAGTCAAATTATGACTCCCTTTTCTAAACTTCCTGTGATTCCCCTATTCTAGTCTTCATGAGATTATCTCATTATATATATATCCCTGTAATCTGTATCTTTGAACGATTCTCATTCAATACAATTCATTCAATTCTCATCTCATATATAGTTTAATAGTTACATAATTTAAAAATATTAACTAAAATATTGAACTTAAGAAATAAAATTATTTATTAGCTAACATGACGTAAGAAAAATAAAATAAAATACAATTATATATATATATATATATATATATATATATTGGCTCAAATGCGGTCGTGCTCTCCCGTGCGGTCGTGCGGTCACACACCACTCAATGTTACGAAATACACCACTCAATGTTAAAAAACACACCACAATGAAACACACCACAATGTTAAGAAACACACCACAGTGCATATTTGTGTGGTGTATTTCTTAACATTGAGTGGTGTATTTCGTAACATTGAGTGGTGTGAACCGCACGGCCGTAAGTGAGAGCACGGCCGCACCTGATCATGACTCTATATATATATATATATATATATATATATATATATATAGTCCCCATCAGATGCGGCCAGTCTCCCCCGTGCGGCTGTGTGGCCTTATTTGCACCATTAGATCTCATGATCTAAGACTTCATATTAATCCAAACAATATAGGCGCCGATCTATAGCTACGCGAACGAGAAGGATAATGTTGACAATTCACTACAATTTCAAAACCAGATCAGATCGGACGATGACGGAGACTTGAAGTCGACGAGCACTGAGCAACAAACACCAGACGAGCGTAGAAGGAACTCCATCACCAGCAACGAGCGCTCCGATCCGAACAAAATGCATAGGTCGACTCCAACAGAGAAACGAGAATGGAGTAATTCGCAATACTCTGTGCATTATCAACATTAATCTGGTTCATACTTGAGATAATATTGGTGTAATTCGCAATAGTAAGTGTATTTGGTGTGTGGTGTGTTTTAATATGAGAACTGGTGCATTTTATAACGTATAATGGTGTGTTTTAATTTTGTTGGTGCATTTGAATTGAGTGGTGTATTTCAGTATGGTGGGGAATGGTGTGTTTTAATTTGTCTAGTGGTGTATTTTATAACGTATAATGGTGTGTTTTAATTTGTCTAGTGGTGCATTTTATAACGTATAATGGTGTGTTTTAATACACACGGTGGTGAATTTTACGAGAGTAGTTGCATTTGGTGTGTGGTGGTTAAGTGGTGTGTTTTAATCTGAGAACTGGTGCATTTTATAACGTATAATGGTGTGTTTTAACTTTTAATACACATGGTGGTGAATTTTACGAGAGTAGTTGCATTTGGTGTGTGGTGGTTAAGTGGTGTGTTTTAATCTGAGAACTGGTGCATTTTATAACGTATAATGGTGTGTTTTAATTTTGTTGGTGCATTTGAATTGAGTGGTGTATTTCGGTATGGTTGGGAATGGTGTGTTTTAATTTCTCTAGTGGTGCATTTTATAACGTAGAATGGTGTGTTTTAATACACATGGTGGTGAATTTTACGAGAGTAGTTGTATTTGGTGTGTGGTGGTTATGTGGTGTGTTTTAATTTAAGAACTGGTGAATTTTAGTATGTTGAATGGTGTGTTTTAATAATACGTTTGCTGGTGTATTCTGTACTCTAAAATTACCTTCCCACTTACAATTATCATAAAGCCCCCACTTAAGTTACGCGAATTAAACTTCCTAAATCCTAATATATAACCTCCACCGTGAGATCACCTCCATCCAGCGGCATATCTTGGGCCACATGACCGCACCTAATGCACAGGCCGCATTTGATTAATTTTCTATATATATATATATATATAAAATTAGAATTAAAATGACAAAATTTTTAAGTATCCAAATAATCTTAGATAACCTAAGAAAGCTAAAGAAATCACATTTCCTTTAAAAATTATATATGGAGGGTATGCTCATTCCTTAGAGAATATTTAAGATAACATAAACTAAACATATAAATGTAAACTTTGAAATTTCCTTGATTATGCGGTATAACTTGAACTAAAAATCCCTAAAAATATATATATATATATTTTTTTTAACCCTTGAACGTGACATTCTGACACAGCATGCTCCGACACTGAATAAGAGAAGAATCGGCAGAGCGAGTAACCCCAAACCTCGGTTTTCGATCGTCAGAAAGATAAGTATTAATGTAATAATTATTTAAATGATATGAGTGGAATTAGTGAATGATTAGTATGTACAAGTACATGGAACTGTGTTGGTTCTACCGTTGCTGCTACTTTGGATGCACTCAATCAAAAACATATTATATTCTTTTTTTAACTTGTTTACAAAGTTTTATTATATTTATTATAATCATCACAGTACAGTTTTCAATTCCAACAAGGCCATGACACCTATCTATACACGATCGAATATATATATATATATATATATATATATATACATGGTCATGTTCAGCTGTTGCCGTGTTTTCCCGTGCGGCCGTGCGGTTTACACCACTTAATGTTAAGAAATGCACCACTCAATATTAAGAAATGCACCATACAAATAACATTGAGTGGTGCATTTCATATTAAGAAATGCATTTTCATTGTGGTGCATTTCGTAACATTGAGTGGTGCATTTCTTAACATTGAGTGATGTAAACTGCACGGCCGCACGGGAAGGCGCGACCACATTTGAATAGAAATATATATATATATATATATATATGGGAGGCTTATATTTTGTAGAGTAAATTTTAAAAATTTACAATAGTGTGTGGAGACTAGAGAGAAAAACTCAGGAATGATAGAGATCAGAAGGAAACAACTCTGTAAATTAAGAAAGAAGCCCATTTTAAAGTCAAATTGCAAAGAGTCAGCGTTTCACCGTCCTCTTTTCATTTGTAATGTTCTAATGGAAGACTTAATGATAGTATGTATTTCTTTGTTTTGCTTTTAAAAAAACAGTAATAGACGAAGGGAAAAAATAACGCAGTGTTTATTCATCAGAAATATATGTCAGTTATAATTAGTACATAACAGAACAATAGGGGAATGCATTGATAATACGCCCATGATAAACTAAATGCTGAAGAATAGGAAATATACCCAACAAACTTGACTAACTAATCTGAATTATTATAATATAATTAAACTAACTTTATTAAATTAAGTCCCCCATGGGAGCAATCCCAGTCAAGTTTGGTAACTATAAACTTACAAGTTTGACTCCCATCGGGGTCTACCTATTTGCAGACCCTTGTCACTTGTCACTCAAAAATAAAAGTGAAAAACATTCACTTTATTTTCATTAGCTACCCGTAAATTGACAAATCCTGTACTTAATAAACTAATCGGGATAAAGTACAAATAAGCCGTCGTACTATTTGGGTAACAACAATTAAGCCATCGAATTTGAATAACCTCCAAATAAGTCACTGAACTCGGAAAAAAGAGCAATTAAGCCATAGAAACCGAAAAAAAAAAGAACAATTAACATTTTTAACAGGTTAACTTCAGGTTAAAGTACAAATAAGTCACTGAACTATCTAGGAAATATCAATTAAGCCATCGAACTCAAATAACTCACAAATAAGCCACTTCTTTAACTTTTTTTTTTATGAGTTAATTAATTCCATATTCTGTCATAAACTTATATGTAACAATCCACTTTTAGTCCTTTTTTATCCGACCATCCTTATTTATTTTTATTTTTTTACTTTTTTTTTATGAATTATGACTAAGCATTTATTTAATCAAATGAAAAAAAAGTTTAAGACAATTTAAAAAAAAATATTAAAAGTCTCTTGGGCGAATTAGTTCTCCCAAAGGCAAACTAATTCGCCCAAGGCGAATTAATTTTTTTTATTTTTTATTTTTTACTTGTTTTCATTTAATTAAATAAATGCTTGACCATAAAAAAAAAGTAAAAAGTAAAAAAATGGTTTATTTGGAAATTATTTGAGTTCGATGGCTTAATTGATGTTTCCTAGATAGTTCAATGGCTTATTTGTACTTTAACCTGAAGTTAACCTGTTAAAAATGTTAATTGCTCTTTTTTCCGGTTTCAATGACTTAATTGCTCTTTTTTTCAAAGTCCGGTAGCTGATTTGGAGGTTATTCGAGTTCGATTGTTTAATTACTATTTCCCAAATAGTACGATGGCTTATTTGTACTTTATCCCTAAACAAAAAATATCTTAGGCTACTCCAATTGTTAAGTTTTTTGCACAAATATTTAGGCTCCACCTAGGACGGAAGGGGAAGCAAAACAGAAAAAATAAATAAAAAACCAAATGGCAGAAAAACAGAAAAGAAAAAAAAAGGCCTTATTAACGCGCCCAATGCGATGGCGCGCAGTAGTGCGAGCACGCGCAGCAATCCTACTGCTCATTTCCCATGCGGGACCCACAATAGCCGACCAAAATCCGGTCCTCTTGCAAGGTACTCACATTTTCTCTCTCTCCCTTCTCTCACTTTCATATCACCCTCTTTTTCTTAAAAAATGTGAAAGAACCCCTTAATGGGGATGGCCTTATAATAATCAAACACAATAAAAAAAACCTAATACAATAATTACATATTATATAACTAGTTTTACATGCGCGTTGCAAGACTGATTTAATGTTCAATGTTTGTATTTAAATAAGCAATTCAAAGTATATCAATGTAAAATTATATAGGAGATGTTTCTTATAGTTGACAATCAATGTTAATGTTTAATTTGCACTTTTCTAAAAATATTAATATTTATTGTAGTTGGTATGGTATTAGGTAGTAGATACTACTTTTGGTTAGAATTACTCTAAGTTTCGTCAATTCGCTTTTGGATAGGTTTTTCATTATCTTCGCCTTCATTGCTTGTCCGTTTCTATTTTGTTGGTAGTGTCTCATGTGCAATTGGGTTACTGGTGCTTGTTTGCAAAATGAGCATATTTGATCTAATTAGTTTTGTTACATTAAAGAAATAGATGATGCATGGTGTGTTGTGTGTGTGTGCGCGCGCTCGCTCGCTTTATTCCCCAAAAAAGCCCCCCTCCCCCAAATCTATCCTAACATAGCTTATAACAATTGTGTGTCATTAATTGGGACCTCACTAACTTAAGAGGGAGATTAGGAAGGGTGGGTAGCATTACTCTTATATATATATATATACATATGTATGTATGGAACTTTAATGATGTAAGAACAATTTTGTTCGATAAAAGGATAATAGTACAATATTTGTAAAGTAATATACAATTATTGTACCATTATAGAAATACAGACAAAAAATATTAATAATATAATGACCTAAATCATTTTCAATAATACAAATGCATAATTAAAATATTGAGTCTTGTTTTAAATAATCAAAAGAAGATTAAGTAAACGAAAAAAAAAAAGATTAAAAAAAAAACCTTAACCTAGATTTGTTTTAAAAAAATGTAAGAAAATGATTCAAGGTTCCTTATTTGTAATCTTTGATGCTTAACTTTGAATGCTATGCATATAGTCTATCTAATTAATTGACCAAAGTTCATGTTAAATTTTATATTGTATTATATTTTTTTAATAGACTCTAACATATTCATAGTATATGTTCAACAATCATGTCAACTTTGATTAGGAGGTGGTTCGAACCTAAGACATTTCTTATGAAAATTTAGAGTTGATTAATTAAGAATAATAAATGGTTAATAAAATATTTCGATGCTAAGGTTTAGTGGTTGAGACGGAATGCGGGAGTATTTAGAAAAACTAAATGATATAATAGAAATTAAAGTAGGAAAAGTAATAAAAACAAATATTAAAATTGAAATAATAATTTTTTTTGAGAAAAAATCGAAATAATATTAACAATTCATTTTAACAAACAATTGAACCAATATTTTTTATTCTTCTTACAGGCCTAACTTTATTAGCACTTATTAGATTTACAATTGGACTAATATTCTTTTGTTCTTCTTATATGCCTAACTTTATTGGCACTTATTGGATTTACACTACTATAGAAAACACTTTCAACGTCGCCTAAATAACGTCGGTTTTTTTACAAACCCAACGTCACATAATTATTTGAATTAAATTGGTTTTTACGAGTGATACGATATCGGTTATATGGGATAACTGACGTCGTATCGAAATTAAAAAAAAAACAATATAAATTGATACGACATCGGTTCGCAGATCGAACCGACGTCGTATCATAAGTCTTTAATATTTTTTTAAAATATTAATACGACGTCGGTTAGAGACTCTAATCGACGTCGTAGCATTTTATTATTATTTTTTAAAACAGAAATACAACGTCTGTTCGGGCACCTAACCGACGTCGTATCAATTTTATTTTAAAAATAATAATAAATAACCTATGGCGTTGGTTGTTTTAAAAAACCGACGTCGTAGGTTATACGTATAAAACAGATTTCAGTAGAAGCTTTCCAATTTATTTGGAAACCTTCTCCTACTTTGTTGGAAACCCTCGCCGTCTTCCTCACACCAACGTTCGACCTAGTCCCACCCTCTCCTACCGTCTTCCTCACGTTCGCTGTTGCCGCCGCCGCCACAGTCGCACGTCCTGATGGTCGCACATTCACGTTCAATCGCACGTCCGCCACAGTCGCCGCCCACCATCGACGTTCTGCTGTCTGCCGTCATCCTTGTCGTCGCCTACCGCTGCCCTGGTCGTCGCCCACCGCTGCCGTTGCTGTCGTCGGAGGTATGTAGAAAAATAAATTATTTGCAAATTATTTATTTATAAATTTTCAAATTTTATTATTGTATTTCAAATTTTAGGGTTATATTTCAATTTTTGGAATTATATTTTAAATTTTAGGGTTATATTTCAAATTTTAGATTTATATTTCAAGTTTTAGGGTTATATTTCAAATTTTGGATTTATATTTCGAATTTTAGGGTATATATTTATATATTATGAATTTATAGGGTTATTGTGCATTTTAGAAATTATTATTGATATATTTCGAATTTTAAGAAATTAATGCTAATATATGTTGAAATTTAGAAATTATATGTTGAAATTCAAATTTTAATACTAATTACTTTGAATTTTATATTGAAATTTATAATAATTAAATTAATTTAAATTTTAATGTTAATTAATTTGAATTTTAGGAATTAATGTTAATATAGTTTAAGTTTTAGGAATTAATGTTAATATAATTAATAAATTAATTTCAAATTCATGTTTAAATTTATTTTGAATTTTGTGTATGCTAATATATGTCAAATTTTAATTTATTTTAAATCTTAGGAACTAATTTTAATATATTTTAAATTCTATAAACTAATGTTCATATAGTTTAAGTTTGAGGAATTAATGTTTTTTTTTAGTACTATTGACTCTGTTACAATGTAGTATCTGTTCATAGCTACTTTCTCAACTAAATGAAGCACAAAGAGCAAATATCGTCTCCACTGAGGCTCGAACCCACCCCCTCCCATGTGGGGGTGCAACCGGGTGCCAGCAGTATGCACTTAATTTAGATTACATTGAAAGGTAAGAAGTGTGAGATATATGTTGAACATGAGCAAGATGATCCATAATTGGTTTCTATTTTGTCTGTCTTTACCTAGGCCTGAAACTGTAGAAACAGAAAATATGGCTCAATCTAGGTGTTTAAGTGATATTGAATTGGACTTTGATGGGTTTGAATATGGGAATGAGGCTGATGTTGAGGTTGAAATAGGAGGGGATGTTGGGCTATTTGAAGAGTTTGTTCATGGATGCTACTCTAAGGATATGTATATCAAATGGTGAGCTGTTTTGGAAAAAAACTCAAAGTGAGAAGATGCATGCACCTGCGCTTAAGAAGATGACTGGGAGGCCTAAGAAAAGAAAAAGCTAGAAGAATCAGAACCAAGGCCTTCACAGTCCACTACATATTTGTCTAGAAAGGGAAGAGTTATGACATGTGCTCTATGTAACCAAAAGGGACACAACAAACGTAACGTTACTGTCCTACTCAACCTAGCCAAGCTGGAAGTTCTAATGCTAATGCTGCAAGAGGAGGCAGTTCTAGTGGTGCAAGAGGCAGGTCTGGTGCAAGACGATATGATGTAGTTCTAGTGCTGCAAGAGGCGGAAGACAAACAACAACTCACGTTGGGCTTGGTGTATATACAAACCCACACACTTGAGAAGTCACCTTCAATGTAAGTGGGCTATTTGTGCCTTTAGCTTTGCAATATTGTCTAACTTTTAAAATAATTACTCCCCTAGTCCCATTTTATGTGTCTGGTTCGGTTAACAAGGCTTGATTGAAGTTATTTCTAATTCAGTTTTTCATAATGCTATTTTAGCATTAGTATACAAAATTTATATATTTAGAAACTACACTAAAAGTACTATTAAACAAAAAAAAATCAATTTTAAAAATGAGTAAAAAATACTAAAGAAAATAAATAAAGAAGAAAGAGTTGATTTGACCAATGAATATTAAGTAGGATAGATAAAATGGGACAAAGAGAGTAATATATTGTTTTATTTTTGTATAGCATGGACTACCCAGCGAAAGAGTAATATATAAACCTAGAAGGGGGAGAAACAACACACCTACTACAAGATCAAGTACCATTGCCAAAAGTTCAAGTGGAGTAAATTCACAGTGTTGAAATAAACAGTGTAGTGTGGTTATTTGGAATTGAAATAAACGTGAGTGATCGTTTACAAATAAAACAAAGTACCAAAAACCAGAAATAGAAACTACAGGAGTAGGGCCCCAAATGTCTATGTACAATAAATCCAAAACATTTGTACTAGAACTAGGTACTCTATCTAGGGGAAAGCGGTAGATTTGCCATGTTGACAGGCCGAACACACTCCCAACGAACTGGACTTATTTGAGGTGACTGGACACTCCTGTAGCACACGTTGAAGGACACCGTGGGACTGACAACCTGTATAAGCCGCCCTAGGTAGCTCCTTTAAGCAGAACCGCCTTGGTGATGCAATCCTTCATAGTAAAGTAATTTTTGTGAAACACAAAGAATACATTGTTTTCATTGGTAAAATGATGAATAGACAAAAGGGAAACCGTTAAATTTGGCACATGTAAAATATTTGATAAATTAAGAGACTTTGACACGGATGATATAGTTGCATGGCCGACACGAGAAATACCCGAAATATCCAAACCTAAACGGTTTCCAACTCGGAGCATATCCCCGCATGTGTATTCTTCTGATTGCGCCATCATTGTTGCGTCAAGCGTGGCATGCGTCGAAGCTCTTGTGTCTGGATACCAAGCGTCGACAATAGTAGGAGTGGCATCACTAATATCTATGATTTTATACTATAATTCACCCCTTATTTTAGTTGTTTTTGTTGCATATTGTCTTTACCCTAGTGAAATTGAATATTGTTTATGTGTTATATTGTCGTAAGGTTTGAATTATCCATAAGGAGCAGCAAAGGACGAATTTTGGAACATTTTAGACGAGTTTTGGAAGCGAAGGAATCTGCCTAAGGTTGGAAAGGAGCAGCGGAGCACAAAAGGAAAACAGGAGCAAATTTGGAAGGTGCCACACGACCATGTGCACGCCCGTGACCCTCCGTGTGCACTCCAGTTTCGCGACCACCACCCGGCCATGCACATGGCCGTGAACTTTACTGTTGTCTAGTATTTAAAGTAGCGTTTTTCTGGTTTTTGAGACATTCTGAGCTCTAGTTTAGTTTAACTTATTTCCCCTTATCTTTAGAGTTTTCCTTAGCATAGTTTAGCTCAGATTTACATACTCTGACTTGTTTTCGAGCTTGGAATCGTGGATTGGATTCAGATTTACTCTCCAATTGTTAGTAAAGTTCTTCTTCTCTTTATTACTTTATTTCTCAGCTTTGTTACGATGTTTTCGGTGTTTTATTCTTACCTTGTTATAGTTACTTCAATAATGCGTGAGTAGTTTATTTATGGGTTCATATTAGAGATCTATTGCTATTCTTGATATTCAATTTGTGATTATTGCATAAAGGGATTGAATTGTTCACCTAGGGTTTGTGTTGAATTGGGGATTGAATTCTATTTGTTATTAATTGATAGCCACAATTGATTGCTAGTCTATGATAGGATTTCATTACAACGAAAGTTGGGTGAGAGACTCGAGGCTTACCAATTTCAACGTAATTTTTCCTACTATGAGAATAAGGATAATTTGGGGGCTTACAATGCTGTTGTGTTTAAGGTTATGATTGATGCATCACGAAAGTGGGGCGATCGTAGCTTAATTCTGTTTATTGATTACGAAAGTAGTTGAACCGAATTCTTGAGTGCATTACGAATAAATTCCTAGGTTAATTGTTCTTCCCCTAATTCTGAGTTTGTTAGAGCATCAACTATGTCCCTTCGGGGACATCCGATAAAATTGGAACGATATAGAGAAGATTAGCATGGCCCCTGCGCAAGGATGACACGCACAAATCGAGAAATGGTCCAAATTTTGAAAAAAAAAATAGAGCATCGAGTATGCAATACCCCTAATCGGGCCCATTCTTTTATCATACAGGTTATTCCTCAGGTTATCGTACAGTTTGCATCAAGTTTGCAATACCCTCGTATGTTGATGAGTGTTATATGGTAGATGGACTGAGAGAGTACTCTCAAAAGTTAGCGACGGAAAAAGCCATCGCAAAAGTTAGCGACAGAAAAAAATTGGGTCGCACATTATTTTTAGTGACGCCACTTTTAGCGACCGGCCGATTCCGTTGCTAATCCGTCGCTAAAGCAATTAGCGACGGATTTTTCGTGTTCTAGCGACGGAATTTTCCGTCGCTATTTTTGCGTTTTTTTTGTAGTGAGTGCACTGATGAGAATCGAAAGAAAGAGCTAGGGAACATGCGAGACTCCTTAGTCACCCCCGAATCTCCTGAGGAACATCATGCTAAAAAAATGGGAGAAATTTCTTTGGTCTTGATGGTTTCTACAGGAGGTGGATGAAGGAGTTCTCTAAGTTCAAGAGGCCACCAGATCGATTGGCCTCCAACCACAATTAATGCCAATGAGGTTGAGTCGAGCTAGCAACGTTAAACTTAGCGCTTCATGGGAGGCACCCCATGTTATCCTTTACTTTCTTGCATTTTATTCTATTGCAATTACTTTATTTGTTTTAGTTCGAGTTAGAGTTAGAAGCGTTTGTGTTGATAAGTGGTATTATTTGGGATGTTTTTGAGTGAGGTTTGCTTTATTTTACTTTTAAGAGAGTGGGGAATGGTTGAAAATTGGGTGTTTATGATGTGTTTAGGTGTAGGAGTGCTTTGGAAGTATTTTGAATTGATCTATAGGTGGAATCGAGCACTTGGCGCGGGAAAATGGCAAAATGCATATCAGAGTGCCGCCCTCACGGCCACCCACCCGGCCGTGAGGGTTACCATGACAATATGGAGGATTTACAGTGGGTTTTTGCTTTTAGAGAGCTCGAGTACACGACCACCCACCCGGCCGTGACAATCCACGGCATTTACAGTGAGATTCGCAGGTTTGAAGCCTCGGGTACACGGCCATGTACCCGGCTATATGCGTCTTCCCTAAAAAAAAGAAGTTATTATTTCTTCCCCACTCCCTTGTGTGCCGATGCTGTTCTCTCCAGGTTCTAAAGCTTATTTCTCCACTCCCCATCTTTGCATCACGAATCCACGGTTTGGCTTTCTAACTCTCTTAATTTCTCTCTCTGTTGTTCTTATAATTTGTGTTTCCTTATTGATTTTATTTCTTTGCTCCCCTCATTTTGGTCTTTAATTTTGTCCATCAGGACGATGTCCAAGTTCTAGTGGGGGGTGGGGGGGTACTGTTTTTGGGTTCAAAATGAAATTTTTGGTGAAGTTTGCTTGAAGGACTCAATGTGCAATAAATGTGGATAGTCAATTTTCTTTGCTTTGTGGCTGTGACCACTTCCCTTTCTGTTGGTTGGTGGTTTTCTTTGGTGGTACTTGTGCAGCCTAGCCTGTCATTGTTGATTCAAGGTTGAACTTGTGTTTAATTCAGTCTCTTGTCAATAGCTGGGTTAACCTCTATCTTGATTCTTGATCCTGTGCATTATGCATTGCTAGTGAAGGCTTATGTGGAATTCCGGTGATATTTGTTTTGTCATAGCTTGTCTCAGTGCTCTCATGGTGAAGTCTAGGATTTGCATGCTTTGAAGTGATTTAGGCCATTGTTGTTAGCCCGAGCCTTTAAACCTACCCTTGTTACAATTGTTTTCCCTAGTTGTCCCCTTTGAGCCTTGTTTTTGTTTAATAAGTGTAAAGCACTTAACCCATTCTTTGTTATTGTTTTTCTTGTTTAGCCCCATCATTCAACCCTTAGCCTTTAGCCATATATTTCCATCCACCCTTAGAGAGAATGTAGCATTTGTTCTTTAATTTAGAAGAGATTTCTTTTTAAAGCTTGTTTTTGCTAGAACACTCTTGATATATTTGTCCTAGTGTGGGGGTTTGGTGAAAGGAATCAGTTGGTTGTTCTGAAGAAAGGAAAATTGGTTGGTTGAAAAAAAAAGAAAAAAGAAAGAAAGAAAAAATATTATTGTTTGAGAAAATGTTTGAAAGTGATGCAAATGTTTGTGAAAGAACAGAGAAAAAGAGATGAATAAAAGCGCAAGTGGTTTTGCTAGTTAAGTTGTATCTAACCCCACCATTTAGAGTGTTCTTGTGTCAGAAATTGTAGTTTGCTCCATTATCCATACTTGTAAGTGTCTCTTCTAGATTTAGTTGTGAATAGGTGTGAAATTATCTCCTTTGTTATTTTCCATATCCCTTCTTTGTTTAGCCACTCACCCTTAGCCCCATTACAAGCCGAATAAAGACCTATTTGATCTTAGCATGCAGTTTTAGAGTTGATTTATGGGAGTATGAAGGGCAAGTCTATGGGATCTCATCTTAAGCCAAGTTCTGCAAAATCTCAACTGAGTACATGTGCATACAGGGTCCTAATCTACCATAATTCTGGTGCCCGGTTATTGGCCTGAGAGGGGAACTCATTTGTGATTCTGAGATGATTCTTGAAGTAGGTTAGGTTGTATAAGTTGGTTGGCGGCATGTTTAGTTGTGCAGGGAGGAAGTGCATCAGTTACATTGCTTGGTAATTGGTTGGCGGATTGTCCTTGGTAATTGCTTGAGGACAAGCAAAAGTTCTAGTGTGGGGAGTTGATATCTCTGATTTTATACTATAATTCACCCCTTATTTTAGTTGTTTTTGTTGCATATTGTCTTTACCCTAGTGAAATTGAGAATTGTTTGTGTGCTATATTGTCCTAAGGTTTGAATTATCTATAAGGAGCAGCAAAGGAAGAAGTTTTGAACATTTTAGACGAGTTTTGGAAGCGAATGAATCTGCCTAAGGTTGGAAAAGAGCAGCGGAGCACAAAAAGAAACATGGAGCAAAATTGGAAGGTGCCACACGGCCGTGTGCACGCCCGTGACCCTCCGTGTGCACTCCAGTTTCGCGACCACCACCCGCACCGGCCATGAACTTTGCTGCTGTCCAGTATTTAAAGTTGCGTTTTTCTAGTTTTTGGGACATTCCAAGCCCTAGTTTAGTTTAGCTTATTTCCCCTTGTCTTTAGAGTTTTCGTTAGCATAGTTTAGCCCAGATTTACATACTCTAACTTGTTTTCGAATTTGGAATCGTGGATTGGATTTAGATTTACTCTCCAATTGTTAGTAAAGTTCTTTTTCTCTTTATGACTTTATTTCTCAGATTTGTTGCGATGTTTTCGGTGTTTCATTCTTGTCTTGTTTTATTTACTTCAATAATGCGTGAGTAGTTCGTTTATGGGTTCAGATTAGGGATCTATTACTATTCTTGATGTTCAATTTGTGATTATTGCATAAAGGGATTGACTTGTTCACTTAGGGTTTATGTTGAATTGAGGACTGAATTCTACTTGTTATTAATTGATAGCCACAATTGATTACTTGTCTATGAGAGGATTTATTACAACGAAAGTTGGGTGAAAGGCTCGAGGCTTACCAATTTCAACATAATTTTTTCAACTATGAATAGGGATAATTTGGGGGCTTACAATGCTATTGTGTTTAAGGTTACGATAGATGCATCACGAAAGTGGGGCGATCTTAGCTTAATTCTGTTTATTGATTACGAAAGTAGCTGAACCGAATTCTTGAGCGCATTGCCAATAAATTCCTAGGTTAATTGTTTTTCCCTAATTCTGAGTTAGTTAGAGCATCAAGTTTGCAATACCCCTAATCGGGCTCATTCCTTTATCATACAATTTATTTCTCAGTTAATTTGCATTCCTTTTATTTTCCACACTTTATCATCATTTACTTGGATTCTAGTGAACTCCATCATTTTAGTGCCTAAAATTTCTTAATTCACACAAATACATGCCATAGCCCCAATCCTCAGCGCATCGACATTTTACACCCTCATATTTACTATCTCCATTTTACTCATCAATCACCGGCAGCGACTACCACGTGGGCCTGCGGTGGAGGCTGGCCGCTATATCTTTTGTAACAGTATACAACCGTGTGACATTGTGACCGGTAGATCTGACATCGAGGAGTATTGTTGCGACCTCGCCTTTGTCCGCCACGACCACGACCTTGACGATCGCACCTCTGTCCACCATTCGTACCCTATCTACCGCTGAACCCACCATCGCTATTTTGACGTTGCCCACATCCAGCGAACATCGCTGTAGGAGAACCATCGGCGACCGCATCAGTGCCCATAGAGAACTCGTCGGAGAAAATAAACTCCTGCGCTTGTAAAAAATTGGAAAGTTGAGGAATGGTGACGGGTGTACCAGAGACGGTGAGAGACACCGCCATTGCACGGAACTCTAGTCACAGGCCCCTGAAGACGTGCAAATTATGTTCGTCTATGGAAACGGGGCGGCCGACGAGTGCTAGGTCCTCGACGAGTAGTTGCGCTCGGCCAAGGTATTCTGCCGGTGTACTATTGCTTTGATGGAGCGACTGAAATTGACCAAGAAGGTTGAGACAACGGGCACGGGTGGATGAACCTAACACCGCTGTGATGGAAACCCAAACGTCGCGGGCGGTGTTGCGGCCAACGACGAGGTACATGAGCTCCTCGGAGAGGGATGAGATAAGCAATGAGAGGGTTGATTGATCCTGTTGAATCTAGGCGGCATACGCTGGGTTTGGCAGTGTGATGGAAGTTGTCGCGCTGGAGGCTGCGTTGCTGGAGGATGGTGCGGCGGCGACGGTGGCCGGAGGACACGGGAGCTCCCCGTCGGCATAGCCAAGAAGGCCCTAGCCACGAAGGAAAGGGACCAGTTGGGTTCGCCAAAATAGGTAGTTTCTGGTTGTGAGTTTGATAGAGACGAAGTGATGGGCTGTGGAGAGGGAATATCTGGTGGTGGCCGGAGCTGGTACGGTGGCGGGGTAACTGTACGCTCGGAGGAATTTGTCAACATGGTGTGGGAAGGAGGATGAATAGGAAGGCCTAACACTAACTAATACCATATGAGGAATTCAAATTGTATTATTAGTTCAAAACAATTACAACACAATCCTATATCAACAAGGAAACCTAAACCTCTCCTATGCAATAGGAAAGTTAAAGACAATCACTCCTCACCACTCAAGCCACTTAACCACATGTTACACAATTAATAATAATATGACTAATAGTATTCACATATACGTTTGAATTAAAAGAGTAATATCATTGGCCGAGAAACTTAACTACTTTTTCTAAAAGATTATGAATATCTTCTTCCGTCAATAGTTAATGAGTTTTGGATATAAACAACCACTTTGGAGATAATTTAAGAATGAACAAATGATGAAAATAATAACTGGGGGGGGGGGGGGGGGGGGGGA
>NC_044927.1:19250194-19265964 GCF_003576645.1 Ipomoea triloba
GGGGGGAATGTAATTCTTTTTCAGAACAAAAAGAGTACGAACAAATAAATTATATTAAATTGGACAACTAATTAAGCACAAGTTCAGTAATTACTAGTAAGTGGTTTTGAGTCAAATTCTCCACCGAAGCACATTAAATGAATTTATAATCATTATTTTTCAAAATAAATTAATTTAAATTTGACTCCCCACAAAAAAATGTTCTTCAAATTCAGAACATATTAAAATGTGATTATAGTCGAGATTCAAAGTTGCGATTTTAATTGACATTTCTACCTAGCTATGGATAAAATCTAATCAGAAAAAAAAACAATTACTTTTGTGAAAATTTAAATTGTAGGAATGTAGAAAAAATAGTGCGTGGTGAATTGCAATTGTGATAATATAACAATTGGGTCAACTTTTAAAAGTAAGAGTATTTAAGGAATTAAGTTAGTCTAATAGTTTAATTGATTGGTTTAAACATGTGTCCAATTATCACCTTAGCCTTTATTGCTTATAGGAGTAAATCGATTGATTTTTGCGTGATAGATTGTGAGCAAACTTAGCCTTTAATCTAAACGAGACATCTTTTAATTACCTAGGCTTGGATAAAAGCTTATCAAAATTGATGGATTATATTGACTTGGGTAGCCCGATTCAAATAACCCAATAATTAAAAGATAATGTATAAAGATAAAAGTAATGAACGTAAAGACAAGAATGTTGGTCGCAGGGGCAAAGTTGGTATTAAAACCTGTGTAATGCTATTACAAGAAAATAAATGAGATCAGATGATCTAATGAGACAAAGAGGGGTGCTTTTATACTAAGTCGCACTCTAACTGCGGGTATGATAAGTGCAAAAGATGCTACGTTTATAAGGTCGTTCTAGGATCATATTGTGCACAATCAACGGCTTTTATGATTGATTTGATCGTTAATTACGCTAGAATGCTTGTTATTGCTATCGGACCCCGTTCCCCGCTTCGTTAATGGTTTTGTAGGTAAAAAGACATGCAAAAAGGTGGAAAACGGCATGGATTTCGGAAATAGATTCACGGGCCGAAGTTGGAGCAAAAATAGGCTCTGGACGCGCGTCCATACCTGCGTCCAAAAATATGCCCGCAGAAGTTTCGCACAGCAGAGCAGAAACCTGATGGACGCGGGGTGGACGCCCGTCCACCCAGGCGTCCATCAGAACGCTTGCAGAAGTTGAAGTCTGGACGCATTTATCGCCGTGGACGCGCCCGTGGACGCGCGTCCACCATGGCGTCCATCGCTAAGTTGGGCGGTTTTCGCAATGTTTAAAAGGGGAATTGAGCTAATTTTTCAGGATATCACTGAATTCATCCACCATTCCACACCCTAGACTTTCTCTCTCTAGGATTAGCCTAGAGAGATCTCTCCCAATTCATTCCATATTGCAATTCTTAGATTTAGATTAGAATTAGAGAAGAATTCCATTGTTGCAAGCTTGTGATCAACATTCAATTTCAAGTTCAAGGTTTAATTTCAAGCTAAGTTTTCCTTTTAATTTCTTGTCATTACTTTTGCATTTTGTTATTTCAATTCCAAGTATGATTAGGTAGATCTTTGTGGATTTGGATTGAGCAATGTTGTATGGATATTCTTGAGCTTTGAATTGATAAATTAGGTTTTGCAATTGCTTTGATTATGAGTTTGATTGTGTGAGTGGTGATCCACTTTGACTCTTGTGTAGGGGTGATCAACCTATATGAGAGGTGTTTGGAGAAAGAGTCTCATTTACGAGAGTAGAGTTACTCCTTAGCCTAGCCTAGTACATTTCCCTCTCACCTTTGAGAAAAGGGAGAGGGAAGGCAAGAGGCACATAACGTGTTTGTCAAAATGCCCCTTCTAGCCTAATGATCACAAGGATGACATTACGGTCTAAGAAGTGAGTCCATTGACCACGAGAGTGGCGGTGGTGTTGGTGACCTTGTCTCATTTTCATAATCTAAGTGTTGCTAGCCTAATATCTTAAGAAATCAAGGATACCTATATGAGTTGCAAGATCCAAATCCTCCTTCCCAATTGATTGTTTCTAATGTTTGTTCCATGTTTTCGTTATGTTTCATGCACATTCTTTGCTATGTTTGGGTTAGCTTTCAAACACTAAACACTCTTGTGCTTAATCCCCTTACCGCTTGAATTCCCTCCTTGCCATCCTTGAGACCGACACTTGGGAACTTCTTCCCGTTTTAACATCTATTTCTTTCCATCCACCGCGAAAACTACATTCATCAGGGTAGTTTGAACCTCCTTGACCGAGTCTAACGCCCACTCAAAACTATCCATGAAGCCACGGAGGCTGAGCCAAGAGTTCGACCTTGGACTCCCCAAGGCGAAAAGCTCAGGGCTCCGCATGGGACCTCCAAGGAGTTGAGCTCAAGACTCGGCTTTGGGCCCAGGTTTAGGCCCCAAGGCGCGGAGCACTGGGCTCCGCCCTTGGGGCTCCGAGGTTGACCGGGGTCTGGTCCACCAGGTTGATATACTCTGGGACTGCTCCACCGAGTTAGTTTGCTTCAAGTTTATTTATAATAATATATCCTTCTAGAATTAAAAAAAAAAAATCGGTTAACTTTGTGAAAATTGAATAATATTAACGTCAAATGAAAATAAAAGAATAATTAAAAGTTTGGTACATTGATTTGGACTGTGATCTCCACGGCACGTGATTGAGGGGACCAAAATAGGTGAAGGTGTATACGTTATTGTCACCCATGACCAGGCAAGTTTAGGTAAAATATAAATGACTTCCAAACCCTATTAGTCTGGCTTTAGTTGTTAGTCTTGTCCTCCTATCATTTTCTCTCTTTCTTTTTTATTTTTATTTTTATTTTCTTCTTGATAAAAGAAAATAAAAGAAAAGAAAATAAAAGATTCTTTTATTCTAAAGCGCTGCAAAGGGTGTGGGGAAGATGATGCACATGGAGTGTTTGGCAGCCTCATATATGAAAAAAAAATAAAATTGAAAAAAAAAAAAAAGAAGAATGGAGAGATATAGATAATGACTTGTTGCAGTTGTAATCATGGGAGTTCTTCTGGCATTCCATGTGCTTCAATCAACTCCTCCCACTTCCTATTATTCTACAAAAACAATCTAATACTAATTCTACTACTTTCACTTCCCATTATATATACTCATTCTTCTCCCTCTCTTTTTTCCAATGTTCTAGGATAACAATTCATCAAATTCTCCGAAGAAATCTCCAGGATGAGTAGTACTATAAGTCCAGCACCTTGTACTAGATCATGGTAAGCTTGTTCGATATATGTATGTATGTATTTCCGTGATTCGCAACTTCTCATCTTGAAATTACATTAGTAATTCGTTTACCAATTAACTATTGGGGGTTATATATTTTACTATTTTAGTGAAAACGATCTTTTTATTACCAAATAAATTGTAGCTCGAACAACGACATCTCTGTGACTCTCCTAAATGAGATGTTACAGGGTTCAAATCTGGCTTTATCAGGGTTGAGAAAGTATGCATGGACAGATACTATATATGTTGTAATAGTAATCGAAAATATGACCCATTTGTTAATGTTTGGGAAAATTTTTAGGTCGATTAGTGAGGATTCGTTGAGGAGATATGTGTTCCATGCCAGTGAGAATTGCATCCAGGAGTTGCTGTCGGCGTCGGACTCCGGCGACCGGGGATGGAAAATATTGGGCATAGATAACGGCGGCGTCGAGATATCGAAACGCCGGTCAGGTTCGCTTCATACTTTCCGGAGCCGTTGGCTGCTAAATTCTGTTTCTCCTCAACAGTTCATGACTGTAGCTAATGCCATCGATGCTGCAAGGGTAAGATTCTTCATAGTTCTACAAATATTTCTTTTCACTTCCAAATTTAATTTAAATTTGTGTCATAAAAATGGGTAAAATTATTAGGTAAAATATGATGTACGTGCGGCGTGCGCTTTGTTAATGATTCTAAAGTAAAAAAATTACACATCCACTCGATTCCATGGAGTAAAACTCCCAGAGTCCCACCAGGTGTCATGATTTGATTTATAAAAGAGAAAGAAAATAATAAAAATTGTGACCCATCAATTTCTTTTTAGATGAATCTGAATAGAATACCTAAATTGGAAGTAAATAAAATGGAGTAAAAAATAAAGGTATGTGTAGTATTACTATTCTAAAATTTTATACCGATATTATTCATAATTGATTACAATCATGTTTAGATCATATCATTTTGATAAGAACAAGGTGTTGAGGTATATGTGTGTGTGTATATATATATATATACACTTATTTATTTATTTATTGTATGTATAACAATAATGTTTATTTGATTATGATATCAACAATATTATGATCGTTTCGTGACTGGGCGACCGTTGTTCTAGATCACTCTTTGGACAATATTATAAAAATGATCTTGAGATTTACCTACATTGTTAGTGATTAAAATCTAAAAAGTTAAAGAGATGGATAATTAGGGTAAAAAGAGGATTGTTGGAATTAGATTTTATTTATTTATATTTTAGACAAATGAGATGTCAATTTAGATATATCTAACAATATATATATATGTTTTTATGAAATGGGTGGACCATGATCATCAGCAATGGGACCGTGACTTAGTAGAAGCCAGATACATTAAAGATCTCGAAGATAACCTAAGCATAATACGCCTTAGGTTTGGAGACAGCTCCAAGCCTCTCTTCCGGAACAGAGAATTTATTGTCTATGAGCGACGTGAAACTATGGATGATGGAACTTTGGTAATTAACTTACCCTATTTCTTTTTATTAAAAAAAAAAAATTCTCCCAAGTTTTCTTTTTTTTTTTCCAATTTTACATTCTTCAATTCATTCTGTATTTAATTTCCTAAATTAGAGATATGTATAAGTAAAAATATTCTTTATTTTCATTATATTTCTCCAATTTTCATTGAAGGCACCTTAATTTTCTCACATTCAATTTCTTAATAATTTGCCACTGTCCTGTCCCCTATTCTTGGTTTCCATGAAAAATGAAAATTACAACAAAAACTCTTCAAATATATATATTTTTTGAAATTAATGTTAGATGATATATATTCTGTTGTTAGGTAGTAGCAGTGGCTTCTCTTCCAAAAGAGATAGCAGCAGGGTTGCAGCCAAAGCAAAACAATGCAATACGAGGCCTACTATTGCAGTCAGGCTGGGTGGTTGAGAAACTTTCCGACCACTCTTGCATGGTCACTTACGTTGTTCAGGTAATTAATAAATATGTATAATTATATATTATAATTATCACTAGTCATGTTAACTAATATATGAATTTTAATGTAAATAAAATTTTCATTATTTAAACATATACTGTATTTTTTTGGACGGATACATTTATACAATTAGTTATATGTACAATTAACTCTATTAAAATGTAATATCTGTTGTTTTCAAAAAAAAAAAAAGTAATATTTGTTCATAATTACTTTCTCAACCTACTACTGAAGACTACCTCCCATATTGGAGAGCGACTTCATACCACATGGACTACAAGTCATTGGTAGTCAAGCCAAGTTAATTAATGTTGAATATGATTTTAATAAAATTTGTAATATTTACTTATTTTTCTTCTTTTTACAACATTTTGTTTTATTTAAAAATCAAACTAAAAGTTTTTCTTTTTTTTTTTCCTTGAAATTACAGCTAGACCCTGCAGGATGGCTGCCCAAGTGCTTCGTGAATAGATTGAATACAAAATTAGTTATGATAATTGAAAACCTTAAAAAGCAAGTGCTGGCTTGTCCCACCAATGTTGTTGAACATGATTCATGATTATTGCTACTGTACAAACGCAAAGGAAACTAAAGCTGAGTAATATATTTTATATGATATGATGAAGAAATCAGATATGATTATTATAGTTAAATACATATGAATCAAAAAGTTGAACATATTTAATTGTTGCTTTTAAATATAATTAGTAATAACTCCAAATCCTAGTGTAGCTTCCAAAGTTGTGTCTATGCACTGTCCTAAAGTTGGCAGACAATATAATTGCAACTTGGCGAAGTATAATATTTGGTGGGATCTCAACTACCATTTCCAAAGTAAAAAACGTGAAGAATTTCAGTTGGATTCAGAGAAATTATTCTAGTGTTGTACGAGAAATTTTATTTTTATTTTTATTTTAAATTTATTTTTGTTATAAAAGAGGTGTAATTGAATTGAGCTGAATTTAAATAATTGAAATTTAAAATTTAATTTGACTAAAAGAATTGAAACTTAAGCTCCCTTTTAGTTCAATTCAACTCTAAGTTTTTGAGCTAGAGATCGATTTGGCACAAGTTAGAACTATTAAAGTTGGACTATATTAAATATTTTCTCTATTTTGAGGTATAAAAATTATTAAAATAGTAGTTCACTCACTATTACATCTTGATTAGATTCATTGTAAAAAATTTTTTTTAATATAATCCAAAAACAAAATTCCTCAAAATATAAGAAAATCCAAGGTGTTATAACTAAAATAAATAAATAAATAAATAAAGGATTACCAAATTAAAGCCTCTTAACTATACATTTCAAACTCTTTAAAGATTATACACACTCTAGTGCAAATGATACAACCATTTTGAGTCAAAGTGGAATAAGAGGAAATTCCATGCAAGCATGAAGTGATTGATAAGTGCATAATTGTTCATATTTGTACCCTAATAAAACTAATTTGTTCTATGTGCATAATTGATAAGTGCATAATTGTTCATATTTGTACCATAATATAAGAAAATCCAAGGTGCTATAACTAAAATAAATAAATAAACAAACAAACAAACAAACAAACAAACAAAGGATTACCAGAGCCTCTTAATTATACATTTCAAACTCTTTAAAGATTATACACACACTAGTACAATTGATACAACCATTTTGAGTCAAAGTGGAGTAAGAGGAAATTCCATGCAAGTAGGAAGTAATTGATAAGTGCATAATTGTTCATATTTGTATCCTAATAAACAAAGGATTGCCAGTCTCTTAATTATACATTTCAAACTCTTTAAAGACTTTGACCTTGACCTGACTACAAAGCAAGAGCATGGACGCCAAAATCCCTTGACTACTAAACAATTCCCGGCAATGGCACCAAAATTGTGATGAGTAAAGTGGTGATAGTGAAAATGTCGTTCTGCTGAAGATTGGGGCTATGACACGTACTTGTATGAATTGCTAGACTCTAGACACTAACACTTTGGAATTCAGAAGAATCTAAGAAAATTATAATTGAGTATGGAAAGTAAACTAATATTTTTGGGTTATTGATTATAAATGAATGCAAATTAAATAAGGATTAACTGTATGATAAAAGAATGGGTCCAGATTAGGGGTATTGCTTTCTTGATGTACTAACAATCTCAGAATTAAGGAAAACAATTCACCAAGGGAATTATGGCAATGCACATAAGAATTCAAGTCTAAGCTACGGTAGTAATCAATAAACAAGAATTAGAGTAGGATTGCCCCACTTTCGTGAGGTATCAATCCTAACCCTTGAAACACAAAAGCATTATAAGCCGCAAATTGCCCATATTTTCATAGAAGAAAAATTGTGTTTGATATTGGTTAGGCTTGAGTCTTTCATCCAACTTTCGTTGAGATGAAATCCTCTCCAAAACAAGTTAACAAACTGGTTATCAATCACTAACAAGAGGAATTAACAATCCAATTCAAACATAAGAACTCTAGGTTAATAAATTATCCCCTTTATGCAATAATCACAATCCTAGCATCAAGAATAGAAATAAGACCCTAATCCAAACCCAACTCACGCATCATAATGGTAACAAAGCAAAGCTAAATGAAATCATCATCAACATTGCAAGAAAACTAAGAAGAGAGGTAAATAACGAAGAAGAAATCTTGGTAGAAAACCGATCAAATCCGCAATTCAAGCTTGAAATCAAAGCAAACTATGTAAAACTATGCTAATCTATACTAGGGAAATCTAAAGAGAAGAGGAAAAATAAGTTAAACAAGTCAAGGTTTCGGAATCCCCTGAATTGTAGAAAAAACGCAGATTAAATAGAAGACAGCGTAGGCCTCACAGCCTACCTCACGACCGTGAGCTTGACCGTGACATGGAAGCGAGCGCACTGTGACTTAAATGCCCTCACGGCACTCACACGGCCGTGTGGCTGCTTCTTCCTTCGATTCTCACCCAATTCGTGCTCTGCTGCTCCTATCCTTCCTTGAGTTGGTTCCTTAGCTTCCAAAATTGATCCAATAAGCTCCAAAATACATCCTTTGCTACTCGTTGTGGACAATTATACCTAAGAACACAAAACACAAAAATGAGTCATAGATTCCCACTCAAGTTATAGATATTTAGCACCAAAAATAACCAAAATAAGGAGTAAAATAAATGTTAGAATCAGAGATATAAACTCCCACACACTAGAACTTTTGCTTGTTCTCAAGCAATTACCAAGGACAATCCATCTTCCAAGCAATGAAACTGATCATATTTCCTCTTGCACAACCTGTCAAACCACCAACCCACTTATGACAACCAAACCTACTTCAAGAATCATCTTAGTATCACAAATGACCAGACACACTAGTACAAAATTGATCAAAAATATAGGACAATTTGCGTCCGGAGTTGAAACTCCGGACGCGTAAAGTGACGCAGTGGCATTTTTATAATTAAAATGTCCATTATTTAATTATTTTTTAATTTTATTTTATTTTAAATAGACCAACTGCGTCCGAAGTTCGCACTTCGGACGCAGCTGGTACGTAGTGTTACACCTTCCTGTGTCCGAAGTAGGAACTTCGGACGCAGCTACCTATTTATTTATTTATTTTATTAGTTTTTAAGGTTAAAATATAATGGTCTTGTTTGGTTATCAGCGGTTAGTATTTAGCGTTAGCGGATTGTGTTAGCGGTTATCAAACAGCGGATTGTATTAGCGGGTTTGACCAGCAGATTGTATTAGCGGTTTGTAAAAAGATGTTTCATAAAATTAGCTGTTTAGATTAGCGGTTAATATGTAAAATGACCTAAAAGGACATTCATATTATTATTATTATTATTATTATTATTATTATGTAATAATAAAATAAAATTTACAATAACAATTACAACAATAATTACAACAATAGCAACACCACCACCACCACCACTACTACTACTACTACTAATAATAATAATAATAATAATAATAATAATAATAATAATAATAATAACAACAACAATAACAATAACAATAACAATAATAATAATAATAATACAAAACAAAAAAATATAAGAAAAAAAAAAGAGGACGTAAATGATGTGGGATATGATCCCACATCGAAAAGTTTTGGAAGAGGAGCACTTGAGCTCCTCTATAAAAGAGGAGCAATGCTCCTCTTCCAAACTTAATTACGACTTCTCATTTATGAAGCCTTATTAAAGGCTTTAGAAGCGGTGAAGCCTTTAAGGCTAGAAGCCTTTCGGCTTCTTAGTTTAATTTTTTTTTAATAAAGTAACGGCGTTTTGGGAAAAATATACATTCTTCCCAAAACGCCAAGCTCAAACACTGTTATTAGCAGTGTTTGAGTTTTCAGCGGTTTGGAGCAATCCGCTGCTAACCAAACACTCACTTTGGCGTTTTGACCAAATGTCAAAGTTAGCGGATTCGCCAAAAATTGGCGGATCCGCTATTAACCAAACATGCCCAATACGTATATGCTTTGATCACCATCGCTTCTTCAAACTCCAAACACCCGCATCTTCAAAACTCCATCGCCGGTCTTCACTGCAGCCAACGCCGCCGTCCAGCCCTGTCGCCTCGCCGTCCAGCATGACGCCTCCATCCCCGCCCAGCCTCGCCACCCAGCTCGGCAGCCTCGCCACCCAGCTCGGCCATAGTAAGTTTTGTAAATTAGGGCTTTTATGAAATTTGGATGTATTTTGCTCATGCTTCGGGATTCAGCAGTAGCTCTAGTTAGGAAATTGAGCCTTTTGTTTTTCTGTTTGTTGTATTATGCTCATGCTTAGGGATTTGCTTTTTCCTCCGGTTAGGATTTGAGGTAAAGTTTTATGGTTATTTGAAGTGAGAAGAATAAAAATTTGAGTAAACTTTGCTTGTGTTTGGATGAAAATAGGATCATAGACTAGATGTCAATATCTTTATTCGTTGCCAAGCGTTAGGTTTAGCTCAATTTTTGGGTGATTCTCTGAGTTGAGACCAAATGCCATCCTTTTCCAGTTTTCCTGAGAATTTTTTTGCTGTGAACTGAGGAAAAAGTTTCTGCTAGTCCGGAAATGGGAGTCATAGAAGCTTTTTGTTTTGTTTTTGTTGTGATTTATTATACAGCAAAAATAGTAACTTTTGATTGTGTTTTATCATGAATATGAGAATATCTGGTGTAGTTACCAGCAGCACTAAGCACTTGCTCCAATTTTATGAAACATGTTCTGAACTATAACTTTAGTGATTTTCTAGGCCTTATGCTGGACTGAAGTTATTCCAGAGATAGTGTTGTGTTTTGTGTAAAAATCACAGATAGCTTTACTGGGATCTTCTCCTGTTTTTTTTTTTTTGAAATTTTTATTGGTTCTTATTCTGCTATGAATTTCTATTTTATAGATCTGTAAGCCATGAGTTTTGTTTTTCGAGGCACAAGAGGAGATATAGAAACTGGATTTCTAGGCTTGATCCTAGAGCGGCGTACTGTGGTATTCTTCTATTGTATGCCTTGTTTTTGCGACTGTATATAAGTCTACAACCTTTTGCTTATTTGTTGCCTTAATGCATTGTTATTAACTTGCTCATGTTTTTTCATCCATCAGCGTGTTCATGTTGCCCGGCCAGTTAATAGCAACTCGCTTGCTTTTCTTGTTACAGGTTCTTTGCTTCAATTTTGTTGACTCTTTTTTTTGAGATTACCTACAATCTACTTGACATAATTTATGCATTTTTCTTGTCACAGTGCTCTTGTTGTTCATGATTCTAAACTCTCATCAATTGTCACCTAACTTTCTGGTTGGTACTATTTTTTTATATGGAACTTGAATCTAATTTTATACCTTTATCCACATAGAGGACTTCTCATCCTCATATTTCTACTTTGTTAGTGAAAATTCTTCTGGGTTTTTTTTCCCACAAAAAAAAAAAAAACATTACAAGAACTCTTTTACTGTGTATATTGCTATCTAAATTCTATTTGCACTTTTGTAGTACTAATTACTTTGAAAAAAATGATTTGCAGTTGTGGTTGGTGCTTGGCGTTTTCCTGATGGCAACAACACTCAGGATGTATGCAACCTAAGTTGTCATCTAAGTTGATGCCACTAGTTATCATGTCCAGTAGGATTAACTTTACTAGTAATATGACACTAGTCACTAGTTATCTTTAAATCTCTCAATAGGCAGCATCTTTAAAGCAATGTTGATGCATCTAGAGGATTTGTTTGTTTGGAAGGTATTACAACATCTTTAACCACTCCACTTTGTGTACTTTTGATAGAATTCTGCTCAGTTTTGGAAAAGTGTAGAGAAGAATTGCGTATTGACATTCATAGTTGAAGAGTGGAGTAGTCTAGAGGTAACCCGCTATTGCCCTTTTCTTTATATTGTGATACATGCCAAAATTGGCAGAGCTTGTTGACTCTATTGAACTTCATTGCTTCATTAATTTTCATTATGTGTAATGACTTTAATTTCTCTATATCTTTTGCAGACAAAAGACAAAAGCTGGAGATGCGGCTAAGGGTGGGGAGAAGAAGTAGATTTATAGTATAAATGTGTCACTATTTCTGTAAAGAAAATACTCCTTGAATATTGTACAGGAAAATTGTATTTATTATTATTATCAATTTAAAATTTTATCAAATAATTTTTTTTAATAATAATGACTATTTGCGTCTGGAACTGGGCAGTTCCAGACGCAGATAGTCTATTTAAAAAAATAAAAAATTACCAGCTGCGTCCGGAACTGGCAGTTCCGGACGCAGCTGGTGACTATCTGCGTCCGGGGCAATTCCCGACGCAGATAGTCCGGACCAATTGCGTCTACGGCATATGCGTCAGGAGTACTCCGGACGCAAAAAGTCCAAAACTCCAAACGCAAATGTCCCTTTTGGTACTAGTGACACCAAATTATTAAGGTAGATTAGGACCCTGTATGCACAAATACTCAGTTGAGGTTATGCAAAACTTGGCTTAAGATGAGATCCCATAGACTTGCCCTTCATACTCTCAATATATCAACTCTAAAACTGCATGCTGAGATCAAGTAGGTCTAGACTTGCCCTTCATACTCCCAATATATCAACTCTAAAACTGCATGCTGAGATCAAGTAGGTCTTTATTCGGCTTATAATGGGCTAAGAGTGAGATCAAGTAGGTCTTTATTCGGCTTATAATGGGCTAAGAGTGAGTGGCTAAACAAAGAAAGGCCAAGGTATTGAAAATAAACAAAAGGAGAGAATTTCACACCTATTTACAACTTAATCTAGAAGAGATACTACAAGTATGGACAAAGGAGCAAACTGCAATTGAGAACACAAGAACATTCTAAGATGGAAGGGTTGGATACAACTTCCAAGAAAAATAGACCTTTTCCACATTCATTCACCTTTTTTCTTTTCCTTTATCCTTTTTCATCACTTTCAAACTTTTTCAACAACACTTTTTTTTTTCTTTTCTCTTTCTCTCTTTTTTTTTTAAACTTTTTCCATTTCTTTTCTACCATCCAAAGAACTTTCTTTTTCTTCAATACAGAACAACCAATCAACTGATTCTATTCACCAAACCCCCACACTAAGACAAAGATACCAAGAGTAATTCTAACAAAGATAAACTCCAAAAGAAATCTCTTCTAAACTAAAGAACAAATGCTACATTCTCTCTAAGGGTGGATGAAGACATATAGCTAAAGGCTAAGGGTTAAATAACATGGGTTAACACAAGAAGAACAATAACAATGAACGGGTTAAGTGCTTAGCACTTATTAAACAAACACAATGCTCAATGGGACAACTAGGAAAAACAATTGTAAACAAGGGTAGGTTTAAAGACTTAGGCTAACAAAAATGGACTAAATCACTTCAAAACATGCAAATCCTAAACTTCACTATGAGAGCACTGAGACAAACTATGGCAAATCAAATATCACCGGAATTCCTAATAAGCCTTCACGAGCAATGCATAACACACAGGATCAAATAATTAAGTTAGAGGTTAACCAACTATTGACAAGAGACTGGATCAATCAAAAGCTCAACCTCAAATCATCAATGACAAGCTGCGTTGCACAAGTGTCACCAAAACAAACCACAAGCCAACAAGAGGGAAGCGGTCACAATTTCAAAACAGGGAAAATAAACTACCCAAGGTATGCACAATGAGTCCTTCAAGCAAAGTTCAACAAAAAGTTTTATTTTCAAACCAAAAAAAAGAACCCCCCCCCCCCAACCCCCACACTTAGAACATGGACATCGTCCTCGATGGACAAAAAAATTGATGCACAACAGAGGGGCAACTAACCTAACTAAAAGCAAATAAAAGAGATTCCAATTAATAGGCAAAAACTAAAACAATAAAGGAAAGCAATAAACCAAAGTAAAACAAGTAATAGCTCAATAGAAGTAATATCAAGGTAAGAATTAAGCATTATATAGACCAAATAAAATAGGCAGAAAATAAAGAAAGCAAAATAAAAATAGAAATAAGACAGAAAAGTAAAAAGAATAGAGTTTAAGATGTATTTTCCATCACAATCTGCGACATCAAACATCAGCCCTAGTACGAGGTGTTTACAGGAGGAGCAGGTTGCTCTTTGGCAACAGGTTTAGGCCTCGTCAACTAAAAAATACAACTCAGAGCAGAAACACATGAGTGGGGTGAGGGGTTAGGAGATTATGTACTAATTTGAGGGTAAAAGAGGATTAAATCACAATCAAGGTACAATGGAATAGGACAAGGAATGGCAACGAATCACAAAAGAAAACAAAAAATACCCACAGGGGCCTCACGGCCAGGTACACAGCCGTTTACTAGGCCGTGAGGTCCTGCTCTAGAAACTGCATAATGCACTGTAATTCGGTGAAAACCTCACGGTCGTGAGCATGGCCGTGAGGGTGACTCCTTGATCCTCCTGTAACCCCTCGGTTTTTCCGACAAAGTTAGGGTTCGAAAAATATTTTTTAGGCTATAATATTTATGAGATGATCTCTCGGTACTTCAGAAGGATTTTTTTTAAGTGAGGCTAATTATTAATAAAGTTGCGGTCTACGTACCGGTCACGAACCGTAAAATTTTTAAGGATGTATATACAGTTCGAATTTTCCTAGAAAATGGATTATTAAGTATGATACGATTAAGCCTGAACTTTCTATTTAGTTCAAGTGGAAATTTAAACGGACTGTAAGAGTAAATTTGTTACGGACCTTCGTACCTATATTTCGCGAGATACCGAAAAATTCCCAATTTTAGTGATTATCGACGGGATTATTTTTAGGATAATTTTGGTGTTAGAATTTTCCCGAATTAAGCTATAATCATCCGAACTTTCATCTGATTTAACCCCAAACTGGCAAAGTAAATTTTGTTCTTCAAGGAGCCACCATAGGGAGTTGACATGTGGCACTCCTAATCACCACTTGACTAGTTCATTAATTACATGTCATAAGAGGTATGGGAATGTTGCACTTGTTCCTTAATCTTCAAGCCAAACTAACCATCATCCCCTCTCTCCTACTCCACATTTTCGAAATTCATAAGGGAAAAAAGAAGAGAAAGAAAACTTAGTCTTCTTCCACTTGTGATCAAGAACTCTTAAGCATCTCTTCAACTCAAGTGCTCTAAGCATAGGTAAGACTATGGTTTTGTTCGGTTAAATCCTTCCTAGAACTTAAGTGTAAGCTAGAGGTTCATGAAAATGTTGTTATTATGGTGATTTTGTTTAGGATCTTTGGTGAAAGGTTCGAAGGAGGAAATCATCAACTTCTACGGTTTTAAGATCCTCTAAAGAGGTAAGGAATCCCTTAAGTTGGTTTAGTCACTTGAAGGTGAACAAATGCTAGTAAATTATGTGACTAGGAATTTTATGCGAAAATTATGTGTTAAGTTTGTGGATCTACTAGTTGACTCAAGAAACCACACTTTGGATTTTTGGTAATTTTTGTATACATGTTCATAGCTAATTTATGCATGTATATGTTGTATTTATGCCCATATAGGCTTATACTTGTGAAAATAGTGAAAGGAAATCAGGATAGATTCTGGCAGTAACTTCCGAGATTTATTGGGAAAATTTGGTAAGGTATTTTGACTCCATTTTTCTCAGATATGTAGTTCAATAAGTGTAGAACCCGCATATAAAATTTCATAATGATCGGAGTAGTATAAGTATGGTTTTCGAATTTTTTCCAAAACTGGTCCAGAGAGAGAAATTCTGGACAGCACACTGCCAAGGGCAAAAATGGAATTTTCTGTGTTTATTCGTGGATCAAAATGACCAAAACTTTTTATGGACATCAAGTACTATAAGTTGGGGTTCTACCATAAAAATTTCAAGTGAAAAAGAGTTCGGGAACTATTTTTACTGGCTCAATCTTTCGGACTGCGCCAAGCTGGAATTTTCTGAAAAAGAATGGTTAGGAACAATTTTGACAAAAATATGTTGTAATAAAAATAGTAACGAAATTTTGGAATGTCACAATCAATTTGGAAGAAGAATTGTGTTTTTAAGAAACAAGTGTGACTCTTGTCACTTGGAAATTTCGTGGTGAAAAGCCATTGACAAATGTGTGTATTTTGGAAACATATTT
>NC_044927.1:19266039-19315405 GCF_003576645.1 Ipomoea triloba
TTGTATGATTAATTCATACTGCAGAGCGAAGTCTATTCGCTGAGAGAATGAGTGGGAATTAAAAATGTCGTGTCCCGAGCAATAATGGGTGTGTTGTGAGTCTCACTTTGAATTAAGTGGAAATTCTCGGAAATGGAAGTGTTATGTGCTGATGTTACTTATATACTGTATTGTACTGTTTTGCTGTTAATATAATTGCAGGAAGAATGCAACCGTAGGGTAACGTTTACATTTTCTGATTATCATGTTGTTTTCGAAACCTTTGTTTACTTTCGAGTGACAATGGATTACCTTACTTAGCCGTCGCGCTAACTACACTTCATTGTGTCCTTTATTAGATGCAGTCTAGCATGGGCCTCTGTGGCCCGATTAGCTCTGAATAGGATGGGAGTCGAGGTTGAAGACTACTCTATCCTAGAATAGACACCCTGGAAGGATTAGTTCCATATGTACACTTTTGGATGTTGATATGGTTATTTGAGGTTGTAAGTTTAGCCTTAGCGTTTGGGTATAGGAGAGATACCTAAGCGTGGCGGTAACACCCAGTTTTCTGCTGGTTTGATGCTTCCGCAATGTATTGTACTATTAGGAATTTTGTAATAAATCCAAGAGGTGAAAATTGGGGTGTTACACCTCGAGTTTCACTGTTTTCGTGAGAAAAATTATTCCCACTTGCAAATCAATCTAGGGCAACCTCAAATCATTCCAACACTTAACCACATCATGAGCACACAATTTTTAACCATCCCCTACACTCTCCAAAGCTAATTAGATCAATACTCACTCAATAAAATACCATCCCCCAAACAACCTCTTGAAAATCAAAACACTTAGGGACACACTCTAACTCTAAAACTAACTAAAGCAAGTAAAAAGTCAAAAAGTAAATGCAATAAAAGTAAAGCGCAAGAAAGTAAAGGATAACATGGGTTGCCTCCTATGAAGCGCTAAGTTTAACATCGCTAGCTCGACTCAACCTCTCAAAATCAACCATCATTGGATTGGAGAAAGAACATCCCATCCTTCTTAGCAAATTTCTCTTCAAGATAGTGCTTCAAATGGTGGTCATCAACAAATTCCTTTATGCAAAAATCCACCACTTCAAAGCTCAAGCATTGTTCCTCCATGAACTTAAAATTCAAGCATACTCTTTCATCAAATACATTCTTATTCCCAAGGTCAAATAAGGACTTCTTCCCAAGTAATCCTTCTTGGTAATAGAGATAAGATTGATCAATCCCAAAGTCTCCATTCTTATGTTCCCCTTGATTTTCCTTTTCTTGAGCAAGTAAGGAGAACCTTGGGTCTTCTTTATTCACTAAAATGAGGTAAGAATCCTTGGACATGAAGATTGGCTAATGGGGGTCTCCACTTTCAAAAACATTGACACCTCCCGGTTCCCAAGTTAGCCTAAAGTTCTCACCCAATGAAGTGCCATCCAATGAAGGGCATTCCTTGTTTGTGCCACATATTTCATCAATCTCATCGTCCTTGAGCATTTCTTCACTTGGACCTTCTTCAAGATGCTCTTTATCATCATTCCCTTGCAACTCTACGCTTTCTTCCCAATTCAAAGTTTCCATTTCAATTCCCTCATCCACTTTCTCATCATCATCATCATCATCTTCGTCCCCACTCTCCTCTTCATCACCACCTTCACTTGGCGTGAACAACTCATGTAAAGCCTCTTCATAAGGAAATGAACTTTGAATGGATTCTTGAGTTGTCGAGCCTTTTTCTTGAGTTTTAAGATCATCCAATTGAAACTTGTAACATGTTTATTTGAATAATTAGGTTATTCATCATGGACATCATCTCCTCATCAATAGATTGACTTGCTTGTGGAGATTCTTGATAGAATGGCTCTTGAGGTTCCTATTGATTATTGGCATATTCTTCCTCACTTGGTCTCATAGAATATCCATCATCCCCAATGTCATCATCGGGTACAATAGTGACTCCCCAACGCCTAGCTAATGCCAAAGTCTCTTCATCTATCCCATGACTCCCTACACTTGGTGAATGGTTGTAGTGATCATGTGGGGGTTGAGTATCTTTGGGGAATGTTGTGTAATGAATAGGTGAGGGGTGTGGAGGTCTTGGTACTGTTGAGGATCATAGTAATTATCTAGAGGTGGGGCTTGGATTGTACCATACAAGGACTGATGGCTAAGGCATTATAGTATTCTTGTTGAGACACGTAGTATCCATACCCTTCATAATATTGAGAATTGTAATATCCTCTTTGATCCATCATGGGACATCCCCTTCCAATCAAATAAAATGATATAGACTTGCAAGCACATTAGCAATAACAAAAAAAAAAAAAAAACAAAGAAAAAGCTTAGACTCCTAAGAATCCCTAACTTTAATGCTAGAAATAAAACAATCACACAATACAACCAAATAAATCAATCCCCGGCAACGGCGCCAAAATTGTGATGAGTAAAGTGGTGATAGTGAAAAAGGGGTGAAAATATCGTTCCGCTAAGGATTGGGGTTATGGCATGTACTTGTATTGTTTATTTTTTTTTTGAAAATTGGCATGTACTTGTATGAATTGCTAGATTGTAGACACTAATATTTTAGAATTCAGAAGGATCCAAACAAATTATAACTGAGTATGGAAAGTAAACTAATATTTTTTGGTTTTTGATTATAAAAGAAGTTCATAATGTTTAAATTACTTTTAAATTTCAAATTAACAAAAACAAACTTATGAGGGCCTCTTTGCACTTGATCTTGGACCTCAATATATGTATATATAGATGGTTTTAAATTAAGTTTGTTATTGTTAATTTGAAATTTAAAAGTAATTTTAAACATTATATAAGTACTTGTGGAATTCTCTTTAGAATACTACTATTTATTGGTTTGTTTTCCCTTTCTTACATTAGGAATAACATTTATTGCACTTAGTAGTACACTACTATATTGTGAAGAGTTAGGCAATAGGCATACATATACTTTCAAATCCAACCCTTCCGGATATAGACCTATCTATGAAGTATATGATGACAAACTTTGGGAGCAAAGTGGAAGAAGCTATATATGTATATATATAACGGCCTATGCCGTGGCTGAAAAGAAAGCCAGAGCCCCGACAAACGGAGCATTGATGTAGGTAGCAGGCTCGGATTGCTGATAGTTATTCCTATCATCCGCGAAATTGTCTCTATTGTCAGGACCACCTACGACGGCTCCCACGAGAGTGTTGGGATTAGGCGACCCGGAGTTTAGGTACTGGAATCCATCATTGCACCCAATGCGAGCAGGGTGATCCTTCACTGACGGCACTGACGACCCTCTGTGGTGAACATGCTGCGGATACCTCTGCCCAAACCCCACCATGTACGACATTCTTGCCGGATTATCCCCTAATATGTAGTCCACCTGCTTCTTTGCTAGTGCTACTAGCTTCTCTGCGGTGAAAGTTGATGCCCCGCAGTTTACCACTCCGCCATTTGAGCTTAGGTACTTGGCATAGGTTAGCAGGAGAAAAGACGTTGAGGTTACGTATTGGAGGTTGCTTCCACTTTGTTTGAAAAGAAGTCCTCCTGGGGTGTATTGAGCTTGGGCGCTAGGCGACTCAGGAATGAGAGAGCAGATATAGTTGTCTGAGTGTTGCTTGTATAGCTCATACCCTTGGGTGTTCTTCTCCAAGAATCTCTGTTACATTGAACGAATAAATTAGCTAGCTATTACTCAATTACTCAGGAGAGAATTTATTCGGCCGAGGCCGTAATTGGTAATCGAGATTGTTAGGCGGAGGCTAGTAAGGCAGCTGGAAAGGTCAAGCGCAGCACCCTGACTCTCAACAATGTGTCACATACAATATAAGAAAATAAAGTTGGATTTTAGCTACTAGTTATAACTTTTGACATAGTAATAAGCACGTATCCTTGTATCAGGTCAGGGATTCTAGTCCCCCTAACTATATCGTAACAGAATTGAAGAGTGAGGACAGGAACCTGGGAAAGCAGAATCTTGGTGGCGGGGCGCTTGTCGTCCCAACTGAAGGAATAGACATCATCGGTTGCGCCCAATGTTTGAGCATTTGATTGGATATAATCCTGAAACGAGGAGGTCTCTGAAGCTTTATAAAGCCAGGCAGCTCCCCACAGAAGCTCATCCTTCATAAAACACAAAGCATTCAGTTAATGCTCAACATTATTAAGCAAACAAGTTTGAGTTAGCTTAATTACATGGTAGCCGGAGTATGAGCAGTAGAAGGGGCAGACGGCAGAGCTAAGAGAGTCGCTGTAAGCAGCCCTATATTTGTCTGCAAAATCAAATACCTGCAAATATGTATATGTGCTTAATTTGATTGTGTTGAAACCAAAACATCAACAGTTGTGTGCTTAAATTCTTACATACTTTGGTAGCAGTAGTGAATAATTGAGAGGAGTAAGCAGGGTCGGAATCTTTGAAGACGATAGAGGCAGCAGCCAATGCAGAAGCCGTCTCTGATGCTACATCAGATCCTGGATTTTGAGGGGTCACTTTGTAAACACTACGCTGTGTGTCCATGTCCTCTGGTCTCTCCCAGCACTTGTGGTCACCGTTCGGGTCACCTACCTGCAGTTTCATGGAAATCAATATAATGCATCTCCATTTCTATTAAGTGAAGCTGGTAAAGGCCAAGTCTAGCACTTGGTGGCGGGGGATTGTTGGGCGGACACCAATAAAAAGCTTAAAGGGTCAAGCTAAGTCCAGCACTCAGGTCCCGAAAATGTGATGTTGATCTATAAGGAAATAAAGTTACACATTCTCTACTAGCTATAACTTTTGGCCTAGTGATAAGCTTGATACTAACAAGTGGTATAAGTCACCGGCTACTGAGATGGGGGAATTGTTAGGCCGAAGTGGGTAAAGGTCAAGTCTAACATAGGTGATTGAGGTATTGTTGCGCAGAGGCGGGTAAAGAGTTTAAAAGGCTAAATCTTGCACCTAAAGTCCCAAAAATGTGATGGTTTAGTAGTAAGCACTGATCCTACCAATTTCTTACGAAAAATATAATGATACTATGCTTGGTTTACTGACTTGGACGTATAGAGTGTCAGGGGAGGCTGTGGCAGCTTTGAGCAGATAATCTGTGCTCCAACGAATGGCGGCTTTGGCATTCTCAAGTTGATTGTTCATGGAGCCGTCATTGCCAAACTCAATCACACTCCAGGCTAAGAGAGTGGTTGTGAAGGCCATTGGCAGCCCGAACTTAATGTTGTCTCCTGCATCATAGTATCCTCCTACCAGGTCAACCTGAACAAACAAATTAAATAAAAAATCCGGCCACATTACAGAAACTTCATATATATATATATATATATATATTTAACGAGCTAAGAAACTGCAACTATAAGTACTGGAATCGAAATATATACATGGTAACCGGAGCCATCGGACAAAGCAGAGTCACCCCGCCAGTTAAGACGCTGATCTGCAGGCAATTTGCCCGACCTCTGCCCTTCGAAGAACAGAATGGACTTCTCAAGAGCATCAGAGTAATCTTGGGAAGTAAAGGCAGAACAAGTTGCAGTGAGGAGGAAGAGGAAGAAGAAGAAGAAGAAGAGGGTATTAGTGGATAAAATATGCATTTTGAAATACTGGATGTAGTGTACGTGAGTCTTTATTATGGTATGCTCTTCGATCTTGTGAACTTATTGCCCATGCATTATATAGATTGCAGGCAGTTGAAAAGTTGGGTTTTTTTGTGTGGTTGTAGTGCATCCGCAGATGCAAATGCATAAAGTCAATAATAAAAACCAAACGTATAGAATGGCTGCGAGATATCTTACGTACGATAACCAAATAAGTTATTCTTAAGTTCCAGTAGCGACTTGCTTGCCAGTTTCCTCCCCTACGATCTAAAGATTAATTCAGCCCCAGGAGCTGCTTGCAAGTTACAGCATTGCAATGAGCTTGTTTGGCAATGTTCTAAAAAAAAAATTGTTGTATATATATATATATAAGAAAGTCTGCTATGTTGGCTAGTATCGATCACTACTTGATAATATCGGATGCAATTGTGTTTGATTTTTTGGTTTTATTGGAGTTTTATTGAGGTTGATCCAATGTAAATGCAAAGACATGGTGCATTTAGGCTTTTATCGAGTAAATAATGGTAAAACTAGAATGCATGCTTGAGCCAATAAGTTAGAGACTAGAAATTTATGTGTTTTTTCAAAATGATAGTGTGTATATATTACCCTTTATTCCCCTTGACTTTTTTTTTTTTTTTTGGGGGGGGGGGGGGGGGGGGGGGGGGAGTTGCATACAAATTGTTGCAAATTAAATCTTTACTCCTTAGTAGCTTAAGCAATGATTGTAAAAACAATTACAAGTATTTTTATTTAATTTGAGGAACTTCGAGAACCAAACCATCTTGATGATTTAAAATATGTCTAGGATGGAGCTCTTTAGTTGGTCGAGGACGAAGACCCTTGGTCTATCAAGGATGAGGACCCTTAATTTATCGAGGGTGAGAACCCCTAGTCTATCAAATTAAAGACAAGGCCCCTTATCTGTTGAGATTTAGGTCTTTTAATTTGGTTTAGTAAGGTTGAGGAGTACTCCAGATTAGGCAAATTCAAAGATCGTGACCTATTGAGGACGATGACTTTTTTTTTTACTCTTTGGTTGAAGACACGAGCAAGGGTTTTTGTCATCGTATATTCATATATAGGCTGAAGAACATGTCTAGTCCTCTTCGATATTTAATGCATATATACGTTTTTATTTTTTGTATTAAATATTATCAATACTAATATTAATAGTATCTACCATATACAATTAGGTAAACCACATATAAATATTCTTGAAAAGAGTTATCTATCTTAATTGTAAGAAAAGACAAATTAAACAAAGACAAAAAGACAAGAATAGGATAGAGATATATATAGACAGTCATTGTATGTTTTATTTTTTTTACAGTAGATGGTCACTGTTAAATCTCATGTCCAACAAGCTCCAAAAATCCACACATTTTCTTGTATATTATATCCCATCAATTGATTGGTTTCAAATATCCTATTAGAATGCTATGCTATTCTAATAATCCCATCCCATCCCATGATGTTATTGAGGTGATTACAAGTCCAAACTAAAGCAGTGACATTTTTGTCAGAACTAATGAAATTCCAAAACAAACATTAATTCTACTTTGTAGCTAGGGCGTGCCAGTCACGGATGCTCAACATGTGATTCCTCCATTCTGAATTAATGCAAGTCTTAAAAGGAAAGGTTAACAAAGACTCAACACAAACAAAAAGGAAAAAGCTGAAAGTCATCAGTTTGGCTGTTACGTTTGGCGGGTGATCGTAGCTCCATGAACCGCAGAACCGGCCTATAAATAGTTCGACTCATTTAGTCATTATGGATGAAGATATGTCATGTGATTGAGACCTAACCCACCGTTAAGGATTTCACATGCATGTTTTCTTTGAAAACAACAACGTTAGCGGCGGCGTAAAACAATGGTCGTGCACGTACATTTATTTCTTAAGTGCTCTTCCTCTTTGGAAGGAAGACTCACCCTTACGTATAGGACATTTTTGGAACTTCCAAACGTAATAATGCTATACCATTGACTGTCATTGGTCAATTTTTCACTCGACTCAAAATAAATGACACTTTAGAGGTCAAAATATATCATAGACCAGGGTTCACATTGCATTGTGAACTCTTGATCTAAAACAACATCCAAATTATATACATGCGATTAGCATATTATGTACTTATAAATAAATTGAAAGTACATAATATTTTAACTGTAAATATATAATTTATTAACTGTATGTGCATAATATGTTAATTGTAATAGTTATAATATGTACATAATTTATTAACAACATATACATAATTGATGGATTTAATTAACTTGGGTAACCCGAATCAATAAACCCGATAAGATTATAGGGGGTATGACAAGTAACGGACCAAAGTGTACCTCGGAGGTACTTTATATATTGAACAAGGATAAGAACTATTACAGAGGTGTGTAATGATAAGACAATATGGTATTAGGACAAAGTGGTTGAAGATGTCTTGTTTGGACAATGTTAGATGTTTATATACTAGCTGTAGGCCTAACAACCCGGAGAAAACTCCTCGAGCGGGCCTGGACCGCCTCCTACGCCGATAAGACCGCGTCAAACCACGACCCGGGAGTCCTGGGCCGAGCTCAGAGCTCGGCCTCGAGGACCTCCCGAGGTCGGCCCAACCGACCTCTAGAGAGGTCGGCCCTGGGCCGAATGGACCCGAATCGTGCTCCCGGGTCTACTGACTCTTGACCCGTGTTCCGTGCTAACTCCGTTGCGGGTCCGGGTATGATTTATCCATCATCAGTCCCCCCCTCTTTGAGCTGCGATAAGTCGTTAGCGAAAGAGAGTAGACTTGTAAAATCACGCCGCACAAGTCGTTAGCGAAAGAGAGTAGACTTGTAAAATCACGCCGCACAAATGTCGTACCACCCCCAATAATTATGTACGCAATACTACCTACGCTCCTAGTTAAAATAATTCCCCAAAAGTCCTCGATCAAACAGAAGTTTTATCGCGCTAGGAGTGCACACCCAAATGAATTTCGAAATTGGGAATCGTCCTTATCCCCTACAAATCTTCTCCTACCACAAGTCTTCCACCCTAACTCTTACAATGATCTTTTTTTTTTTTGAATACTACTAACTCTACAATGTAGTATTCCTGTTGAAATACAGGAGTTAGTATTGCCTCCATTGAGGCTCGAACCCACCACCTCCCGTATAAAGGAAAGGGTTTGATGCCACTGAACCACAAGGCCCTTACAAATGATCTTGTCATCAACTTTTCACCTTCACATCACCAACTTTTACCTTTCTACACTCAACCATCACCATCACCTTTTCACCTTTTCACCTCTTTCTCCCCCCAATTTTTGAAATTCAAAATGAAGTCAACTCTTCCCCCCTTCTCCTCTCCCCCTCCTCCTATATAATCCCCTTCTCTTTTTCACTTTCACACCACCAAGCACCCCCAAAGATTTCGGCCGAGAGAGAGAGAGCTTCCCGTCGAGTGCTGCCTCCGAATGTATATACATAATATATTAATTGTAGTTGGTACATAATTTATTAATTAAATGTATATAATATGTTAACTACAGGTACATATATAATTTGAATGTTGTTTTGTGCCGTGGTCTACAATGAAAGGTAGATCATAACCCAAGAAATAATAAAATTGCACTCAGAGCTGGTCCTAGCCATGTGTGACTAGGGCAACGACACATGCCCCAATTTTTAGGGGCTCAAATTATTTTTTTTTAAAATAAGAATTTTTATATGGGTGAGTCTCATGTGAAGATCCGTGATATTGGTCGAGTCAATGAAAATATAATACGCTGAAAAATGTATATTACAAATTAAGAATAGTTGTATGTTAATTAATTACTGAAATTGTAAACTTTTGAAGAAAAGTGTAATACTTTTAAATAGAAGTGTTTTCTATTTAGGGATTGAATAGTTACGAGTAAAAGTGTAATACTTATGAGCAAAAATATGATACTTTTGATGGAAAAAGTAGTACTTTAAAATCAAAATGTGATATTAATAAGGGTTGAAAAAACCTACTAATGAGAAAAACTATAATACTTATAAGAGAAAATGTAATAGTTATGAAAAATCCGACCCATATCATGAATAAGGATTCATAAGACGATCTCATAGGAGATTTTACCTTTATATATATGTATAATCTATTAATTTTTATACTTGGTAATTATGTTTCTAGAGTCCATGTATTAGTTTTAATTGCCATTGTAAATGAAAATTTAGAAGAAATTGATATAAAAATTTCAATTTGGTGAATGATTTTGTATATAAATATGCATGAAGCTAGAATGTTACTTTTATGTTAAATTATGGCTTGTATCTTTTTTTGTTGAATATTTTATGCATTATATTTTGATACTTTTATGTTACATTATGACTTGTATTTCTCTTTGTTGAATATTTTATGCATTAGTGAATATGACTTATATTTTTCTTTGTTGAATATTTTTGTATATGACTTGTATTTTTCTTTGTTGAACTTTTTTTTAATAAATATTGTATTTTTATTTTATATTTTTCACTAAGGCTCGAACCCACAAGGTCACAACCCACCTCCCATATGGGAGTACAACTTGGTGTCACTAGACCACAAGGCCTTCGGCTTTATTTTATATTTAGAGTGATATAATAAAAATAAAAAAGAAAGCTCAAATTCAACTATTAAACAATGCCCTGTATTTTTAATATCAGCCATGCAAGACATACAATGATTTTCACACTACAATCATTTCCTCAAATGGAGTCTTAATAGAGTGATTTAAATTTAGATCGACTATATCCACTTGAATTCTTCATTTCTCTAAATTTGTATTCTATATTCTTCAAATTAAAAAATATTTTTACTATACCAGCACATATTTTTCATTTTCCTTTTTCTGAAAAAGAAAAAAATCTATTCTATTAATACAAACCACTTTCCAAAATCAATTCTTACCATCAGTTTTAATTGGCTGGTATAAATAACCTTCAAAAGATTATAGAAGAATCAACTACATTGAATTATAGAAGATTCTAGAACATTGCAAAATTAGGACAGGTAAAATGTCTTTGGTACAACTAATCAAGATACCTTATACATCTTCTAACAAAGAGTTATTAGACACGAAACATAGAAGAAAAATCAGGTATATCTTGACAAATTAAAAGAAAGTCAACATGGAGGGTTAAACTTTTCAGACAAAGCCTCAAAATACACTAAAAAGTTGGAGGAAATATTATTTTACAAGTAATGTAGTGTAAAATCTAGAAAATAGCTCTTAAACATAGATATTGGTCCTGTTTGGTAAATGATTGTTAGCTGATTGGGTTAGAAGGTATGATTAGTTGATAACATTAGCTGATTGTAGAAAATTGTTTAGTAAAATTAGTGGTTAGCTGATAACTGTTTGGTATAATTTCTTTTCCCAAAAAACTAATTTAAAATGTTGCTTTGAGTAGCCTTTTGAATTTTAGTATTTTAGAGTTACAAGTGGGGGAAGAGTAGTGGTTAGAAGTTGAGTATTATAAGGGGACTTGGTGGATAAATCTTGTTAAGAAAGGCTATGGAGTGAAACTCAAAGGGGCTTGATAATTAATATTTGCTTTAAATGACTGTGAACATATATAGTAGTCAAGAATTAAAGGGATTTTGTAGAAATCTTTGTGAAAGGAAAACTACCTTGTATTAGTATAAAATGCATATGTGGATCGAATTTCCTTCTTAGGAACAAGGACAACGGTAGATTAGGAAAATTGTACCACTCATCTTATCACTATAAATTCCGACTCTATCTTTTACTTACACATTTAGATACTACTTTTGCATTTAATTTGTGTGATCCATATTTTCAAAAAAAATTAAATTTGTGTGATCCATGCTCAGCAATTCTTCCGATACAAACATTCATAAAACTTAAAACCAAGTTGTGCCTTTTAACTAAAAACAAGAAAAGGAAAAGCTGATTTCAAAAAAAAAAAAAGAGAGAAAAGGAAAAGACTTCTACTATACACACTCTTATGCTAAATTTTTTTAGAAGTGTAATAGTTAATCCCCTTCCCCAAACTTTTAGCTCTTCAGCAATCATTATTTCATGGATGGTCCACGCATCTTTGTGAACCATAAATAAAATGTACATTTTTAATATATTAAAAGTACATTATTTGTATACATAAAGTACATTATTTGAAAGTACATGATTTTTATATATTATCAAATAATGTACATTCATTAATATCTCTCTTTCCAACCAAACCACCTGTAGATCAGTCGTTATATCGTGGACCATGGTCCAAGAACGACGTCGTTTCTTTAAGTAAAGAAACGGTTGCCGTCACATCTTAACGGAGCTCCATAAATGAAACTACAGTTTATCTCAAATGATACTGCATCACATTTGTTTTTATATTACCAAATGAAACTGTATTTATATCAAAATGAGACTGTAGTTGTGTCGAAAGGAAACTGCAGTATATATAAAATGAAACTGAATAACATTTTCACATATTTGAATGTATAATGTCGAATTAAACTGTAGTTATATCGAAAAGAAATTGTAGTTGTGTTGAAAGTAAACTGTAGCGTATATAAAATAAAATTGAATATGTTATACACACAGAGTTACTTTTTACCGAATGTGCGCCGTTTCTATCATTTCTTTGCATTAATCAAAACGACGTTGTTTTAATGCATGGACTACATACCATGTATTGTGGACCGCAGCCAACAATAAAATTTGCTGATAAATGGTTTTAAGTACTCTTATTGGACCTCCAATTTAGAAAAAAAAAACAACATTATTCTCAATCCACTCTTAAAGCTAAGCCCAATTATTTTGAATTTGTAAGTTGAAAGCTTGTCCAATCTCCTTATCTCGGGAATTATAATTGGGTCTTCTTTTTTGAGTACTATAATTGGGAATTATAATTGGGTCTTCTAGTACCTTCTTTGAGCCAGTTATTTTTGCAGTCATTATATCGTGGACTATGGTCATGACTGATACTACAGTTGTGTTGAACTAAATACTGCAGTTGTTTTGAAAAGGAACTGCAGTTGCGCGGAACAAAGGTCGTTTCATCCGTCTGGAACTGTAAATGTATTGAACTGATACTGCAGTTGTGTTGAACGGATGAACGACCTCTGTTCCGCGCAACTGCAGTTCCCTTTCAACACAACTGTAGTATCAGTTCAACACAACTGTAGTATCAGCCATGACCATGGTCTATAGTATAATTTGCGTTATTTTTGTGCAAATTTTACTGTAAACAGTGTTGCATGTAACAACATGAATCATGAAATAAGTATCATTCTAATTAAACTTAAGTTTTATTGGCAATGTTTTGTGTTTTCTTTTCATTCTTCACATACACTAATTTCAATATAGCAATACCAAAGTATCATTTTAATTTTATTAGAGTTTCATTTGACAATATACATTATTGAATGAGTTATATTTTTTAATTTTATTTTCCGCACATATTAATTTAATTATAGTAATGCTGAAGTATTATTTAGGGGTGGGCGTTTTGGGTTTCGATTTTTTGGTTTTAAAAAAAATTAAACCTTTCGATTTAACATTAGAGTTCGGTTCGGTTTGAAACGGTACGGTTCGAATTTAATTCGATTCGATTTTCGGTTCGATTTAATATCCCCAATTTTCAACATTTCCTAATTTTCAGAACATACTATCACATAAGAGAGATACCAGTGAGAATAGGAACGGAGCATGCATTAAGGGACTTAAATTTACTTCTTTATTATTATTGTTATTGTTGTTTGTTATTATTATTGTTCTTGTTGTTATTGTTGTTGTTGTTATTATTACTACTAGTATTTTCGCCCGTGCGTTGCACGGAATGGATTTGTTATAATATTTTAAAAATATTTAGATCGATATACAATTATATAAATTATAACATCGAATATTATATAGCGCAATTGATGAAATTGGTTGGATCGATTATATTTTTTGATGTTTTCCTTGCTTGAATTAGAACAAATAATTGTCTAATTGTCCGTGAGATGCACAGATAATTTTTTATTATATATTTAGATAATAAAAATAAAGATGAAATTATAACAAAAAATTATAATATTGAACGTGTATATTTACTTGATTTTAAAATTAGTGCAAAAGTATTACTCAATTAATTGAATAATATATAACTTGTTTGTTTACAATTATCTTAAAAAGATCGATATTAATATGACTTATGTAATTATATTATTACTAAAATAAATATGGGAAAAATGAGAAATAATTTAATTATAATTATTATAAAAATAAATTTAATGACCAATGTTTAGTTTAATTACCATAATAATTATTAGACAATTATCATAGTCAATTACATTAATATATGTGCAATTATACTTTTATACGTTAAGTATATTCATTTTCACCTTATCGCATTTAGTTTTTTCTTCGTCCTCCATATTTGAATGAATTAATTGTAATTATTATATAAAAAATCTAACAATCCATGTGTAATTAAATTTTTTAAAGTTTAAATAATTTAAAATTTTCAAAAAATAAAGTGTAATTAATTTTTTTTAAGTTTTTAAATAATTTTCAATCAATTGTAATATCCTTTTCCTTTTCCAATTTGCCTAATTTCCGTTTATTTTTTCAATACGATCTTTTTATATTTTCAATCAATTAGTAAAATATGTTTTCTTTTTCATTTTATCTTTGCTATTGTTTGAGCGAGAATTTCACAAAGGGTGATTTTATTTTTATTAATAGTAATACAAATATAGAAGTATAGATAAGTATTCGAATTATTATTATTATTGGTGTAAATAATAATTAATAAATTATTTTTTCATATAAAATTATGGAGAATTTTCAAGGAATTTTTTATTTATTACGCAAAATTTATTTTCATTATTCTCACAATTATAATGGTTTAATTATTTTGAGAATTTGGTAAATAAAATTTTGTTACCAATTAAACTTTTTAATTTTTTTTTACCAATTAATTAATAATATTAGTTTGTGCGGGAAGTTGAAGATGAAGATGTTACTTTTATTAATAGTATTGATATTGATACGTGAATATAGAAACAATATTACCAATTAATAGATATTAGTAAATTTTCATTTTACATTTTCTTACTAAATAAGTTTTATTAATTATTTAACCAATAAAATATTTAATTAATTGACTACAAAATTTTGGGGGGAAAAATAAAATAGGAGGATTTTACTTTTATATATCAACTTTGGGTAACGATCGTGATCCCCTAGCATATATTATCAATTGCTTATATTAGTTCATAATCCCCTAGCGTATAAAATTGAATAATGGCTGAAAATATAATAAGCATCCAAATACTCTTGATTTCCATTTCGGTTTTCTATTATATATACAGAAATAAAAAAAAAATGTTAACAAAATATGTACCCTCTATAGTAGTTGGTCAAAATAGAGGATGATTATTACGTAATATATAAATAAATATTATAATATATTAGTAAATATATTCTTACCGTATACAGTAAATAGTAAAAAAAAAAGTATCAACTAACCATGAATATTAATTATCGTATATGTTAATATTATATTTTTTCAAAAAAAAATTATTTCCATGAATATCAATTAGTGTATATGTAAATTATTATATATTAAATAGTAGTATTTTAAATTAGGTAAAATATTACTACGTATTAATTAGTACAATTTGATACACGTGTGTAATATTTATATTATATTTACATAATAACGTGAATTCAGAAAGTATATATTACTATGAATTACGTTATTACCATGATAATTACAGTATAGTTTATGTCCACCATGAGAATTAGGTATAGTTTGTGAAATTGGAAACAATATTACCAATTAATAGATATTAGTTAATTTCTATATAACATTTTCTTACCAATTATCTATACTATTAAAATTGAAGAGTAGGATTTTATTTTTATTAATAGAAAAGAAATAGATAGATTAATAATTAATAATAAGAGAATAGAATTAATAGAATAATTATTTTATTATTTTATACTAAATTTATTAAATATTAAAATTTAAAAAATTATTAAATATTAAATATATTTCCTCAAAATTAATTTTCATTCCTTATCCTATTTTATTTATTGCTATTTTTAATAGACACCATTTAACAATGAAAATATTCTTTATTTTTGCTAGTTTTAGAAAGGTGTGTGTATTGTTTTTGTTTGTTTGTTTATTTATTTAAAATTATGTCATTTAATGTACTTATTATTACCTGCTCTATACCATTGTATTTTTGAAAAATGCATTGTTCAAATTACTTATTTTTCTTTAACAGGAATATCAATTCATATATACTAAAATTAATGTACTGTTTTAAAAATTGAGAGAAAATATTTACATCAGGGGTGACATTGATAATTGGCATATTATGGAGGGCATATATTAAAATTTCCCTTATTATTATATATTAAATATTAGTATTTATGAATATAATTAATCAATTATAATCAATTTTAATTTGGCTAATGGTCGTGAGCCCGTATATATCAATTGCTTATATTATTAATTGCCTATATTAGTTCGTGATCCCCTAGCATATAGAATTAAATAATGGCTGAAAATATAATAAGTATCCAAATGCTTTTGATTTTCATTCATGTTTTCTACCATATACGAAAATAAAAAAATGTAATAATATATAAAAGCATTTTGCCAATGACGTTGTGGTCTAGTGGCATTCGGTGTCCCGGTTTACACTCCTACATGGATGATGGGAGTGGGTTTGAGCCTCAGTGGAAGCAACTGTTGACTCTTTGTGCTTCAGTAGGTTGATAAAATAGTTATGAACTACGGAGTACATTGTAACAGACTCTGTAATACTCAAAAAAATATATATAATAGCATTTTATTTTTATACATTATATATATATATACATATATATATATATATATATATATATATATATATATAGGATCGCGTTCAAATGCGTACTAGTCGCCCAGGAGAGAAATGCGGACGAATCATAGCGCGCCACGTGTCCGGATTGTAGTTGCACCTAACGTTATAACCAGGTGCACGTCATGTTATAACTAGGTGCACATAGGTGCACCCAGGTGCATAAATGTTAACAAAGTAAATTACTTGCACCTGCAAGTGAAAATAGGTGCACACGTGCAAGTAAAATGTATTACAAGTGCAAGTAAATTGTACAATGAGCATCAATACTAAGTGCACCTAACGTTATAAATAGGTGCACCTAATGCAATAACTAGGTGCACATAGGTTGCAACCAGGTGCATGAATGTTAACAAAGTAAATTACTTGCACAAGTGCAAGTAAAATGTATTGCAGATGCAAGTAAAATGTATTACAGGTGCAAGTGAATTGTATAGTGAGCATCAATACTAAGTGCACCTAATGTTATAACTAGGTGCACCTAATGTTATAACTAGGTGCAACTTATGTTATAACTAGGTGCACCCAGGTGCATGAATATTAACAAGGTAAATTATTTGCATTTGTAAGTGAAAGTATTTGCGAAAATATGTGCATGAATATTAATAAGGTAAATTACTTGCACTTGTAAGTGAAAATAGGTGCGAAAATAGGTGTACTTGTAAGTGAAACTAGGTGCACTTGTAAGTGAAACTAGGTGCACTAAAGTTCCAATTATTTACAAAAATGCCACCGCGTCATTTTTTTAAAATTACATCTGATTCGTTGATCTGGACACGTGGACGGCTGTGAAGCGTTCTCATTTCTTACCTGGGCGGTAGTTTGTATGGGAGTGCATCCCTATATATATATATATATATATATATATATATATATATATATATATATATATAGGAGGCATCCGGTGCGGCCTTGGTCTTGTGTGCGGTCATGTGGCCTGTTCTACACCATTAGATGATTTAATCAAACGCATCAGGTTGATCCAAAACAAAAAAGAGCACTGAACATTATTAACGCGAAGGAGGGGTATACTTGTCAGTTTACTACGATTCAAGACCACACTCAACTCACCACGACATGCTCGTTCACGATTCCAAGGCGCTCTATTAACCGCGAAGCTTTTCAAGAAAGACACTTCAACAGAGGAACGAGAATGGAGTAATTCGCAATAGTCTGTGCATTATCAACATTAATCTGGTTCATATTTGAGATAATATTGGTATAATTCGCAATAGTTTGTGTTTTTGGTGTGTGGTGGTTAAGTGGTGTGTTTTAATCTGAGAACTGGTGCATTTTATAACGTATAATGGTGTGTTTTAATTTTGTTGGTGCATTTGAATTGATTGGTGTATTTCGGTATGGTGGGGAATGGTGTGTTTTAATTTGTTCAGTGGTGCATTTTATAACGTAGAATGGTGTGTTTTAATACACATGGTGGTGAATTTTATGAGTATTTGCATTTCGTGTGTGGTGGTTAAGTGGTGTGTTTTAATCTAAGAACTGGTGTATTTTATAATGTATAATGGTGTGTTTTAATTTTGTTGGTGCATTTGAATTGAGTGGTGTATTTTGGTATGGTGGGGAATGGTGTGTTTTAATTTGTTCAGTGGTGCATTTTATAACGTAGAATGGTGTGTTTTAATAATACGTTTGTTGGTGCATTCTGTATCCTAACATTACCTTCCCTACTTACAATTACCATCAAGCCTCCACTTAAGTTACGCGAATTAAACTTCCTAAATCCTAATATATCACAACCACCGTCGGATCAGCACAATCGAATGGCGCACGCTTGGCCACACGACCGCACCTAACAACACAGCCGCATTTGATTAATATTCTATATATATATATATATATATATATATATATATTATGCGTAGTTGCTACATTATCATTATTTCATTATTAATTCAATCGTATAATATGTCATATCATTAATGTTATATTGTTATGGCAATTTTCATAAAACATTATAATATATTTACAGAACATACCATTGTAGTTTAATTTGAAACAAACTAACATTAATATTTAGTGAAAATTTTTTATATTTTCATCACACTTCAGAATGGCACACAAGCTAATAATATGTCAATGGTGTACATACAAGAGTCAAATGACTCAAATCTCATTGATATATAATTCCTCAATTTAAAACTTCAAAGGAATTACTTTTTCAACTAACACAGTCAAACTTAGTTTTACAATCAGTATGGCACTTGCTCAAACAGAATACCTATATAGGCATGGATTCTATTTGTTAATATAATGATCCTTATGGGCAGCGTAGCATTACATTGAAAGAGCAACACAACAAATTGCAAGTGGCTGAAGTCACAACTTATTATAGAACTGTTTTGCTCATTGAAATAGAAGTTGTCCAAATAGAATGTACATACCGGTGCTCCTTCTCTTCAACTCCATAATCAAAATTTAGCAACTGTTCCGTCCACAACATCCTTCTCCAGGCATTCCTCTTCTTTGGATCAATTTTAACACCTTCCGCATCATTATGCTTCACCGTCCTCTACGTCCATGCCCTTCTTAAGGCTCTCAAAAACCCTAAAAATTAAGTATATAAATAGGACTCTATAGCGTTTTGCAAACAATAGAATTCTTGCTTTATTTTTTTTCCATCTTTAAGGCAAATTATTCCTTACAAAATCTGCAGGAATAATAAGTGAATGGAATTTGCCATATTACCATAATTATAATATTACCATAATAACCAATTATAATTAATCTAATTCTATCATAATAAATTCTATAAATTCTATCATAATAATTATAACCAATTATAATTAATATTATTTTATCATAATAATTACCATATTACTAAAATGTCCCTATGTTTGGGCGGGAAAATTTTGGAGGAGGATATTGTTTTTATATATAGTATATATAGGTTATTATTATTATTATTATTATTATTAAAATCTAAAGGTATTCGGTTCGGTTCGGTTTACAAGAATCCCGAACCGTTCAATTTTTTGGTATATGTATGGTTCGGTTCAGTTCGGATAAACCAAATCGAATTGCTCACCTCTAGTATTATTTTAATTATTGCTACATATCAGGTTCATTTGACAATATATGTTATTGTATGAACTTTGAATTTTAGTTTCATTTTTCATACACTAGTTTCATTATAACAACACTAAAGTATCATTTTAATTATAGTATTATACTACAATTTCATTTGACAATATACGTTAAATGAGCTATGTTTTTTAGTTTCATTTTCTACACATATTAGTTTCATTATAACAACACTAAAGTCTCTACCAAAAAAAAAATAACAACACAAAAGTATCATTGTAATTTTACTGCAGTTTTATTTGACACTGTGATCCACACAGTGCTATGTTGATCATGGTATAACAACGGTTATTTTTGTGCATATTGTTTGACTTGCGCTTCATCATCAAAAATGCTTAGCAATTCACTTGCTTTGTAAATAAAGAGCTTTGGCAAAAATATTAATTTGTCCTATATATTTTTGTACATTCTATATATCAATTGTATGATATATATTTTCTGCCAAACTTAAGTAATTTGACCTAATTATATTCAATTAGTTCCTTTATTGAAAATTGATAGTTATATCTCGAGTTTTTTTAATCTAATCTAGAAAAAATTATTATTTTATAAAATATGCTCATGTGTATATATGTCATTTGATATGTTAACCGTTACTCATAAATAGCTAGCTTTATCAAACATCTCTCCGTAAACTGCTAAAACAATCCGCTAGTCAAAAGGCTAATATAATCCACTAACCAATCCACTAACCGCCAATTGAATTTTTATTAAAATCTTAACTAGAATATTTTTTTAAATGACATGATATAGTAGACAAATTACTTTTGTTTAAGGGACTAATTATAAGAAGCTAGTGAGAGCAATATTTTTATCATGATTATAATTTTACATACACAATCTTTCTTCTCTCACTCTCTCTCTTTTAAAAATATTTTTTGCATACACAATCCTATTTCAGATCTAATATAATAGTATATTTTAAACTTTACACTGTGTAAACTGTATATATAGCTTCCTGGAGCATTTCAGAGTCGCAAGCATAACAGCATATTGCTAAGCTTGTAGCTTATGGCAGACACAGAAACTGGGTTTCATCATGGAACCTACAATCAAAGCTTGCTTGTTAGAAAACAAGTGACCATAAATATGATTGAATCCCTGGAAAGGAAATTAAACATGATAATTAATTAAAGGAAAAATTGAATATTCAATTATATTATACATGTAGTACAAACTTAATCCATGAGTTAAATGTGTGATCATCTTTTAACCCCTAAGTTATGTACGAAGTGACGATTTTAGTCCCTCAGCGACAATTTCTACCACCAATTTGTCACTTAATAAAGTGACTGATTTGATCATTCAAGGACTAAAATTGTCACTCGATGCATAACTTAAGAATTAAAAATGATCACACATATAACTAGGGACTAAGTTTATACCACAGTTCACGGTATAATTGGAGAAAAAAAAAATACAACTTTCCCTTAATTAAACTCACATATGTCAGCAAAACAAGGTTGTTTTGCCACCGGATCTTGTTCATACGGCGGTGGTGGTTGGCCAAACACCATCTCACAACTCATGTCTTCAAAATCTGCATCGTTATTGGGCGAGGGATGGCCATGGTGGATGATTATTTAGTGCTTGTTACGTAGTGATTGTACATGTAATGTTACAATTTACAAAAAATGAAAAGAGGGAATGAAACATACTTGGATTCATAGTTAATGGAAGTCCAAATTCGTTGGTGAAGAAGTCTTGAGTTGGTATTTTGCACATGTTAACACACATTCCTACACACCTACTATTCTCCAAGTACCATAGCTTGAGATGGAAAATGCATGTCAATTAATTAATTCTCGAATTTAAAATTGATATCGATCTGATTTGATTACTACTATTAAAAATGTGTCACTTTTAATTATCACAATCGAATTAAAAGTAACACATATTTCATAGTGAATCAAATTTGATTAAATTACAATTTCCATACTAAAAGTAAAAAAGAAGTGTAATCGTCAAGAGGTTGAAATTAGAGTCAAGTCTTTATTCAATGAGTTTTGTTAGAATAATATATGGAGTACTATATATACCTGCATTTCTTTATAAGAACTCCACTCTTTTGTTTCACTCCATTCACTTCTACTTCCACAACCTACTTGTCAATCAGATGCATTGTAAAGGATTATACAAAATGCTTAGTTTTTGGATTTGTTTTTTTTTTAAAGGCAGCCATTGATAGAGCAGAGAGCTGGTGGCATACCTCGGAAGGTCCAACTAACCAGTAGAAGAAAGGAACTGTTATTGCAGCATTGAACTCTGCTGCCCATTTTGTTGGAGGAAACAACTTTCTGAACTGTATTATTTAACAACAGAACAAATCAACACTAGCTGGTTTGCCCGAGAGGTTAAGGGGGAAGACTTAAGATCTTCTGCACATAAGTGCGCATGGGTTCGAACCCCATAGCCAGCATGTTATTTTTCAAAAATATTGTAGCAAATGGATCATGTCGGTCCAGGATTGAACTTTTTAGAAATATTTGTGGACCCCAAAACTAATTACCGAAAAAGGAATAATACGGTCCCCCTTCTGCCGTATTGAACAGTCCAGTTTTGTTCCGCTGCTAGGCACGATGTAGCGCCGATGATGATGGGTGTCGGTGAGGAATCAACCACCACTGGTCTTCTACTCGTTCAGATCTGATTTAAGAATGAAGCAGTTATGTAAGATTTTTTCCCTCTCATCTCTGTTGATGAGCTTCTTCCTCTTGTTTTAGTTGACAAGCCTTTGTATTTTGCATCTGTATTTGTTTTTTCTTCCTCATTGTGGTGGTGGAATTGCAAAAAGTGAGGCTACTTGTATTGTTTTGTTCGGAACTTCCTCCCTGAATAATTTTTGAAGGAACGACAGCCGAGCAATGAGCATTTTATCGTGGAACTACCGTGGAATAGGCAATCCTTCCACTATTCAGGTTTTAGTGGATTTAGTTCACTTGAAAAAACCTATTTTAATTTTCTTGATGGAGATCGTATCTAACAATAACAAAATGCAAGCTATCAGAAGGAAGCTGAGTTTTCAAGGTTGTTTTACTGTGGAACCAGTGGGTCATGGAAGAGGTTTGGCTCTTTTATGAAATAATGAAATTAAAGTCTCTGTGAAAAGCTTTTCCCCAAATCACATAGATTCCGAAGTTCAATTAGACCGAAGTAATATTCTATGGAGGTACTCTGGATTCTATAGTCATCCTGAAAGATCGAGAAGATCCGACTCATGGCAGCTGCTTATCAACCTGGCGACTAAGAGCAATCTGCCTTGGATGCTTATAGGTGACTTCAATGATTTGATTCATCAGAAGGACAAACGAGGTAGGCATACTCACCCAGAATGGCTATTAAGGGGATTTAGACAAGCTGTTGAGAGTAGTGGTTTGTGTGAGCTACCCTTTGAGGGACACCAATTTACATGGGAAAGAGGAAGAGGTATAGAGAACTAGGTTGAGGAAAAATTGGATAGAATTTTAGCTTTTGTATCTTGGTTGGAGGAGTTTGATAGGGCTTGAGCGATGTCAGTTGGTGTGCCTACAAGTGACAATCTACCATTAATTGTGTGGCTGATCCCCTCGGTCAAAAGATATAGAATTAAGAGATTCAGGTTTGAGAACATTTGGATAAATGAGAAAAATTGCAGAGAGTTAATGTGGAGTACTTGGGAGCAATCTAGAGGGGATGAAGTACTGACTCGGCTTGACAAATGAAGCAAGGCTATATGAAAATGGGGTAAGGGATTAGTCAAAGATTTTAATGCTAAACTTGAGAGATACAGGAGGCAGATGGATACTCTAAGAGGAAGACACGATCAACAAAGTTTACTGGCATTTGGGGAAGCTCAAAGAAATTTCCTAATCACCCTGAAACAACAAAGTGATTACTGGAAACATAGGGTCAAAATATCATGGTATAAGGAGGGAGATGCAAACACGAAATTTTTCCACAACATAGTGAAAGAAAGGAGAAGGACAAATAAGATAGAGAAACTTAAGGATGAAAGGGGGGGTTTGGAAACAGAAAGGGTCAGAGTTGAATGAATTAATGTTGGCATATTTTCAAAATCTCTTTTCAAGTTGCCCTGGAGAGATGAAAAAGGTTACAGATTGTATTAATCTCAAGGTCACACCATCACAAAATGAAAATCTGTTGTGTAGAGTTTCATATGATGAAGTAAAAAATGTGATTTTTAGTATGCAGCCGGACAAATCGCCAGGGCCCGATGGTTTGAATCCGGGCTTCTTTCAAGCCTACTGGGACATTCTGGGAAATGAAGTCACTCATCTTTGTAATTCTGTCATAAACACAAGGAGATTGCCTACTGGAATAAATCATACACATATTGTTCTTATCCCAAAAAAAAGTAACCCGGAAGGCATGGGGGACTTGAGGCTCATTGCTTTGTGCAATGTAATCTATAAAATAATATCTAAGGTTCTGGCCAATCATTTGAAACCCCTGTTGAACAACATTATTTCTGAGAATCAGTGTGCATTCGTCCCAAAAAGATTAATCACAGACAATGTCATGCTGGCATTTGAAACACTGCATCATCTTAAGAGGAAAACCCAAGGAAAGGAAGGTTTCGCTGCAATTAAGTTGGATATCAAGAAGGCGTATGACAGAGTTGAGTGGCCTCTCTTATGTGCGATTATGCTTAAAATGGGATTCAACCCGCGTTGGGTCAATCTAATTCTAGAATGTGTTTCTTCTGTGTCCTTTTGCATATTGCAAGAGGGAGGAGAAATAGGTCCTATTACGCCTAATAGAGGGTTGCACCAAGGGGGTCCTCTCTCACCCTATATATTCATCCTCATAGTAGAAGGGCTAAGTGCTATGATCAAAAGAATGGAGACTAGAAGAAAGATCCATGGGATTGCCATTACAGAGATGCACCAAGAATTTCTCATCTCTTTTTCGCAAACAACAACTTCATCTTCATCAAAGCAAATGTATAGGAAAGCATTATCCTTAAGGAGATTTTGGAATGCTATGGCAAGGTGATGTAGTGTGTAGGGTAATATGAAAATGGGAATTATGTCGTTTCACTGGAGATTGGGACTATGGTGCGTAAAGAGCGGTTACCTATATTCTAGGCACCAAGGTATTGGAATCCATAAGGATCCAAGAAAACCATTTTGGGTTTGAAGATTTAACAACTAAAGTATTTTTGGTATTTGGGATGCTAAGGAAAAACAAGATTAATTCTAGGAAATATTAATGGGAAGAGATGTGTTAAATTAGGGGTATTAGTCTATTGATGCTTCAACACTTAAGTTTGGGGGAAGAACATTTCACCTAGGTTCTATAGGCTAGCACTAATAAATCCAAGTCCCAACAAGGATTAGAACAAAGGTTGCCCCATTTTCATGGTGTATCAACTTAAATTCTTGAACAACAAAAGCTAAATATAAGCCCCAATCTATCCCTATTTCCATAGTGGGAAAGTGGGTTTGAGATTGGGAAGGCTCAAGTCTTCAATTCAATTTCCATTGAGATAAAAGACTTTCCAAATACAAACAACAATTGTTGCGCATCAACTATTGCAAGATAGAAATAAAACTCAACTCAAACTCAAGAACCCTAGGTGGGTGTTCATCCCTTTTATGCAATAGTTACATATCTAGCATCAATAGAAACAATAACCACCTAATCTAACTCAAATAAAGAACTACTCACTCATTTGGAAGATAAACATTGCAATATCAAGGAAATCATAAATGTGCAATAAATGTAAAGAAGAGATGAAGAAAGGGAAATGATAACTTCTCTATTAAATGTTGAAGGACAGTTGGTGGAATCCACTCTAAATCCACAAAATAAATGCTCCAATGTGTATTCAAGTGTAGATCTAAGTTACTCTAGACTAGACTTTGCTATGGATATAAGAGATAATAGTTCTAACCTAGCTAGGGTTCGGAATCCTCTAAAATTGCGCAGAAAACGCATCAAACAGACTGCCTAGACCGAAATGGCCCCCAACACGGCCCATGTTGGGGGCCATTTGGGTGACGTGGATCAATTTTCAGGATGGACCCACACGGGTCCTAACATGGGCTGTGTGGGTCCCCATTTTGTTCCTCCCAATTTGTTTCGTGCTCCGTTTTGCGCTCCGCTGCTCCTCTCCCTCCTTGAGTGGGATCCTAAGCTACCAAAATTGATCCAAAGCAATTCAATATGCTTCTTTGACTACTTGTTGTGGAGAATTTCACCTATAAACACAAAAACACACAAACGAGTAATAAATTTCACTCAAGTATCAACACTTAACCACAAAAATAGATGAAAAAGGGGGTAAAAAGGGGTTTAGAAATAGAGCCATCACAAGGCATCGGGGTAGATTATTAATTATGAGAAGTCAGTTGTTTTCTTTAGTCCAAATGTAAAAAATGAGGTGAGAGAACAAGTGAAGAATGTTTTACAAGTCAGAAGGGAAGGAGTCGATGGGAACTATCCATCCATTATTGGGAGAAATAAGAGAAGCATTTTGGGATTTATAAGATAACGTATTGTTAAAAGAATGAAGAGTTGAATAACAGATTTCTAACCAAGGGGGGAAGGGAGATTTTGCTCAAAAATGTCATCCAAGCTGTCCCGTTACATGCAATGAGCATTTTCCTCTTCCCTAAGGAATTGATTAAGGATATGGAAAGACTTATGAACTCATTTTGGTGGAGAGGGGAGTGTGGAGGTAAACGGGGCACTGGAAGGAGTGGAAACATCTTACTCATCCTAAAGACTGGGGTGGCTTAAACTTCAGAAATTTAAGGGATTTCAATATTGACATGATCTCAAAGCAAGCCTGGAAAACAATGCAGAATCCAAATTCACTTCTGGCAAGAGTGTATAAGGCTACATACGTCCCAAATTGTTCATTTTTTGCAGCAAAAAAAAAAAAAAAAAAAAAAAGAGGAAACCCTTCCTTTATCTAGAGCAGTTTAATTGAAACACAAGAGGTACTGCGCAAGCACAGTAGGTGGAGAGTTGGGGATGGGAATTTGATTCACATATGGGGGGATAAATGGCTGCCTTGTCAGAATAACGCAGTGGTCCAAACTTCTCCATATCCTTATCTTGAAAATGCGATGGTATCTGCTTTGCTTTTGGAAGGTAATCTGAACTGGGACGAGACCGCGATCCGAGACATATTTTATGAGCGCGATGCTAATTTAATTTTGAGTATCCCATTGTCCTTAGGTACAAGAAAGGACAAATTAATTTGGAATGATGATAAAAGAGGAGTATTCACTGTCAAAGGGTGTTACAAGGCAATTTCAACACAATATGATCAGACATCAAGGAGGAAATGGGCTAGTATGTGGAAACTCATTCTTCCTCAAAATATCAAAACTTTTATTTGGCAAGCAAGCTCTGGGTGTCTACCTACGGCTGACGGTTTGAGGACCAAACGTATAAATTGCCAAGCTGACTGTCAAATGTGTCATAAGAAGGAAGAAACCACGGCTCACCTGCTAATTGACTGTAAGTTTGCAAAGGAGTGTTGGAATTTAAGTGGGCTTACTATGAACAGAAACTCATTTATATCTTTTGGTGAATGGGCTGATTATCATGTGACAAAACTAGAGAAGGAAAATTGTTGTTTACTTTTATGTTATGCTGGAAATTATGGACTGCTAGGAATGATGTGATTTGGAATAGAAAATCAGTGACCAGCAGAAGCATTGTTGAGGGAGGTAAACTCTATTTAGCATATTGTGTCGGCAAATGGAGTTAGGCAACATCCATGCAGCAGCCAAATTAGGAAGTTGCCAACTTTGAACAAGAATGTTAGGTAGCCAAACTTTGTTGAACAAAATATTTATTGTTTGGTCCTTACATTTTAGGCTAATTACAATCGGTTTAATCATAGCATTAGAATTATAATCGAGATAAAAAACTTGCTAAAATTTATTATTATTATTATTATTATTATTATTATTATTATTATTATTAACTAATAGGTTGTGAGGGAGGCAATTATTAAAAAGTAGAGGAAATCATTAAATTTAGTTTTACTTATAAAGTAAAGCAGTACACAATACTTCTCTTTAAAAAATATCAACTACACACTAAAAAATACAGATTTAATATAGAATTATCTCTTCATAATCTGCCAATTTAACTATCTCTTCATAAGAAATAGTAGAGCTACAGTTTTCTACATCTTCAATTGATAATAATAAAAGATAGTAAAATATAACAATAACTAACATCATACTAGAAATAGACTTCTAAACCTACAAGATTAAAAAAGTTAACAGAAATTGATTAAAAGAATGCCACCAAGAATAATGTGGCAATGGACAACAGTTCTTGTGTATATAAATAATAAGATGCATTTTAATAAAAAAAAAAAACATAGAAATCTGATGAAAAAAATATGATGAAAAAAAAATCACACTAACCCAATCAACTCTAACAACTATTTAGAAAACACCCCAAAAACTTTCTCAACACACTTCTTCTACATACCTCAAACTCAGGAACCAAATTATGAGATTGAACAATCTTCTTCAAGAGAATCAACCAAGGACCCATCCTAGGATTTAGCGCGCCACCCATCTTGGTCTCCCTTCTTCGGCCGAACATCACCCTCTTTCAAATGGGGAACTCCTAAAAAACAAACCATATTAAAATCTTATAATATCATATACCCAATAACAATTAGCAATCGCTGGCTTCAAAACTCTAGACCTGGTACAGTTTGAGCAAAGAAGATCGAGGCTACCTCATCGTGACCCAAACCAACCGGCATCATCATTGAATTTGCACCATATAGATTTTTTTTTCCTTATATCATCCATTGTTTCTTTACATCACAAAACCAAAACTAAAACCGTAAATAAACGCATCCATGCTTTATGTGCATACAAATTCAAAAGATAGAGTGCAGGAAGATACATACCTACGGGTGAGGAGCTAAGAAAACATTGAGGGGGCTTCAACATTTATAGATGATGTATATTTGTAACTTTATTTAGTAACAAAGAGAGAAAGAGAGAAAGAGAAGTCGTGAAGAGAGATGAAGCCAGAGTCGAAAATGGACTGCGGTAACAAAGAGAGAAAGAGACAAGCCAAAATGCAGAGCCATAAAATGTTTAAATGATTGGGTGTGGTGTAAAATCTAAAAATATCACGCATAACCTATGTACAGTTAGCATGCAATTTACCTTTTTTTTAACGCAATTTTCTTTTTTTAATGAGATCAATAGTTTGCCTTTTTTGTACACAATTTACCTTTTTTAATGAAATTAATAATTTTACTAAAATATCCCTAAGTTTGGGCAGGAAAAAATTAGTCAGACACTTCTATTATTATTATTATTATTATTATTATTATTATTATTATTACTAGTATTTTCGCCCGTGCGTTGCACGGAATGAATTCGTTATAATATTTTAAGAATATTTGGATCGATATACAATTATATAAATTATAACATCGAATATTATATAGCGCAATTGATGAAATTGGTTGGATCGATTATGTTTTATGATGTTTTCCTTGCTTGAATTAGAACAAATAATTGTCCAATTACCCGTACGATGCACGGATACATTTTATTTTATTATATATTGAGATAATAAAAATAAATACAAATTATAAAAAATTCTAATGTTGAACGTGTACATTTATTTGATTATAAGATTAGTGCAAAAGTATTACTCAATTAATTGAATAATATATGACTTGTTTATCTACCGTTATCTTAAAAAGATCTATAAGTAATATGACTTATGTAATTATATTATTACTAAAATAAATATGAGAAAAATGAGAAATAATTTAATTATAATTATTATAAAAATAAATTCAACAACCAATGTTTAGCTTAATTACCATAATAATTATTAGGCAATTATTATTAGTCAATTACACTAATATATGTGCAATTATACTTTTATACTTTAAGCATATTCATTTTCACCGTATTACATTTACTTTTATCATCCTCATTCAAATCCATATTTGAATGAATTAATTTTGATTATTATAAAAATCTAACAACCCATGTTTAATTAATTTTTTTTTAAGTTTAAATAACTTAAAGTTTTCAAAATGAAAGTATAATTATTTTTTATCAAAGTTTTAAAATAATTTTTGGTCAATTAGTAATATCATTTTCCTTTTCCGATAAATGATTTTACTTTAATTAATAGTGTTGATACATGAATATAGCAACGATATTACCAATTAATAGATATTAGTTAATTTCCATTTTACATTTTCTTAACAAATAAGCTTTATTAATTATTTGATCAATGCAATATTTAATTAATTGACTACAAAAGTTTGTGCGGGAAAATAAAATATGAGGATTTTTCTTTTATATATAGTATAGAAGTATAGATTATGATCTTTTATATTTTAAATCAATTAGTAATATCACTTTTTCTTTTCTATTTTATCTTTTCTATTGTTTTTGCGGAAATTTCACAAATAATGATTTTATATTTTTATTTTTATTAATAGTAGTCTAGATATAGAAGTATAGATAAGTATTCGAATTATTTTTATTATTATTGGTGTAATTAATAATAATAATTAATAAATTATTTTTTCTTATAAAATTACACAGAATTTGTTTCAATTATTTCTACAATTATAATGGTTTAATTATTCACAGAATTTGGTAAATAAAATTTTGTTACCAATTAAATTTTATTAATTTTTTTTAAATAAAATTTTGTTACCAATTAAATTTTATTAATTTTTTTTACCAATTAATTAATAATATTATCTTGTGCCGAAAATATGAAGGGAGAATTTTACTTTTATTAATAGTGTGCCGAAAATATGAAGGGAGAATTTTACTTTTATTAATAGTGTTGATACGTGAATATAAAAACGATATTACCAATTAATAGATATTAGTTAATTTGCATTTTACATTTTCTTACCTAATAAACTTTATTAATTATTTGACCAATAAAATATTTAATTAATTGACTACAAAAGTTTGGGTGCGAAAAATGAAATAGGAGGATTTTACTTTTATATATAGTATAGATAATACATGTAAGTTTAATTTTGTTTAATTATTGATGTAATATGTGTACCTTTAATCTCCTTTAATTATGTTGTAATATGTGTACCACTTATTTCCTTAATTGATTAGATAAAATCTGTAGTATTGCAAGCTATATTATGGCAAGTATAAAAAAACAATTTAATAAAAGTATAATGTGTGAATTAATTTCTTAATTACTGTAGTTAAAGATTTTATTCAAAAGTAACTATTAGCATAATTTTATGTGTAATAATCTATGAATTTGAATAATTTGCATAATTGTATGGACGTAATAATTTGTGGATTAGCGTAATAATATGTGAATTGGAACAATTATCATAATTTTTTTAAATATCCTTTAATATGATTGACTTAATATGTGTATTATCAATTTCCTTAATTGATTATATAAAAATATAAAATTTAAATAACGGAAAGTATTAATTCATTTATTTCTATAATTTTTAAGATTTTATATTATTCAAAAGTAATCAAAGGAAATGCACAGGTAATTGATATTATTTGCAGTAAAACAAATATAATCGTCATAAGAAGGAATTCTCAATGTTTAATTACCATAATAAATTTAGATGTTAAATACTGTTGGTAATTACTTATTTAGATGGTATGGTTATTATCTATATATATTACCAAAATAAATAGATTAACATATGGATCAGTATTATCAAAAAATGATGAAACCTTTTAGGTTAGATATATTAGGAAAAGTATCAATTAATAAAAATATGATAGGTAGTACTAAAAAAAAAACCAAATTGGGAGGAAGCCTTTTAGGTAAGATAAAAAATTATATTAGGAAATCGATTATCAATCCTACTAATTTTTCTTAATACTATATTTGTAATTACCGTTATAAACAGATTTAATAGAAAAAATTAATTAGGAACTTATATTAAGCATTTTGAATTATTAATATTAATATTAGGAAATTATATTAGAAAATTATATTAAGAATTCTGAATTATTATTATTATTATTATTATTATCTTAACACAGGATTATATCAATGTATAAAATTTATATTATTATTATTCATGCAATAGATCTACTTCTTCATCTCTGATTATACCATGCCAGGAGGATTACTATTTTTATCCTATCACAAAATCATAATAATATGCAAGAGTATAAGATAAACTTTTCAAAAGAAACACAACTAAGGGATAGGAATAGCAAATAATTTTACTACAACATATTTATAACAACAACCAAACCAAATTAAAAAAGAAATACGCAGAAACTTCTCCAAAAAAATAACTTTTAGAAATAGAAAAATATGTAATTTTACCACACTACATAATTGTAACAACAACTGAATTAAACCCTTGCACGCCATTTGCTCCTCATCCATTGCCCTTTCTGACCCAATTGCTGATACTGGTAAAAACACTCAACAATCTTCATCAGTTCTTCCACGTCGAAAACCCCAATATGTAATTCACGACCTTGAACCACGTTTACCTTTTTCCCATCCACTCACTTGTAGTCAACAAAATCTTTCTTCTGCTTCACTTGTGGGGGAGAATATGGTATGCTCTTTCTCCTCTTCCTCCGCTAACCCCTATCGTTTACCCTAGATGACACCGATGAATGTTTGCAATTTACCGGTGCCGGCGACGACACATTGGAAACCATCTTTTTAAACAGATTCAAGTAGGTCGGTGCAATTCTTGGTGCATGCACCACCGTAGCTTTCTCAGAGGAGTTAGATGGGGCTTCGTTATCGCTAGGAAACGATATATCACCGAATTGAATTACAAAAAATTTCAAAATAAATTGTTAACACGAAATCAGAAACTAAATGATGAAATAAAGGAAGAACAACAAAGCATAACCATGAAAATAAAGAAAGAAATCAAAGGATTTTCACTTACTCTTGAGTCTTGAGCTTGTCCATCGGAGTTGTGATCGGAAACGTATGAGACGAATGCCGACTTTGCCGAGTTCAGAAGTTGTGAGGGAACAATCTCTCATGCTCGGAACTTATATGAGAGAAATTGACGTTAACTTAAATCTGTTGGAATAAAATTAGGAAGAATGATAGAGGTTTTAATTTTTTTGGGTAATTGGCAATAAATTTTATGGAAATATATAAATGGTTAATTAATAAAATAACCATATATATATGTGAAATAAAATTAGGAAGAATGCTACTGGAGTAGATGTTTTAATTTTCTTGGGATTACCGGATTATGTAAATAAATTTTATGGAAATATATATAGTTAATTAATAAAATAACCATAAAATAATTCTTAATTTCATTTTACTAAAATGCCCCTGAGTTTGGGCGGGAAAACTTGGGAGGAGGATATTATTTTTATATATAGTATAGATTATTATATATACATATATATATATATATATATATATGTATATATATATATATATGTATATATATATATATATATATGTATATATATATACACACACACATAGGATTTGGATCGAGTGAGATCACCTCAATTAGATGAGACTGTGAAATTAGATCGTGGTCATCCATTGTTTTATTTTAATGGTTCAGATTTGATATGGATTTTTAGTTTATTTTTGGTCAATATAATTTATGTAGGGGTTGTGATGTCTTTTGTCTTATTGGTTAATTTATTACCATTTTTGAATTATGTGTTATTGGGGCAGTTTCCATCTGCTATTGGTCTTCATCATTGTCGCATAGACGTTTCAATCTTTAGACATAACTCTTCGTCACGAAATTAGACGTCGTGTCTCCCTATTGTGTCGGTGTGTGCATACCGGAGAATCTCCATGGCTGGCTCTTCTACCAGGCAGTCCAAGCGGCTTAGGAGGAGTTCGTCCGGTGGTATTCCAGGTATTTCGATTTTAACTTGGGTTTGTTTCTTTTTTTTTTTCTTCGTTTATATGTTGTTTGGGAGGTTTATTTCTTTCTTTTTTCTAGTGAGTGTTTGTGGTGTGTTACGGCTTGTCTCTGGGTTGCTGTGGGGGTAGGGGGTGTATTGCAGGTTTGGGGGTGGCGGTAAGCAGCTGGGGGTAGGCCGTGTGGGTGCTTGAGGGCTAGATTTTTTAATGGGTTTTATTTTCTGACTGTTTGTTTGGGTTGGGAGTTCGTGTGTTAGGGCTGGTGGTAGTTGACTTTTTGTTTGTTTGGGTTAGGGTAATGCTATTGTTGACTGTTGTGGACCATATAGTTATTCTTCTCCTATGGACCATATAGTTATTGATTTGTTGCGTGGTGGCAATTTGGTGGTTTTGCTCATGAATATGTGTATTTGTGAATACATATATACAAAGATATTTATGAGGTAGTGATGATAATGGATCTTTTGAGCAAAAAATTGTATTGAGATGATTTATCTGTATCTTGGCATGACAACCTGGTCTTGTTTGTGAATACTTTTCACACTCAAGCTGGGGTTTGCAGCAATGGCAGTGCTTGCAAGCATTTCAATCCTGAAATTATATATTGAAATTATTTTTTGTGTTGGGGTATGTGTGTCAGAGTGGTGAAGTGTGTAAATGAATAGAGGGAATAAGTGTGATGTGGATCATCTTTTCACCTTTGTGTGGGACAGACTTGGCGTGTATGCGTAATCACCCATCATAATTTGCGTATGTATGTGCTCTTTAGTTTATAAGCGTGTGCGCTAGTTTGTATGCGTTGTTGATTTTGTTGTTGGTTGGTACTTTTCTCGTAATTGGTGTGTTTTAATTTGATGTGCATCAATTTACAGGGAACATTGATGAAGGTAATCAAAATGGGATGATGGATAGTATGTGGGTCAGTCGATGGCTTCTTGGGATTGTGGTATTCACAGGGGTGATGCACGGTGTTTGCGTGACCTTGGCGTACGGTTTTTGTCAAAACTTTTAATATTTCATAGCAACACAAATCGTCTTTCCAACGTCAATTCTATGGGGGATTTGCAGCTTTTGTTGGCTGATGAACCTCAGTAGTTTTATGTTTTTCTTAGTTAAGTTCTCAGTTATCGAATATTGGTTGGTTATATTCTTTTTTTGTTCCCAGTTGAAATTGACTTTTACGTTTTCAAATTAATCAGGCCTATTGTTGCACTGTCTCATTTGTTGGGTAGTTAATTTGCGTTGTGGTTGAATTACCTATGTCGCATCCTCACATACAGTTGCCTTGCACACACTTATTAAACGCACACGCTGGTAACTTGCATTGCACGCACTTATTAAAATGCACACGCTGGTAACTTGTCTTGCACACACTTATTAAAATGCACACACTGGTAACATGTAGTTAGTTCACACCAATGCCCACGCTGATAACTTGCCTTGCACACACCTATTAAAATGCACACGCTAGTAACTTGTCCTGCATACACTAGTAACTTGTCCTGCACACACTTATTATAATGCACACGCTCGTAATATGTAGTAAATCCACACACATGCACACGCTCGTAACTTGCTGTGCACACACTTATTAAAATGCACACGTTGTTAACTTGCCCTGTACATCAGTAAAATGCACACTAAATTATACTGCAATGCACAAACTTAATTGTTAGAACCTCCAACACTAACTTTTTACTTTTCGTTTGTTGGGTGGATAAAGTTAATTTTTTAGATTATATTGTTGTCTTACTTTGTCTTGTATCAACGTTGCACACATCGTCTTAAAGACATGCACATTACTACAATGTCAAAATTCGGGTTTTACCAACCGTTAAACCCATTAATGCACACACCTACAAACCAAATCTCAAAATCACCCACGCTTAACTCCATGAACGCACAAAAAATTGCAATCCGTACTATGCATTTTTATAATAACGTCCAATCACACATTACCTAGCGGTTTGCACACGCTAGCAATCACGGATGCACACACCGTCGAGTAAAAGCACCCACTATTCCCAACAAACGCACACACCTGCGGAACAAAACAAGGAAACGCAAAAAAATTTAATTACATACTCATCGACATTGTTGTTGGCCATGGAAGACTCATGCACGGTTGTGACTAATTCTTCTCCTTTTCAAGATCACAACACTACTTGTACTAGGTTACCATGATTAGGATTCCTTAATTTATGGGAATTATTATCTTCCATTATTTTTCTTTATTATAGATCCTAATCAAATTACTACTCTATCCTTTTCTTTTAATTATGTCCTAATATAAGTAATATTTTAACCTTTTCAAAAAAAAACAATATTTTAATATCAATCCTAGCCTTTCATTATAATATTTTAGATGGCTGAGATGGGATCTCATGATCTCATCTTATAGGGTGATCTCATTGGATCCAACCCCTACACACATATATATATATGTATATATATATATATGCTTAAGCATTATTTTAATTATTACACATCAGGTTCATTTGACAATATATGTTATTGTATGAGCTATGAATTTTAGTTTCATTTTCCACACACTAGTTTCATTATAACAACATTAAAGTATCATTTTAATTATACTACAATTTCATTTGACAATATACGTTATTGAATGAGCTATGTTTTTTAGTTTCATTTTCTACATACATTAATTTCATTATAACAACACTAAAGTATCATTTTAATTTTATTGCAGTTTCATTTGATAACTGACGGTAAATATGTTACTAGAGTATATTTGTGTATTAGTAAAGTACAATGAGTAATCAGTTTCAGTACAATAGTGTTTTGTGTGTCCCCCTCCTACAACAGCAAGCCTACTACTTATACTACAAGTACAATGACTCTTCTCCTCTGAGTGTAACGGTCTTCATGATGGCGAGCCTTGAATGTGAAGTGTAGTAGAGGCATTGGCAATAACTTCTATCCTCAGCATAACGGGTGGCTGTTTAACTTCATGAGCATGTCTGCCTTCTTGTGGTTCGGGTTGGGTGCTGCTTGCCCAATTACTCTTTCACCAATGCCCCCACTCCCTAGCTAGCGAGAGTTGGTGAAGTAGCTTGGGAGTAATAATTTTTATTAGGCATAAATTTTGAATAGAATCAAATCCTGATATTATAAGGAAATATCAAGATTTTCAAAATATTTCTTAATTAATCTTCAAATATTTTTTCTTCCTTTTATACGTCTTCTTCTTCATATAAGAACTCATCCCCCAAAATTTTTTTTTAATATCCTCTCCAATCCTACCTCCATACTATTACCCTGGTACGCTTCTTCCTGATGTTTTTTTTTTTTTTGAAGGATATGCCTCGGCCGATCTTGACCAAGGTCAGGCCTCGGCCATTGTGGCTGAGGCATGGGGCCTCGATCATTTTTTTTAATTTATTATTATTATTATTATTATTATTATTATTATTTGTTAGGACCTAGGGATCCAAAGAAGACAAGCACTGAGATGAAGAGACGACGCTCAAGGCGCCTGGTGGAGTAAGTCGGACTCGAAAAGTTAAAGAATAGGAAGATTCTGCTAGGTGGCCATGAAGTTGGGGATACTCCTGAAGACCCTCTGTCAATTCTATCTGACGGAAAGGAGAGGATCATTGTGCCCTATGAACCCAAACAGGAAGATCCACTGGCAATTGTTTCCGACGAAGAGGAGGAGGCCATTGTGCCCTACGAACCTAGATAGAAAGATACAAGTACTTCTCTAGCTATGGTTCTTTTCCAAGATGAAGAGCTCCCTCTTGTATCTGAAGGTCCTACTTCAAGCAAAATCTGAATCCGTCGAACGCACTTCGCGATCCAAAATAAAAAAGGGGGGGAAATGCCATGTAATACCAACTGTGGAACGATTATATATAAAATATGTATTTTTTTTTTTCAACAAATTTTTAAGCTTTTAGCAAATAACATGCTTCTTGCGTTGCGCGAGCTCCTCCTCTAACTAATTGCCCACTCATTTCATGACTTGATCGCAACTTTTCTTTTTGGTGTTGGAAACGGATAGCTCGGGGTCCTCATCCTTCCGCCACACATTTCCGGGTTGACCTTGCTGTTGCCTTGGATACTTAACAAACTGAGTAAAATATTCGTTCTGAATTAGCTCTTCTATTTGTCCTTTTAGAATGTGACACTTGTTAGTGTCATGGCCAACTTGCCGGTGGAACCGATGGTATTTGGTCTGGTCTACTTTAGGGGAAACTTTCATGCACACCTTTGGAAATTGAACCATCCCCAACTCCTTAGCTTGGTTCAGGATTACCCTAACCGGATGGGTTAGCGGGGTTAAATGACGCATAGGGATCAAGCGGGGTCCTCTTGAAGCTTGACTCCTTGGTTGGCCTAAATCTGACATCTTGGTTGGTTTGGCCCAGACTTTCCCATTGCTTTGCCTTCCTCCTCTTCTTTTTTATTCTTATCAGTTTCCTCTGCTTCTGCGTAACGACTGACCGTCCTCATTAGATCTTCATAAGAGCGAGGACGATGGGTGTTTAGTTGCCTGTGGAAGTCTTCAGATCTGAGCGCTTGGATGAATACTAGGATCGACTCCTTGGAATCAAAATCATACACATTGTTAACTTCCTTCTTCCATTTGTTCAAAAAATCTTTTAAGCTTTCCCCTCTATCTTGCCTTATTGCGTAGAGGTGAGAGAAAGATTTCTTACGTTGTATACTGTCAGAGAAGTAATTCAAAAAGCTTTTTTGATAGCTCTCCAAAATTTTGGATTGAGCCATCTAGGATCGTAATGAACCAGTCTTGGGTCGCCCCATCCAAAGTGGACAAAAATGCTCTGCACATAATGGCATCTTCTGCCCCAATCATCACCATTACCGCCTTATACCTCGTCATGTGCGAACGCGGGTCTGAGGTCCCTGCGTAAGCTTTGATAACTAGAAGCCTGAACTCCTTTGGAAGGGGTGCGTCCATTATTCGTGCGACAAATGGTGCAGCGATCCTCACCTCGAGCTCAGGCGACTGCTCCCTTGCCTCCATTTTCTTCTCTAGTTCCCCTATTTTCTTTCGTAGTCGCTCTACCACTTCCTCCTGCAAACTCGGGGTTTGCTTGGGCGCCGTGGACCGACGCGGAACCGGCCCTCCAGACTCACCCACCCCTTCTACCCGTTGCGATTGCTCCATCTTGGTGTGGACCCTTGGTGGGTGACCCCTTGGCCTTCGATTGTGTCCACAACCTCTGCTGGATAGCAAACCTCTCGCCCCACTGTCCTTTGGCGGGCATAGAAATGGCTGGCCGATGAGTTGCACCACGACATAGACGCTGGGTCCTCTCTTTCTCTATCTCATCCTTCTGTGCGGATGCTTGGGGTACTGGGCCTTGAATATCCGCCACGCATTGAGCTAAAGTCGTCGTTGCCTGCTGAATGGCCCGGGCTGTCGCCTGGGGGTCCATAGGAGGTACACGTGCCTTGGGCGTTTGCCGCCCTCCACTGTGGTCGTTGTTGTGCCGCTGGCGAAGATCACCATCATGATCGTTGTTGGGCTGTTCTTGAAAATCATCAGAGGTGTTGCCATGATTCACGTGACGAGAACCATGGGAGCTGCTAGATCCTGATCGAGCTATCTCCAATGATAAGTTGAATTTAGTAATGTGTGAAGTGTCGCTTGAGATTTGATCTCGGCTCTCAATAAGAGCACCAATGACGGTAAATATGTTACCGGAGTATATTTGTATATTAGTAAAGTACAATGAGTAATCAGTTTCAGTACAATAGTGTTTTGTGTGTCCCTCTCCTACAACAACAGGCCTACTACTTATACTACAAGTACAACGTCTCTTCTCCTTTGAGGGTAACCGTCTTCATGATGGCGAGCCTTGAATGTGAAGTGTAGTGAGCCATTGGCAATAACTTCTCTCCTCAGCATAACGGGTGGTTGTTTAACTTCATGAGACTGTCTGTCTTCTTGTGGTTCGGGTCGAGTGCTGCTTGCCCAATTACTCCGTCACTAACTATGGTTCACACATGATCATTGTCCACCGTATAACAACTATTATTTTTTTGAGTATGTTGTTGGACTTGCGCTTCATCATCAAAACGGCTTAGCAATTCACTTACTTTGTAAATTAAAAAGCTTTGGAAAAAATATTAATTTGTCCTATATATTTTTGTACATTCTATATGTCAATTTTATGATGTATATTTTCTGCCAAACTTAAGTAATTTGACCTAATTATATTCAATTAGTCCCTTTATTGAAAATTGATAATTATATCTCGAGTTTTGTAATCCAATCTAGACAAAATTATTATTTTATAAATTATACTCATGTTCATATATGTCTTTTGATATGTTAACCGCTAATCATAAATAGCTAATTTTACCAAACATTCCTATAGGCTGCTAAAACAATCTGTTAGTCAAAACACTAACACAATCCACTAACCAATTCGCTAACGGCCAATTGTCAAACAAGCTAGTGAGAGCAACATTTTTATCATGATTATAATTTTGCATACACAATCTTTCTTCTCTCACTCTCTCGATCTTTTAAAAAATCTTTTGCATACACAATCCTATTCCATATCTAATAGTATATTTTATACTTTACACTCTGTAAACTGTATAGCTTCCTGGAGCAGATCAGAGTCGCAAGCTAAGCATAACAACATATTGCTAAGCTTGTAGTTTATGGCAGACACTGGAACTGGGTTTCGCCATGGAGCCTACAATCAAAGCTTGCTTGTTAGAAAACAAGTGACCATAAATATGATTGAGTCCCTAGAAAGGAAATTAAACTCACATATGTCAGCAAAACAAGGTTGTTTGGCCACTGGATCTTGTTCATAGGGCGGTGGTGGTTGGCCATACACCATCTCACAACTCATATCTTCAAAATCTGCATCGTTATTGGGCGTGGGATGGCCATGGTGGATAATTATTTTGTACTTGTAGTGATTGTACATAATGTAATGTTACAATTTACAAAAAATGAAAAGAGGGAATGAAACATACTTGGATTCATAGTTAATGGAAGTCCAAATTCGTTGGTGAAGAAGTCTTGAGTTGGTATTTTGCACATGTTAACACACATTCCTACACACCCACTATTCTCCAAGTATCTTGAGATGGGAAATGCATGTCAATTAATTAATTCTCGAATTTAAAATTGATATCGATCTGATTTGATTACTGCTATTAAAAATGTGTCACTTTTAATTATCACAATCGAATTAAAAGTAACACATATTTAATAGAGGATCAAATCTGATTAAATTACAATTTGCAAACTAAAAGTAAAAAAGAAGGGTAATCGTCAAGAGGATGAAATTAGAATCAAGTCTTTATTCAACGAGTCTTGTTGAATAATACTATATATACCTGCATTTCTTTATAAGAACTCCACTCTTTTGTTTCACTCCATTCACCTCCACTTCCACAACCTACTTGTCGATCAGATGCATTGCAAAGGATTATACAAAATGCTTAGTTTTGGAATTTTTTTTTAAAGGCAGCCATTGATAGAGCAGAGAGCTTGTGGCATACCTCGGAAGGTCCAACTAACCAGTAGAAGAAAGGAACTGTTACTGCAGCATTGAACTCTGCTGCCCATTTTGTTGGAGGAAACAACTTTTTGAACTGTATAATATAAAAACAGTATGTATCAACATTAGCTGGTTTGCTTGAGAGGTTAAGGGGGAAGACTTAAGATCTTTTGCATATAAGTGTGCATGGGTTCGAACCCCATAGCCAGCATATTATATTTTTGAAAGTATTGTAGCAAATGGATCAAATCGGGCCAGAATTGAACTTTTTGTAGTATAAAACGGACTAACTAGTCCGTTCATTGTAACAAATGAATCGAGTCGGATCGGCCCAAACGGGCAATTATTGCATGGATCATGTGTGTGGACCAAAAATAAAAAGTATATTATTTTTGTACTGTAGGTACATTATTTGATAGTATATATCAAATAATGTACCTCTGTCAAAATGGACTAAAGCCCGCGGGCCGGCCCGTGGGTCAGCCCGCACCCGCCCCACCGTGGGGCGGGTTAAGGTCATGAAAAAATAGGCCCGTAAAAATGCGGGCCTAACGGGGCGGGCTAGAATTGACCCGCAACCCGAGCGGGTTGCGGGTCGGCCTACGGGCCTAGCCCTTATTTCATAAAAAATATAATATATATAAAATATGTATAATATATAATATAATATATATAAAATATATATAATATAATATATATATCTAATATATAATATATAAACTTAGTGTTCTGTGCGTACACAGAACACACGCACAGAACACTAAGTTTATATATATACTAGTTTTATACGCGCACTGCGCGAATGAGTTAATGTCCAATGTTTATATTTAAATAAATATTTGAAAGTATATCAATGCAAGATTATATAGGAGAAGTTTATACATGGGTAATTGAATGTCGAACTTTTTTATTTAAATATCTAACTCAAAGTATATGACTCCAAGATAATATCGAAAATTCATTATAATTATTACTAAAATAAATGTTTGCAACCTTGTAAAATCGATAGTTTAAATATTTGGTCTAAAAATGATAATTTAAATAAATACTACTTTTCATTTGAATTTTTCTAAGTGTTCTTAATTCTCTTTTGAGTAATATTGTCATTGTCTTCATCTTTACTATTTGTTCTTTTCCTTTTTGTTGGTAGCGTGTTATTTGCAATTCGGTTATTGTTGGTAGCATAGATGACAACATCATGCAATGAGATTATGATATAGAAGCTATGGACTTTCCTTTAGGTGTTCTTCTCGGGGTTCATTTGGTTCAACCATTATTGTTGAATGAGTTATTGTGGATAAAGAAATCCATAGTTTAAGAAAAAAGATTAAATAAATTAATAAAAATTTGAAAATTTAAAATATTATATATTCCAAAAATATTAAAAGGTAGTTTCTTGCTTCAATTTGCTGGGTAATGGGTTATTTGAGTACTTTCATTGTCAATAAATCAACCAAGTAGTTAATATGATTGGTTTCAAACTATTCTTTTTTATTTTTTTCATGGCATTAAAGAAATACATATGTATCATTTTTTTGTGTAACTACTAATTTATTTAATTCAATAAGAGTAAAATAGAGCGATTCCGCTTCAATTTGTTGGGTTATTATTTGAGTACTCTCTTTGTCAACCAATCCCCAAGTAGTTAATATAATTAGCTTCAAATTATTTTAAAATATTTTTTCATAGTATTAATAAAATACTTGATAAATAAATATATAACATTATTTTGTACCATAACTTTGATATTTAATTACAAGAGGCTAAAGTGTCATTCCGCACCATGAACCATTTCCGATTATTCATCCCACACCATAGTCTTCAATAAGTGACTATTCGAGCCATAAACCAAATTTTTTTTCCGCCTAGTCTTTTTTGTAGGTTTTCCGGTATAACTGATGACATGTCATCGGTTTCAAGCTGATGTGGCTTATTTGTTAATGAGGTGGCTTTAATTAAATGAGATGGAGTCCATGTAAGATAAAATAAAAATAAAAATAAAAATCCTCCTGCGAAAAGTTTCCGACTTCCCGTCTGAATCGACGAACAACAAACCTTCGGCGAAATTGGCGAATGCAGTCTTTAATCTTCCGAATCGACGACTGCAAAGCCAAGCCCTCTGTTGGAGTTGGGTGTTGGGTGAGCTTATACTTGACTGCAAAGCAAAGCCCCTTGTTCTTTCTCCTTTTCGATTGGGTACAGATCATATGATGTCTAAAGTTGTTTGCTCGCACGTGGGCTACAAATAATCCAAATCCAGTGCCTACAGAGTTTCTCTCACACTCTCGTTGATCATTAACACATAATCTTTCGGCGATGGCTTAAAGTTTCTCAAAAACAAGCTGGGGGAAGGTAACGGTAAATGGGGTGTGTCAACAGTGTTGATATCCAACCATGATTGAACTTTTTGTTTCTTGGGATGTTTAGGATTGCTTAGATGTGGGAAGAGTTGCAGATTGAGGTGGATAAACTACCAGAGGCCAAACCTAAAAAGAGGGAATTTTACAGAAGAAGATGATCTTATTATCAAGTATGATCTTTTTCTCTTTTTCTTATAAAAAGGGTTTCTGGAAATATGTTTTTGGGAGGAGAAGAAATATGTTTTTGTGTATAAAAGTAAAACATCTTGAAATTTGGAACCACTTTAAAGATCTAGAAACACAGATGTTCCAGAATCAAAGTGGTTAAAATCAAAAAATAACCATCCATTAGTTTATTGGTGGATGGAAGTTTCAAAAGTTTTGAATTTTGTGCTTTGCTCTGTCTCTCTATTGTTCTGTTTAGTGTTTTTTTTTCATCAAACCCACCAAGTGCAGCTCATCGGAAAATAATCCCTTCGGCAAGTGCAGTCGGCTGCTAAAAGAAGAATACCAAAAAATAAAATAAAATAATAAAAAATTCCATGTCAGCGTGAGATTACCGGTAACCTGTGGAAAACCTATAAAAAGTTATAGGTGGAAAAAAAAAATTTAGTTTATGGCTCGAATAGTCACTTATTGAAGTCTATGGTGCGGGATGAATAATCGGGAATGGTTCATGGTGCGGAATGACACTTTAGCCATTACAAGATATTGTAAAAAAAAAAATAAGATAATGGACAATGTAATGAATATCAATTGATAAATTTGAATGTAAAGAATCTTTGCATGAGAGAAAATAAAGACAATATAACTAATGAAATTATTTCTCTAAATTAATTTAATTTTTTGATAATGAATAATTTTTTCAAATAAAGGTATTGTAGACACATAATTCTAAATTAAAGAAATACATATGTATCATTTTTTGTTGTAGCTACTAATTTATTTAATTTAATAAGAGTAAATAGAGTGAGGAACTTAATTATGTCAAATTTGATTGAGATGAGGTTCGAACCTAAGACCTTTCTTATAGAAATTAATGGGTAAGTTAAAAGTTAACGGAATATTAACGGAGAAGATAATATTTAACGGAAAACTTAACAGATAATCATAAAAGTAAGGTTAAATTAGGTAATCTCTATTAATAATATTAATCTGAATTATCTTAACCATCTATTTGATTAAATAATTCATCTGAACCATCCATTTGATTAAATAATTTGACTGCCATTTTTTCTACCCATTTTAGGCCTAACTCTCTTTGGCTCTTATTAGTATAGTAGATATATACTATATTATATAGTATATACTAACATAACATAATATATATATATATATATATATATATATATATATATATATATATATATATTTATTTATTTATTTATTTATAATATTATAATATATATTTATTTTTTATTTTTATTTTTTAAAAGCTCGCGGGCCGGCTCGCGTGGGGCGAGTTAGGGTTGTAGTAATCCTGCCCGCGGGCCTGGCGGGCCGGTCCGCAAAAGCCCGCCAAAATTTAGGCCCGCGGTGGGGCGTGCCGGCCCGCTTTGACAGTCCTACCTTCAGTATAAAAATAATGTACCCTAAAATAATGTACCTGCGGTACAAAAATAATGTACCTTCAGTACAAAAATAATGTAATTTTTATTTTTGGTCCACACAGCACAGCTGTGTGGACCATGGTCTATGCAATAATGATTGGGTCGCACCTAAATCGGACTTTCTGTGCTATAAAACAAACTAACTATAGTCTGCCCATTGTAACAGATGGACTAAGTCGGGCCTGGAGTGGACTTCCTAGTATAAAACGGACTAAGTCGGGCCTGGAATGGACTTCATAGTATAAATTCGTCCATTGTAACAAATGGACCGAGTGAAATCGGCCCAAACAATTCGGGCATGAACTTTGGTTTACCGGTTAAGTTTTACCTGTGCCGGAGCGCCGGGAGGAAGCATGGACAGGAGCACCTCACGCACCACTTCTTGCTGCTGCGGCCGAGACCTTCCTTGCATTACTCTTCTCGACACATCCACAAAGCTTTCATAGTCATACCCAAACCAACCTTTCGCCGGCGAACCCTTTTTTTTATCCGCAAATTTCTCCATTTTCCGAGCAAACAGAGTCATGAAAGCCTTCTCAAACAGCCCATCCTTGTACTTTGTTTTCTGCCCCATCGGTGCCGGCTGCCCCGACGGCTCCGCAATACCGCATCGAAGAGTAAGGCTTCTCCGGCGAGTCCATTGCCGCCGGCACCAAGAGCTATCAGGAAAAGCTGAGCCCCCTGTGTATGGCTTGTGGATTGGTTGGAAGCTAAGCGCCACCATCAATATTCCAATCTACCCAAACAAAAATGTTGTGACCATTCAATATCATAGGCCAATGAGATTTTGTACGTTTAGTTGTTGGTGATAAGGATTATGCCACGTATGCCTTAAAAGTATGCTAATTTAATTGTGGATAATGCTACAAGTAGCAGTGTGGACAATAAAGTAAAACGATATTATTTGATTTTAATTTTATTAATATCAAAAAAAATATGTTATCGTTTTTCTAGTTCGTTACATTTGAATGGGCTTTGTTTTTAGTTTCATCTTGTACACACTAATTTTATTAATTACAGTAATGTTTAAATATTATTTTAATAACACTTCATGTTTCTACTATATAGATTCATTTTATATACATAATAAAGTATCATTTTAATTCTATTATAAGTTCATTTGACAATATGCATGTGTATGAGCTATACTATTCAATTTATGTTATACATGCAATAGATTCATTATAGCAACAATAACATATCATCTTAATTTCACTCAATGTTCATTTTATAATAAACATATTTGTATGAATTCTGTTATCCAATTTCATTTGATACCCACATTAGGTTCATTATAGCAATACTAAAGTATAATTTAATTATACTAGAGGAGCATTTGATAGTATGCATATATGTAACGTGATACGTTATTGGTTCACGGTAACGTCAACTGTTTCTTTTAATTAAAAGAAATGGCACCTTATTGGACCATACAACTGTGTAGGCCATGGTCCACCATATAATGATTGTCATTGTTATACCATCCGCCAGAGTCCACAAAAATTATGTGTCTACAGTTAATATATTATGTGCCTTCAGTTAATAAATTATATGTATCTAAATGAATTGATGGCACATAATTTGTTAACTACATGCACATTGCATATTATGTGTTTACAATTAGCATATTCAATTGTTATACGGTAGATCATCTGCAGTTGTGCGGACCATACCCAAAATCTGTTGTTTCTTAAAGTAAAAAGAAACGACGGCGGTTATACTTAACTAATCTCATATTTATGATGTGCTCAGAATAAAATAAAATTACAGAGTATTTAAAATAAAATTGTAGTTGAATTAAAATGGTACTTTAATTGTACTGTAATGAAACTATAGTAAAATTGTCTAACATATTATGTGTCTTCAATTTATTTACAAACATATAATCTGTTAATTCCAGACACATAATATGTTAACTACAAACACATAATCTAAATATCATTTTTCTTTAAAAAAAATATCATTTTAAACCATGATTCATAACATATGCTAGATCCTTGATCCATGATATAATTTGCTCCCATGTTGGACACTTGTCCATGATATAATTTGCTCCCATGCTGGCCACAAGTGTCGGCCCAATCGTAAATAACTCAATTATTATTGCATGGACCATGGTCCACATAGCTGTGTGAATCATAAATAAAAAGCACATTTTTAATATATTAAAAGTACATTATTTTTATACATAAAGTACATTATTTTAGAGTACATTATTTAAGTACTTAAAGTACACCAATAACCTTGTGGTCTAGTGGCACCTGATTGCACTCTCATGCGGAAGGGGTGGGTTCGAGCCTCAGTGGAGACGCTGTTATCTCTTTATGCTTCAGTAGATTGAGTCAATAGTACTAAAAGTACATTATTTATATATACTATGAAATAAAAATGTACCTTATATTCATGGTCCACACAATAATTTGCCTGAATCACTTATTCCGGTCAACATTGAAAACAACTTGGGCTTCATTCGGATCGAATCTAGGCCCATTGGGCGCGTGGAAAACTCGAGTTCCGGCCGATTCTGGAAAGTTGATATCTCTTTCGGCCCCAGCTCGATTCTGTGGTTAATAGAAGGGATATGCATATGCTCTGTGAGTGTAACAACATATTTTGGGCAGGGAGATTGAAAATGACAAAATGTGGGTGTAATGGGTATTAGACTGCTAACAACTTACATGTAGGGGACTACCAGAGAGAAGAAGTAAATGAACTACTTGGGCTGTACACAGTTTTTTTCTTGATGTAATCATTACATTCGTACAATGTGATAATAATTACTCAACTAATTTATCACATAAAATAACGTGACTTTTTTCTCACTTTTATACAACTTTCAAAATCTTAGGGTATCCAATTTAATGGTTTATAAGGAGGTCCTTTTTGCAACTTTTTGGTTCATGTGGAGGAGAGAGAGGTTTGGAAAGAGAATGTTGAGCTCTTATTGCAAGTCTGTAAAAATGATTTTTTTTGTGGGTCTTGCATGAGATAGAAACATCAAAGACCATACGCAAGTCTACTACACGGACTTTTTTTTTTCTTTTTTTTTTTTTACTTTTACTGTCTTATGTGACAAAAATCTACATCAAATTTAGAGAAAGAGTACAAGTTTGGAGTAGATTTTAAAAGTACAGATATGTTTAAAAAAGTGCTACATAATAGAAATAATTTGCTGCCAAGACCTTTTGATCTAATGGCATCCGGTTGCACTCACATATGGAAGGAGGTGGGTTCAAGCCAAAGTGGAGACGACATTAACTCTTTGTGCTTCAATAGGTTGAGAAAGTAGTTAACAGAGTCACTAGTACTAAAATAGAAATAAATTGCTACAAAATACAAATAAATTTTAGTTAAAAAATATGTCTAGTAGTGTTAGAGCAGTGTAAAAAAAAGAAGCAAATAACAATAATACCCTCCATTTAGACAGTAAACTAACTTACTTTGTGACAAAATGACCACTTTTGATACAAATTGAAAAAAATAGGTTTCGCACTTGACCAATTGAAAAGTTAATAACAAAAAGAAAACTACATCGAGTTTGGGTGGTGTAGTTGGTTATCATGTTAGTCTCACACACTAGAGGTCCCCAGTTCAAATTTGGGCTCAAACATTTAGAGTTAATAACATAAATTGGAACTGCCTTGATATTAACTCTCTCCTTTTTCTTAGACTTTAGCATTTTTTTTATAGTTTTTGTTTTAATTTGTTTTTATTTTATTTCTATATTATACAATTTTTATTCAATAAATATTTCTATTTATTTATATTTATATTTGTAGTGGCGATGAACGAAAATAATTATCCAATGCATATGTCTAATATCAAATTGCAACGAGTCTGGGTGGTGTACTTGGTTATCATGCTAGTCTCACACACTAGAGGTCCCCGGTTCAAACCCGGGCTCAGACATTTGGTAACTAATTGTTGGTTTCAAATACACAAAAAAAAAAAAAAGTTAATAACAAAAATTGGAATTGCCTTGATATTAACTCTCCCCTTTTCCTTAGATATTTATTTGTATTGGCGACGAACGAAAATAATTATCCAATGCATATGTCTAATATTAAATTGCAACGAGTCTGGGTGGTGTAGTTGGTTATCACATTAGTCTCACACACTAGAGGTCCCTGGTTCAAACCCGGGCTTAGACATTTGGTATAATTGTTGGTTTAAAATACACAAAAAAAAAAGTTAATAACAAAAATTGGAATTGCCTTGATATTAATTCTCCCCTTTTTCTTAGATATTTATTTATATTTATATTTGTATTGGCGACGAACGAAAATAATTATCCAATGCATATATCTAATATTAAATTGCAATGAGTCTGGGTGGTGTAGTTGGTTATCACGCTAGTCTCACACACTAAAGGTCCCCGGGTCAAACTCGGGCTCAAACATAAAAAAAAAAAAAAAAAAAAAAAAAAAAAAAAAAAAAAA
>NC_044927.1:19315889-19343273 GCF_003576645.1 Ipomoea triloba
TGATATTAACTCTCCCCTTTTTCTTAGATATTTATTTATATTTATATTTGTATTGGCGACGAACGAAAATAATTATCCAATGCATATGTCTAATATTAAATTGCAACGAGTCTGGGTGGTGTAGTTGGTTATCACGCTAGTCTCACACACTAAAGGTCCCTTGTTCAAACCCGAGCTCAGACATTTGGTATAATTGTTGGTTTAAAATACACAAGAAAAAAAAAGAGTTAATAACAAAAATTAGAATTGCCTTTATATTAACTCTCCCGTTTTTCTTAGATATTTATTTATATTTATATTTGTATTGGCGACGAACGAAAATAATTATCCAATGCATATATCTAATATTAAATTGTAATGAGTCTGGGTGGTGTAGTTGGTTATCACGCTAATCTCACACACTAGAGGTCCCCGGTTCAAACTCGGGCTCTAACATAAAAAAAAAAGTTAATAACAAAAATTGGAACTGCCTTGATATTAACTCTCCCCTTTTTCTTATATATTTATTTATATTTGTATTGGCGACGAACGAAAATAATTATCCAATGCATATGTCTAATATTAAATTGCAACGAGTCTGGGTGGTGTAGTTGGTTATCACGCTAGTCTCACACACTAAAGGTCCCCGGGTCAAACTCGGGCTCAAACATAAAAAAAAAAAAAAAAAAAGAGTTAATAACAAAATTTGGAATTGCCTTGATATTAACTCTCCCCTTTTTCTTAGATATTTATTTATATTTATAGTTGTATTGGCGACGAACGAAAATAATTATCTAATGCATATGTCTAATATTAAATTGTAATGAGTCTGGGTGGTGTAGTTGGTTATCACGCTAGTCTCACACACTAAAGGTCCCCGGGTCAAACTCGGGCTCAAACATAAAAAAAAAAAAAAAAAAAGAGTTAATAACAAAATTTGGAATTGCCTTGATATTAACTCTCCCCTTTTTCTTAGATATTTATTTATATTTATAGTTGTATTGGCGACGAACGAAAATAATTATCTAATGCATATGTCTAATATTAAATTGTAATGAGTCTGGGTGGTGTAGTTGGTTATCACGCTAGTCTCACACACTAAAGGTCCCCGGGTCAAACTCGGGCTCAAACATAAAAAAAAAAAAAAAAAAAGAGTTAATAACAAAATTTGGAATTGCCTTGATATTAACTCTCCCCTTTTTCTTAGATATTTATTTATATTTATAGTTGTATTGGCGACGAACGAAAATAATTATCTAATGCATATGTCTAATATTAAATTGTAATGAGTCTGGGTGGTGTAGTTGGTTATCACGCTAGTCTCACACACTAAAGGTCCCCGGGTCAAACTCGGGCTCAAACATAAAAAAAAAAAAAAAAAAAGAGTTAATAACAAAATTTGGAATTGCCTTGATATTAACTCTCCCCTTTTTCTTAGATATTTATTTATATTTATAGTTGTATTGGCGACGAACGAAAATAATTATCTAATGCATATGTCTAATATTAAATTGTAATGAGTCTGGGTGGTGTAGTTGGTTATCACGCTAGTCTCACACACTAAAGGTCCCCGGGTCAAACTCGGGCTCAAACATAAAAAAAAAAAAAAAAAAAGAGTTAATAACAAAATTTGGAATTGCCTTGATATTAACTCTCCCCTTTTTCTTAGATATTTATTTATATTTATAGTTGTATTGGCGACGAACGAAAATAATTATCTAATGCATATGTCTAATATTAAATTGTAATGAGTCTGGGTGGTGTAGTTGGTTATCACGCTAGTCTCACACACTAAAGGTCCCCGGGTCAAACTCGGGCTCAAACATAAAAAAAAAAAAAAAAAAAGAGTTAATAACAAAATTTGGAATTGCCTTGATATTAACTCTCCCCTTTTTCTTAGATATTTATTTATATTTATAGTTGTATTGGCGACGAACGAAAATAATTATCTAATGCATATGTCTAATATTAAATTGTAATGAGTCTGGGTGGTGTAGTTGGTTATCACGCTAGTCTCACACACTAAAGGTCCCCGGGTCAAACTCGGGCTCAAACATAAAAAAAAAAAAAAAAAAAGAGTTAATAACAAAATTTGGAATTGCCTTGATATTAACTCTCCCCTTTTTCTTAGATATTTATTTATATTTATAGTTGTATTGGCGACGAACGAAAATAATTATCTAATGCATATGTCTAATATTAAATTGTAATGAGTCTGGGTGGTGTAGTTGGTTATCACGCTAGTCTCACACACTAAAGGTCCCCGGGTCAAACTCGGGCTCAAACATAAAAAAAAAAAAAAAAAAAGAGTTAATAACAAAATTTGGAATTGCCTTGATATTAACTCTCCCCTTTTTCTTAGATATTTATTTATATTTATAGTTGTATTGGCGACGAACGAAAATAATTATCTAATGCATATGTCTAATATTAAATTGTAATGAGTCTGGGTGGTGTAGTTGGTTATCACGCTAGTCTCACACACTAAAGGTCCCCGGGTCAAACTCGGGCTCAAACATAAAAAAAAAAAAAAAAAAAGAGTTAATAACAAAATTTGGAATTGCCTTGATATTAACTCTCCCCTTTTTCTTAGATATTTATTTATATTTATAGTTGTATTGGCGACGAACGAAAATAATTATCTAATGCATATGTCTAATATTAAATTGTAATGAGTCTGGGTGGTGTAGTTGGTTATCACGCTAGTCTCACACACTAAAGGTCCCCGGGTCAAACTCGGGCTCAAACATAAAAAAAAAAAAAAAAAAAGAGTTAATAACAAAATTTGGAATTGCCTTGATATTAACTCTCCCCTTTTTCTTAGATATTTATTTATATTTATAGTTGTATTGGCGACGAACGAAAATAATTATCTAATGCATATGTCTAATATTAAATTGTAATGAGTCTGGGTGGTGTAGTTGGTTATCACGCTAGTCTCACACACTAAAGGTCCCCGGGTCAAACTCGGGCTCAAACATAAAAAAAAAAAAAAAAAAAGAGTTAATAACAAAATTTGGAATTGCCTTGATATTAACTCTCCCCTTTTTCTTAGATATTTATTTATATTTATAGTTGTATTGGCGACGAACGAAAATAATTATCTAATGCATATGTCTAATATTAAATTGTAATGAGTCTGGGTGGTGTAGTTGGTTATCACGCTAGTCTCACACACTAAAGGTCCCCGGGTCAAACTCGGGCTCAAACATAAAAAAAAAAAAAAAAAAAGAGTTAATAACAAAATTTGGAATTGCCTTGATATTAACTCTCCCCTTTTTCTTAGATATTTATTTATATTTATAGTTGTATTGGCGACGAACGAAAATAATTATCTAATGCATATGTCTAATATTAAATTGTAATGAGTCTGGGTGGTGTAGTTGGTTATCACGCTAGTCTCACACACTAAAGGTCCCCGGGTCAAACTCGGGCTCAAACATAAAAAAAAAAAAAAAAAAAGAGTTAATAACAAAATTTGGAATTGCCTTGATATTAACTCTCCCCTTTTTCTTAGATATTTATTTATATTTATAGTTGTATTGGCGACGAACGAAAATAATTATCTAATGCATATGTCTAATATTAAATTGTAATGAGTCTGGGTGGTGTAGTTGGTTATCACGCTAGTCTCACACACTAAAGGTCCCCGGGTCAAACTCGGGCTCAAACATAAAAAAAAAAAAAAAAAAAGAGTTAATAACAAAATTTGGAATTGCCTTGATATTAACTCTCCCCTTTTTCTTAGATATTTATTTATATTTATAGTTGTATTGGCGACGAACGAAAATAATTATCTAATGCATATGTCTAATATTAAATTGTAATGAGTCTGGGTGGTGTAGTTGGTTATCACGCTAGTCTCACACACTAAAGGTCCCCGGGTCAAACTCGGGCTCAAACATAAAAAAAAAAAAAAAAAAAGAGTTAATAACAAAATTTGGAATTGCCTTGATATTAACTCTCCCCTTTTTCTTAGATATTTATTTATATTTATAGTTGTATTGGCGACGAACGAAAATAATTATCTAATGCATATGTCTAATATTAAATTGTAATGAGTCTGGGTGGTGTAGTTGGTTATCACGCTAGTCTCACACACTAAAGGTCCCCGGGTCAAACTCGGGCTCAAACATAAAAAAAAAAAAAAAAAAAGAGTTAATAACAAAATTTGGAATTGCCTTGATATTAACTCTCCCCTTTTTCTTAGATATTTATTTATATTTATAGTTGTATTGGCGACGAACGAAAATAATTATCTAATGCATATGTCTAATATTAAATTGTAATGAGTCTGGGTGGTGTAGTTGGTTATCACGCTAGTCTCACACACTAAAGGTCCCCGGGTCAAACTCGGGCTCAAACATAAAAAAAAAAAAAAAAAAAGAGTTAATAACAAAATTTGGAATTGCCTTGATATTAACTCTCCCCTTTTTCTTAGATATTTATTTATATTTATAGTTGTATTGGCGACGAACGAAAATAATTATCTAATGCATATGTCTAATATTAAATTGTAATGAGTCTGGGTGGTGTAGTTGGTTATCACGCTAGTCTCACACACTAAAGGTCCCCGGGTCAAACTCGGGCTCAAACATAAAAAAAAAAAAAAAAAAAGAGTTAATAACAAAATTTGGAATTGCCTTGATATTAACTCTCCCCTTTTTCTTAGATATTTATTTATATTTATAGTTGTATTGGCGACGAACGAAAATAATTATCCAATGCATATGTCTAATATTAAATTGCAACGAGTCTGGGTGGTGTAGTTGGTTATCACGCTAGTCTCACACACTAGAGGTCCCTGGTTCAAACTCGGGTTCAGACATTTGGTATAATTGTTAGTTTAAAATACACAAAAAAATAAAAGAGTTAATAACAAAAATTGGAATTGCCTTGATATTAACTCTCCCCTTTTTCTTAGATATTTATTTATATTTATATTTGTATTGGCGACGAACGAAAATAATTATCCAATGCATATGTCTAATATTAAATTGCAACGAGTCTGGGTGGTGTAGTTGGTTATCACGCTAGTCTCACACACTAGAGGTATCCAATGCATATGTCTAATATTAAATTGCAACGAGTCTGGGTGGTGTAGTTGGTTATCACGTTAGTCTCACACACTAGAGGTCCTTGGTTTCAACCTGGGCTCAGACATTTGGTATAATTGTTGGTTTAAAATACACACAAAAAAAAAAAAAGTGTTAATAACAAAAATTGGAATTGCCTTGATATTAACTCTCCCCTTTTTCTTAGATATTTATTTATATTTATATTTGTATTTGCGACGAACGAAAATAATTATCCAATGCATATATCTAATATTAAATTGTAATGAGTTTGGGTGGTGTAGTTGGTTATCATGCTAGTCTCACACACTAGAGGTCCCCGGTTCAAACTCGGGCTCAAACATAAAAAAAAAAAAAAAAAAAGAGTTAATAACAAAATTTGGAATTGCCTTGATATTAACTCTCCCCTTTTTCTTAGATATTTATTTATATTTATATTTGTATTGGCGACGAACGAAAATAATTATCCAATGCATATGTCTAATATTAAATTGCAACGAGTCTGGGTGGTGTAGCTGGTTATCACGCTAGTCTCACATATTAGAGGTCCCTGGTTCAAACCCGGGCTCAGACATTTGGAAAATTGGAATTGCCTGATATTAACTCTCCCCTTTTTCTTAGATATTTATTTATATTTATATTTGTATTGGCGACGAACGAAAATAATTATCCAATGTTTATATTTGTATTGGCGACGAACGAAAATAATTATCCAATGCATATGTCTAATATTGCGACGAACGAAAATAATTATCCAATGCATATGTCTAATATTAAATTGAACGAAAATAATTATCCAATGCATATGTCTAATATTAAATTGTAATGAGTCTGGGTGGTGTAGTTGGTTATCACACTAGTCTCACATACTAGAGGTCCCTGGTTCAAACCCGGGCTCAGACATTTGGTATAATTGTTGTTTTAAAATACACAAAAAAAAAAGTTAATAACAAAAATTGGAATTGCCTGATATTAACTCTCCCCTTTTTCTTAGATATTTATTTATATTTATATTTGTATTGGCGACGAACGAAAATAATTATCCAATGCATATGTCTAATATTAAATTGCAACGAGTCTGGGTGGTGTAGTTGGTTATCACGCTAGTTTCACACACTAGAGGTCCCCGGTTCAAACCCGGGCTCAGACATTTGGTACAATTGTGTGTTTCTCAAATACACAACAAAAAAAAAGAAAAATTTAATAACAAAAATTGGAACGTTGGAACGGCCTTGATATTAACTCTCCCCTTTTTCCTTAGATTGTGGCATTTTGTATAGTTTTTGTTTTAATTTATTTTTTAATTTTATTTCTATATTATTAAATTTTTATTCAATAAATATTTATATTTATATGTGTATTGGCGACGAACGAAAATAATTATTCAATGCATATGTCTAATATTAAACAGTAGTGAGTCTGGGTGGTGTAGTTGGTTATCACCATTAGTCTTACACACTAGAGGTCTTTGGTTCAAACTTGAGCTTAGACATTTTTCAAAAAAAAAAAAAAGAGTTAATAACAAATTAAAAATTGGAATTGCCTTGATGATATTAACTCTCCCTGTTTCCTTAGATTGTGGCATTATGTATAGTCTTTATTTTTTTTTATTTTATTTCTATATTTTATTCATAAATATTTATATTTATTTATATTTGTATTTGTATTGGCAACGAAAGAAAATAATTATCCAATGCATATGTCTAATATTAAAATAAGTTATAATACTTAATTACAATAATTAGTTTCTAATATTAGTACCACTCTAAAGTGAATGGTAAAAGATATTGAGTTTGTACAGATACTGCGTAAACTATATCACAACAATACCCGCAAACTCAATGTCTTTCAATTCTAAAGCTTTATTATATATATATATATATATATATATATATATATATATATATATATATATATATATATATATATATATATATATATATATTTCTATATATTTCTATTCAGGTAAGAACCAACTTTAGCCTGTAAACTGCGAACTATAAACTTGTGAAGGATTGCACCGCAACTACTACATGGTTCATGGTTGCACTACTATGGCTCCCAGACATACTTGGAGGACCTTGCGGTGCAATCGTATTCAGGTGCGGTGTAATCATGTAGTAACCTTCACAAGTTTGCAGTTCATAGGTTAAGGTTGGTTCTTACATGATTATGGACCTATACACACACATACATCCAAATCATGATTGAGGGATGTTACAATGTAAGGGGAAAAAGGTAGGTTACACTTATAAATGTTAATAAATTTGAAAGTTCGCAATAACTATACAATACCTCATCTTTTTCTTTTTTCTTTTTACTAAAACTTTCAATAATTGATGAATCCTAATGAATGATTCATATCAGTTCTCACTTTTTACAAATTACAATGAAGGGTTGTTCTCATTTGAACCAACTCCTATATATAGGGTTCAAGTGAGAACATGCTTCCATGTAAAAAGTGAGTTAATCTGATCCATCGATTTGGATAGACCAACGATTGAGATTTGTTAGAAAATAAAGAGGAAAAAGGTGATTTTCTTATTATAAATATTGAAATCTTGAAACTTTTTAATAATTATAAAATTAACTCATGCTTTATTTTTTACTAAAATTCTCAACCAGTTATGAACCTTGATTGACGATTGTGAATTATGATCAGTCATCACTTTTGGGCTTCAATGCTTCAAAATAACATGTTTATGATTTAATTGTAACTTTTGAAAGTTTAAGGGTTTAATTGGCTTTTTGAGTAAAGTTCAAGAACTATTTGACCCTTTTCCCAAAGAATGGGCTATTGGTTATAAGATAAATAATTGAGAAAATTACATTTTTCGTCCCTAAGTTATATGATAATTGTAGTATTCACCCATAAGTGTTAGTTATGCTCAATCACTTGTTGTTTATAAGTTATTATTGATGTTGCACTTTTCGTCTCTTTACTAACAAAACATCATGGACGAAATTTGCAATTATAGTATAGCTCAGAGATGAAAAGTAAGCACGAAAAGTTAATAAAATGATGAAAAGTGCAACAACAATGACAACATATAGGTGAAAAGTGAACACAACTAATATTTAAGGACAAATTCTATAATCAACATATAACTTAGGGACGAAAATTACACTTTTCCCTAAATAATATAAATAACTAAAAAGCTAAGAATTGATATTTAATTTGTGTGGATTAGGATTAAGAGCTGAATTTAGGCTAAGTTTGAAATAGTAAAAGTGAAGCAGAGACAGTATCACATGGCGGGGTGGTTGAATAGCAGCATGCATTTACTGTTAAGTCAGAGTAAAGTTGACTTGCTTCATATTTTGAATCATTCATTACAATTTACACTTGTTTGCCATTTCACCGCAGTCCGCAGACACCGCGTACGCACTGGACTTTGACTTTGACGCAAGCCGGTGTTACTAATAAAAATTGGAAAACTCAAAAACAATGAAAACATTATTTATTGGACATATTTAATTTTTTATTTCCATTTTTAAATGAAAATTTATCATTCTAGAGATGCTGATTTTTTTGTTTTTTAAACGAAACAATTTTATACCGAAATAATTGTGTTCATGTTTGATAACATAGTTAGCTTATCAGTCAATTTTGGCTTATTTGATCATTATTAGTTGCTTGACTTGGTTAAACAACCAAAGTGTTTAATTAATTAACTTTTTGTAACAGCTTATTGCTCCAAAATGCTAAAATTCAAAAAACTGTTCGATTAACTTTTTGAGAAAATCATTTTGCATGTAATCAGCTATCAGTTAATTTATCAAACATCTTTATACAATCAGCTAATGCTATCAACTAATCAAACCTACTAATCCAATTAACTAGCATCTATCAGCTAACAATTATTTACCAAATACTCATGTATGGTCTTACATACCGTTTTACCTTTACCCACACACCCAAAATGGTTTTAAAAAATAAAGCATTTATTGTCACACCTTAACTAGTAAGGGTGCTCATAGGGATGGCAATGGTATACTACATCTGCCATCCAACTCACTTCTCATCATGTGAAGATTTCAAGCACCCACCTCCATCTCATAAATATTAAATAATAAATTAAAAATACAACTTATCAACTATGCTATAAGGAATCCAGTATAAGGGTCACACTTGTGTGAGACCGTCTCACGGATCTTTATTCGTGAGACGTGTCGGGTCGGGTCAAAGCACCATGTAAATGTCATACTTATATGTGCAAATCTCACACTTATATGCTCAAATATAACACTAATCAAAAATACAATTTTTGTTACTTATAAGAAAAAAAGTAATACATTTTTCATAATAAGTAATGCTGACAAGTACCTCTCACTTATAAGGGCAAATATAATACTTTTGAGGAAAAATGTAATACTTTTAAATCGAAATGTAAAAGTATTGTATTTTCCCTTAAAAGTATTACATTTACCCTAATAAGTAACAAAAATTTTATTCCTGATTAGTATTACATTTGAGCATATAAGTATGGTATTTGTGCATATAAGTGTTACATTTGCATCTTGACCCGACCCGTCTCGACCCGTCTCATGGTGAGACGGTCTCACACAAGTTTTTGCCCCATTATAATTAAGAATATAATTAGCGGGTAATTAATGAATCCAGTATAAATATTATATTTGATATTGACCTGACATGTCTCACTGACAAGGATCTGTAATAAAGTCTGACACAAGTTTTTACCAATATAATATGGGGGTGTTTGATTATTGGCTTATAAGCCAAATTTTAGCTTATTTGACCAAATTTAGCTTTTTGACCATCCAATAAGCTATTTTGAAGTGTTTGGTAAATGGCTTATTGGTTTTGGCTTATTGGGTCAATAAGCTGAAAATTGAAAAGCTAATGAATATAGCTTTTTGTATTAGCTTATTGGGAACAATAGGTACATTGACTATTTTATCCTTTGAAATCAATGGGATTTATTTTTAAATGGGTGGTGTGTTTGTTATTTTATAATAATAATAATAATGATGATGATAATAATAATAATAATAATAATAATAATAATAATAATAATAATAATAATAATAATAATAAACGGGTGATGGATTTGTCATTTTTAATAATAATAATAATAATAATAATAATAATAATAATAATAGAAAAAAAATATGTAATAAAAATTGTTTTAGAATACTAGTACATCGTTTAATAAGAGTTAAATAAACAAAAATAATTAAGTTATGTCTTTAAAAAAAGTATGGATGATATCCAAATTTTATAATTATTTATTAATAAGAGTTTATCTTCTTGTTATATTTAAAGGTTGAAATAATACAATACACTCATACTCTTAAATGTCATTTTACATTCAATCAGCTACTAGTAAACAGCTAATTTACCAAACAGTTTTTTATAACCAGCTAATACAACCAGCTGGTCAAACCAGTTAACGCAATCAGCCATCAGCTACTAACTAAACCAACCAGCTATCAGCTATAAGCTATCAGCCGTTTGCCAAACACCCCTATATATACCATGTGTGTATTGATGAAATACAAGAATTAATACTAGGATTGTTTATTATTGTCAGTCTCTTCAAAGTCGTGTGTGTTTTCACTATCTTAAAATTCATGAGGGAGTTTTTTTTGTCACCCTTAGAAATCTTATTCGACATGAACATGATTAGTCTCGATGTGTGGTATCTTAGTGTACTTTGATTAAGAAAATCAGTGGCTTGGCAAACAAAAGCTAAGCTTCGTATTTCTTTTAATCTCCTTGTTTTTTCTATATGTTTAATTTGTTTTTTCTATATGTTTAAAGAGTGCCCGTTAGTTGACGTTGCCTCTATTTCCCAGCAGATAGTGTATCAAATTTTCACACTCAACAACTCCTTTTTAACTCCAATCACATTTTTTTATCCTTATAATGAAGAAGCAGTTGTGGGCCGGATTGGAGTTGGTCGATCAGATCAGATCAGAGGCAATATGAACGTAACACAACTCAGCAAATGAGCAGCTAGCCATGGAATTATTATTGCTTTGTATTGTAGAATACAAGCAGCTCATCTTCATCAAAATTAAATCCATCCTATCCGCCATTACTAACTGCAAGCTAGCTAGTTGCATTGCATGCAATGAATTCCCAGCTGGGGGTTTCAATAATATATCAAAATCGAAATTTTCTTTCATTGAAATCTAAAAAATCATTGTAGTTTGAGCTGGCTAGCTAGAAAGCTATAATAATAACCCGGGCAGTGTGGTTGAGTGGAAGAGACTCATTCATCCTTAACCAAAGGTCAATGGTTCGATCCTTGAATTGGCTTTGAGTATAGAACAGCCTTAAATCTCAAGCCAACTAGCGCATGTCCCACCCAATAGAGGTGCCTACAATCTAGTGGAGGGGATTAGTCACTGTATCCCGACGGTAGAAACCCTAGGCTATACCCAAAATAAAAAGAAAGCAACCGGTACAAGGGGTGGTTAAAAAAATACAAACTTGTAATCACAAAGTTACATGTTCAAATCCCTGCAGCTTTCTTGATTTGAACCGGTCAGCTAGGCAACTTAGGTTTACCCAATGCACACCCATCAGTAGTGGCTGGAAAAAAAAAGAAGTCAACGGGCATGATCACAATTACTTCTACATGCAAGCTACGTTGATAGTAGTGCAATGAAGAACAATATATAGTATGGCATTTATGGAGCCATGCCATGACAGGCCAGCACCGAAAGGTGGCATGGGGATGTTGATAGTTGATTAGTTGGTACAGAATTGCGCTGCAGAAGAAGTAACGTTGCAGATAAGAGGGCGGAGAGAATAACAATGAAATCCTATTTGTTACATTATATTCTTTAATTTGTGATAATGCATGCCACGTTAACTGTACTATCATTATCGTTCTTCGTGGTTTCCAATAGAGTATAGCATTGACTTTGAAGCCATATTCAATTCATAGCCTGCAAACAAAAATATATTCCAGAATTTAGTGAAGCCGAGCGCTGACTTTTTACTATACGCAGTACTTGAGGATAGATGATGCATGTGTTCTTAGGTTACTGATTAGATCTTTGCGCTCTTGAATATGTATATAATGCATTATATATCCACCGCATCGTGGAACGACAGCCTTCTTGAATCCTAGGTTGTCCAAAGAAAAGGCAGGCTATCTCACATGACAACTTCAAAGGACCTGAAACTTAATTAGTTTGGCAAATGGTCAAAAGAGGCCGGCGATTGAGGTGGGAAATTAAAGGTGCAGTGGTGTGACATGATGATGAGATAAAAGGAAAGTACGTGATGCATGTATTGATCTACGGTGGATATGGACTAGAGAGCAACCTTAAATCTCCTGTGGGTGCCTACAATTCAGTGGGAAATTAGTCACTGTGACAAAATATTTTTCCTCACATTTTTTTTGTTACTATAAAAATTCGTAGCCACTACCAAGGTGCTAACCGAGTAAACTCAAACGTGTGTAATATACTAATATAATGAGATGTAAACAAAGTTCTTCACTGTGAATGTGGAGCAAATGAGATCTCCAATTTCTCACAACTTTCTTGCCCATAGCATTCACCATATGAAAGAAATGGTCCCTTGCATTAACATCGTTTTTCTTTTCCTTTTTAGTCTTCTCAATTTTCATTTCTAAGTCATTTTCAAAGGTTCGAAACATAGCTAGGTTCACCACTATCCAACCTCTCACTTGAAGCCCACACAGCTATACGAAAAAATGACACATTTTAGGTGTGGTCATGTTATTTTAATGATTTTTTTTTTGGGTTAATAATCTCGTGTACATTCTTGAACAATCAAATTTGCAAGTGAGTTTTATAAAGCTTGCAAAATATTTATTTAAAAAAAGAAAAAATAATGCACGGCTGTGGTATAAAAAAAAGTGCAGATGCTATGAGAGTTAGCATGTTAATTAGCTGGCCTGGCCTTATTATAAAGTCTGCAAAATATTTGAAAAAGAAGCATAATACATGTTACGATTTAAGAGTTGGTACTTTAAAATGATAGGTTTCACACATGAACTTATAAAGCTTATAAATATTTTCAATCATAGGACAATTAAGATTTAAGAATAAATGCCAAACACTTTGTGCTCAGATGACATGTAATGGTTTTGTCATGAGGTCGAGCCTTAGTGCGTGGAGCCAGTATCTACTCTTTGTAGATTTAATTATGAGTAGTGTAGATTTTAGTTTACCAAAAACATTTAATTATGAGTAGTGTAGATTTTAGTGTTTAAGTTTGCATAGTAAAGTTTGTGATAATCACGAAAATGTCACAACGTTTTTTTTTTTTAAATATGATATGATCCGTCCGATTTTTCCAGATGTAAGGCTAAGATTGGTTCTTTGTTTTCACCTAAGAAATTGTTCTCATATGATCCAATACCTATATGTATATAATCTGGCTCAAATGAGGAGGACTAGACTTCTTGTGAGAACTTGCAGACTAATTTATTTATCCATTTAGAATGATCAAGGGTTAACATTAAATTAAAAAGTGTGGTAGCTTTTTCTATAATTATTATACTACACTGGAAAACTTGATAGTGCTTTTGAGAATAACTAATAATGGACTCATGATAATGACAAAAACTCCTATGAGACCATTTCTAACTAACAATGAACTCATGATAATGGCAAAAACTCCTATGATAGACCGTTTCATTGATCATCATCTGTGACATAGGTCGAAATTTTCACAACTATTACACATTCCCTCATAAAAGTAACTCTACAACCTCTAAATATATATTAGATTTTGATTTAAAAGTATTATGTTTTTCTCAAAGGTATCACATATGTCATAATAAGTATTACACTTTCACTCTCCGCCACCATCGGCATTCAATCCTGTGACCTTTCATTTGATATGGTAACAAATTAAATGTGTCATTTCACTACATAGTAGTTGGCTTATAAGTAACTTTTTAATCCTTAAATATTACATTTTGCTTTAAAAGTATTGCATTTTACCCTGCACAAGTATAAGTTTTACAATTTCCATCATAAGTAACAATTAATATAATCAACATATATGGTTGGTGTAATGGTTCAACATCTTGTCCCTTAAACATGAGGTTGGGGGTATGATCCCCACCCACGTCCACTTAGTGTGTTGACTATACAATTTATCTATGATTTTTATTGACATGTGTCACTGAGTGTTTACCAATGCACCATAATAATTACAAAAATGTCACCTCATTTTTACAATTTTTAACATAGTAAAAATGTTAAGTCTGATTATATATATATGTATAGTCTTACTTTCTTTTTGCGCATAAATGTATTGTCGAGTGACATAAACTAATAACTTTATAAATAAATTACCTTAGCTTCCATGTACTCATTTAAGCGCTCTATTAGTAATTTAATTTATGTTAGGTGTATACTTAGTAAACAATTACGTATACTAGCGGCAAATCTATAAAGTGGCTCCACATACATCAAATAACAATATAATCGGTGCATTATTATTAATTAATAGCAAAAATGTCAAAATAGAGGAATGACTAACAATCAGAAGTTTGAATTTACGCTCAAAAAGAAAAAATCTGTGGTTTGAATTGGCACAGGGTCCGAACACATGCAGGAAGGTCAAGTTGGAAACTACAAGGTCTTGGAATCTAGTTGGGAGAAAGCTTTTGATCCCAGAAATGGATGGGATGGTTGGAAATGACTAATGAGTAGTTGGGAACATCAAAGAAACCAATCGTTAAAGAACATGTGTTGTCTTCTCCGATCCCAGGAACTTGTGTTTCTTCCCTCCCTCACTTGTACAATTGTATAACATTAATCATGCGCCGCTAAAATTGAGTAAATTGTGTCACCAATTTGGGTAGTTGATAGCACTATTCAATCAAAATATCATTGGCCATGATAAGTCAATTTTAAATAATTTGATAAAGTTTTGCTTGTCATTAGACTACTTTTAACATTGGTTCCTAAAATAAATCTGGAATGGATAACATGTCCATTTCATTGTATGTTAGTACATTTTGTTTTTGAGAAATATTGTTCGCGTGTATAAGCTATTCCATGGCTCCATCTAGTATTAAGCTACTCATGAGTTTTCAATAATAACTTTTTTTAATTTTCTATTTTACCCTAATTCAACCTAAAATATGTTTAGTTTTTTTTTTCTTCCTATAACAATATATAAATATAAATATAAATATACACGAGAAGGATAATTTGACTTATGACAAAATAGACATTGTTTCGTCATAATTGATCATCATAATAAAGTGATTTTTTTTTTCTTAGTATTGATGCTGCTCGATGATTATAGTGGATAAGAAGATTCATTATGTGATTGTTCTTTTGTTCCGTGATTTTTTTAAAGGATAACTTGTTTGAAATTTATTATGCATTATTAAGAAGGCTTGTATTTCTTTTGATTATTTTGTTGAAACATAAAAAAGCTTATGTGATTGTTCTTTTTGATAATAATCTCTCGAGACTAATTCATTGAATCATAAGCGGAAACGTTTACAAGAAAGATTAATGGAATGGACAAACATTCCTTACAGTCAGACATAGAAACAAATTTCCTAACAATGTTATCGAAAACTTGAATCGCAGACTGTTTCACAAATTTGAAGCGAAGTCGACAGGAGCACTCCAAGCTTATGTGATTGTTCTTTTAAATATTATTAAATGTTTTTCAAAAAAGACAAGGCTTGTATTTCATTTGATTATTTTGTTGAAAAATAAAAAAGCTTATGTGATTGTTCTTTTAAATATTATTTAATGTTTTTCAAAAAAACTGTGTTTCTTGTATGAATATTTTCTTTGGTAACAAATTAATAATAATAATAATAATAATAATATTATTATTATTATTATTATAGGGGCATTTATGTCTTTTAAAAACATAATATTAAAATATAAAATAGTGAAATCAATATATTTTATGCTGTTAAGCTAGTTGTTATGTTTAAAAGTGTTTGGTAAAATTAGCTTTTTGATAAGCTGATAAATGTAAAAAGACTAAAAAGGACATCTTCATACAATTTAAACAGTTTTAAATTTAAATAGGTTTGTTTATGTAATAAAATATAAAATAGTGAAATCAATATATTTTAATAAAATATAAAGTAAGAACATATATTTGAAAACATATAAAGTAAAACAAAATGTTTATAATTCATAAGATTAGTTCATACAAAAATCAATGTTCAAACACAAATGCCAAATTGAAATTATGAAGAGAAATAAGTCAAAAAGGTTTAGCCAAAAAGGTTTTAATTGGGAAGGGTAAATGATGTCATTTCATTAAAATAATAAGGTTAAAGATGGAAAAAAAGTTAGGAAGCTACTAGCTTATTTTGAAACGCTACCTTAGGTAGCGTTCAAAAATAAGCTCTTCTTTTAAGCTACTAGCTTATTTTAGGAACACTACCAAACAAAACTTATAGCTTATTAGTAGCTTAAAATAATCTATAAGCTCCTAAATAAGCTCTGCCAAATAGAGCCTATATAATGTAAGAATTGTGATATTATATCCTATCGTTATTTTGTCAACTAATAAATCAAAAGATCATTATCTTTTGTTCATGCATTATATTTAGTAGGAATAAGGTTCAAATTGGCCACTAAACGTAACCTGAAAATGTAATTAGGCCACTGAATGAAAAAATACTGTAATTAGGTCACTGGACACTCCAAATACATACAATTTCATCAGATAGCAGGTTACCTTTTATTTCATCAGGTTGCCTGTTTATGTGGATGGTGAATTGACATTTTAAAATAATTTTTTAATAATAATAACATTAAAAATAAAAAATAAAAAATTAAATGCCTTCTTCCTTGTTTAAAAAAAATTAATTAAAAAAATTAAAAATACAATGCGCATGTTAGTTTGTTTTTTTTTAAAAAAAATTTGTTATTTATTTTATTTTTGTTTTTAAAGTTTAGTATTAAAAAAATATTTTATTTTATTTTATTTTTTTTTGAAGGTAAACGTAGCTATTCCATTAATTCATAACATAAAACGTTTACATCAACGATCAATGAAATGGTAAACCATTCCTTACAGTCAGACATAGAAACAACTTTTCTAACAATGCTATAGAAAACTTGAATCGCAGACTGTTTCATAACTAGGAAACTATGTTCCTTCAAGGAGCTTAAAGCTTCATCAAAAATCTGGATCTTCGTCATCATTCTTTTTTGCTCGCCCATGATAAGATCAACACTTGCTGAAACCAAACTAAACGATTTATGATAATGATAATGAAAAGCTCGTGAAAGTAACGAGATGAAAAATGCCCGTGAAAGTAACGAGAGGAAAACACAATAATAGAGAAAATAAAAAGTGGTAAAGCCAAAGTAGGGTTGGGAGTTCAAGACTACCAACACAAACCCCAATACCTACCTACTATTATTTTATTCGAAGGGAAAGAAAATGGAAGAAGAAGATCTGTGGCGGTGGTCGGAGGCGGACGGAGCTCCGACGGTGGCCGGGGCGGAAGAAGAGCGAGAGCAAACATAGAAGGTGACCAAAACCGCCGGCTCAAAGCTCCATTAGAGCTCCGGCCGGAGGCCGGCGGTGGAAACCGAAGTTGAGCAGCAGAGAAAGGTGTTTGGTTTTAGAGAGAAAAGGGAGGCATCATTAGGGTTTTTTATTTTTCATGTTATTTTTAATAACATGAAAAATAAAAAATAGACAATTAAATGTCTGCTTCCTTGTTTTTTTTTTCTAAACAAAAGTAATTAAAAAAATTAAAAATACAATGCGCTTGTTTGTTTGTTTGTTTTTTTTTTTAAATTACAATTTTAAATTTTTTATTTTTTTATTTTTATTTATAAAGTTTAGTATTAAAAAAAATATTTTAAAATACCAACTTACCATCCATGTACGCAGCAACCTGATGAAATGGAAGGTAACCTGCTATCAGGTAAAATTGCATGCATTTGGAGTGTTCAGTGACCTAATTGCACTTTTTTTTTTCTTTCAGTGGCCTAATTGTACTTTGAGGTTACGTTCAATGGCTAATTTGAACCTTATTCCTATTTAGTATAAACTTTGCTTTGTTAGCAGTCACATGACGTGTGATTCAAATTCTATTAATGACAAAAAACTGGAGGTTTGTATTTGACTTTATTGTAGACACTATTATACAAGAATTTGGGAGTTCTAGGCAGGAGCGGAGCCATAAATATCATCCATGGAGGACGGAAGATTAAAATAAATGAGATATTTTTAAAAAATAATATTAATCATGTATAGAGATTCAACCTCTATTACAACACATATATACTTAACCATCTAAGCAATTTATCTTTTAATAATGTATATTTACATTATTTACTTATGTCTAAATATTTACTACCTACCTGCATGCATGCATGCATGCATGCATACATACATACATACACAGATACATATACATATACATATATACATACATACATACATACATACATACATATATATATATATATATATATATATAAATAATTTCAGGTGCAGCCGTGCTCTCCCGTGTGGGCCGTGCGGTCACGCACCACTCAATGTTACGAAATACACCACTCAATGTTAAGAAACACATCACAATGAAACACAATGAAATACACCACAATGTTAAGAAACACACCACATTGCATATTTGTGTGGTGTGTTTCTTAACATTGAGTGGTGTATTTCGTAACATTGAGTGTTGTATTTCGTAACATTGAGTGGTGTGAACCGCACGGGAGAGCACGACCGCACGGGAGAGCACGGCCGCACCTGATCGTGACTATATATATATATATATACACCTTGGTTGAAAAAAACGCTAGGCGCTCCTCGAGCATTCGGGGGCGCCTAGCGCCTAGGGTGCCAAGGCGGGACTAATCGGTGCCTAGGCGCCCGTGTATTTTTTATTTTTTAAAACTTTGTTTAATTTTTTTTAATTTTTTTTTAAGAATTGATAATTATAAACTATTTAATACTTTAATTGTTAATACTAAAATATTAAATATTAAGCTAAAAAACATCTAGAGTTTGAATAATTTAGGGTTATTTTGTTCAAAACGGTGTCGTTTGGAGTGAAATAAGCCATTTAAAAATGATGAGAACAATAGCTAATCGGCCAACTACGCGACCTAGTAGGTGCCTAGGCGGCGCTTAGGCAGCCTAGCCGGACGCCTAGACGACCGATTATAGTGATATGCTAGGTGGCAGGCTAGCGCCTAGGGTCTAGGCGCCGATTAATCGGGGCTTAGGCGGGGTTTTACAACACTAATATATACAAGGCCCCCCTATTACCCTATATATAAGGGGTGAGGTAGGGTGGGGAAGGGGGCAGCTCCGCCCATTATTCTAGGTCAATTGAGATATATAATGTGATTTATCTTTTCTATTAGTCTCTAAAGAATTATGTATTATAACTAGCAAAAAAACATCGTTAATTTGGCAATTAAATTGTAATGGGTCGGTAAGTAACCAAACAGAACCTAATGCCATACCTAGCCTTCCAAAAAGCATTTAAATGTAGTAATTCCCAACCATCAATGGAAATGCAAGACTTAATAAAAGAAATCTAAATGAAGGACCACGGTCCACGGACGCAAACATGCGGGTCATCAGGAGAAACGTCTTTTTTTTTTTTTTTTTTTTTAAAGGTTTACGCAATATATGTTATTCTATTTATTTATCTGATCTCATTTTAATTATTATGTTTATTATTCAATGATTAAATCAAATTTTTATAATTTATTTATTTTATTATTTTTAAATTTAATTTTTGAAACATTTAATAGTATTTTTATTATATTTTTAAATATATAAATTTGATATAATAAAATTGAACTAAATATTTCAAAAAATTAAATTATATTTTAGTCATTTAGTATTATGCTCATTGTTCAATTGCCTAAAGTGTTATTTGTTAATATGCTAAATAAATTTTGTTGAATATTTATTTAAGGGTATATTAACTAGTGATATATTCCGAAAAAGACATTTATAATTGTGTGCAAAATGAGAAATTGTATTTTACAAAGTCTTTAGAATATAAGTGCTAAGAATAATGTTTTATATATATTTTTATGACACTAACTATATTGTATTGATAGGGATTTTAGAATATCAAAATAATATATAATTTTTTTTTCTAGAAAAATTAAATTTGTAGAGACAAAAAATAAGAGTTAGTAATTGGCAAAAACTTATGTGAGACCGTCTCACCGTGGGACGGGTCGGGCTGGGTCAAGGTGAAAATGTGGTACTTATACGCACAAATGTAATACTAATCAGAAATAAAATTTTTATTACATATAATGGTAATGTAATACTTTTAAAGGAAAATGTAATACTTTTACATTTCAATTTAAAAGTATTACATTTCGATTTAAAAGTATTACATTTTTTCCTCAAAAGTATTATATTTTTCCTTATAAGTAAGGGGAACATTACTTATTATGGAAAATGTAATACTTTCGATGAAAAATATAATACTTTTACATTAAAATGCAAAATTATTACTATACATTTTTGTTCAAAAGTATTACATTTTCCCTTATAAATGACAATAAATTTATTCTTAATTAGAATTACATTTGAGTATATATATAAGTATGACATTTGCACATATAAGTATGACATTTGCATGTCGATTCAACCCGACCCGATCTGTCTCACAAATGAAAATATGTGAAGCGGTCTCACACAAGTGTGACGTTTAGTAATTTAATCAAATGTTGAGTCAAGCAAGCAAGGAAGTAAAACGTTAAATATGCCCAAAAGGCAGACAAATACCAATGCCAAACTTAGCCTGCAAAGACATATGCTCGAAATACCCAAAGAAAAATCTTAGACATAGTCTTATAGATATCCACTTGGAAAAAAGTTCAAAAATTGAAGTTTTATGAAAATAGGTTCCAAGTCAACAAAACATAAAGTTCAAAAATCTACATATATATATATATATATATATATATATATATATATATATATATATATATATATATATATATATATATATGGATGCACTCCCATGCGAACTGCCGCCCAGGTATATATATATATATTCACAGCCGTCCACGTGTCCAGATCGACGAATCAGATGCAATTTTAAAAAACTGGAATTTTTGTACACCTAGTTTCACTTACAAGTGCACCTAGATTCACTTACAAGTGCACCTAGTTTCACTTACAAGTGCACATATTTTCGCACCTATTTTCACTTAGAAGTGCAAGTAATTTACCTTGTTAATATTCATGCACCTATTTTCACAAATACTTTCACTTACAAATGCAAGTAATTTACCTTGTTAATATTTATACACCTGAGTGCAACATAGGTGCACCTAGTTATAACATTAGGTGCACCTAGAGTTCAGTGCACGTTATTCAGTCATAGAGTTCAGGCTATCATCCATCTTTTAGGTTAGTTTTATACTCTGTAGTGCATGTTTTTATGCCATACAGAGCAAAAGTTTGTGCCTACCAGTGCACATTTTTATAGTTAATCAAATAAAAATGCATAAATCACACTATTTTTTCATAAATACTTGAAGTGCATAATTTTTAACCGTATAATGCAAATATTTGTGCCTAGTAGTGCACATTTTCTCAACTAGCAGTGCGCGTTATTCAGTCGTAGAGTTCAGGCTATCATCCATCTTTTAGGTTAGTTTTATGCTCTGTAGTGCATGTTTTTATGCCATACAGAGCAAAAGTTTTTGCCTACCAGTGCACATTTTTATGGTTAATCAAATAAAAATGCATAAATCACACTATTTTTTCATAAATACTTACAGTGCATAATTTTCAACCGTATAGTGCAAACTTTTGTGCATAGTAGTGTACATTTTCTCAACTAACAGTGCATGTTGTTCAGTCGTAGAGTTCAGGCTATCATCCATCTTTTAGGTTAATTTTATGCTCTGTAGTGCATGTTTTTGTGTCATACAGAGCAAAGGTTTGTGTCTACCAGTACACATTCTTATGGTTAATCAAATAAAAATGCACAAATCACACTATTTTTTCATAAATACTTGCAGTGCATAATTTTCAACCGTATAGTGCAACTTTTTGCGCCGAGTAGTGCACATTTTCTCAACTAACAGTGCACGTTGTTCAGTCGTAGAATTCATCTTCACTTCGTCTTATTCGCTGGAAAGTAGCTTGTTCAAGACGAAAGGCAGAAGTGTCCTAGCAATAATAACTCTTTCTGTAAACTGTCCTCGCAAATCACAATCCGCCATGAACAAACCTCGAAAGCATTAGGTTCCTATTTCACTTTGTATGCAATGATATTTGTATCTTTGTTTCGTTTATATACAATCTATTCTTTTCTTATACTGTGTGTGATTAGTGGTAGAGCTTGACACAGAGAAAACAGAGTAACGGGAAAGGTTAGTGGAAAGACAACAGACGATTTTGCCCAAGAACGCTAATCTTACTACAGATTATTTAATGCACAAATTTTAAATCCAATGGTTGAGTTCATGCATCAAAATTAAATCAAATGGTCTATATCTCATCCTATTTCTCACGTAAGGGACTAATTTCACAGGATCTACCTAGTAAAAGGGAATGATAATCTATTTTGTACTAATAATATTACACCTTAAATATAAAATAAGAATATTAGGCAATTATGTCAATAAATAATTAATATTTTGGTACTATACATTAATTTCAGCTAGGAAATAATTAGGGTGGAAATAATTAATAAGAATATTAAGCAATATCAATGTCTTTCAGAATATCAATGTCATGAAAATGAGTTTCTAGAATTTCGGGATCTAATTTTTCTAGTATTGGGATCCCTCATCCAGAAAACATCCCTCTTCACTGCTTTCCCTCCACCTGCACCTCCCTCCCTCGTCAACTCCTCCGCCTCTCTCCTCATCACCGATGATGAGGCCGCCGCCGCCGCCTGCTTCTTCACGCTCTCTGTCACAACTGTATAAGTTTTCTTGAAGAATTCTATATTGATAAGCATAATTTGTGTATATACAGATTGGTGAAGACCTTAGTGTTCTCGAGGTAGTTCACCGTGGCTTCCTGCTACGACAATTAATTATTAACAATATTGTAATATGATTTAGACAATTATATTATTATTAAAATAAATATAGAAAAGATAAAGGAGATATAATTTAAAAAGTAAATATAGTGTCAACTATTATATAATAATGTATATTACATGTCAATTTATAAAGTTGTAATATGATTTCTTTTTCTGGGCAGTGGAAGAAGGGAATGAAAGAGTCATTAACACAGGAAGAGGATGGAGGCCGTGCAAAATGAAGAATTACATTTTTTTAAAAATAGAATTACAACTTTTTTAAAACAGAATTACAATTTTTTTAGTCACCAATCCATTGTATTTATAGATAGAGAATGTGAGAATTCTTTAAAAAAAAAAAAAAAAAAGAATGTGAGAATTATAAATTAGTAATGTGAGTTACTTTTCCAATTTACCTTCTTAATCAAATATTATTTCATGCTGATTCGGCCATTTCCTTTTCTATTTTCAGTCAATTAGGGATCTTTATAATTTTTAGTCAATTAATAATATTCGTTTCCAATCGATATTAGTTAATTTCCATATAACATTTTTTTACCAATTCAGGTTTATTAATTCTTTTACCAATTAATTAATATTAAATAAAAGTTTGGACGTGAAAGTTGAAGAGGAGGATTTTACTTTTATTCATAGTATAGATTGTTATTATTTACTGACTATATATAATATCTAGATAATTGGAAAAAAAATATGTTACTAAAAATAATAATATCTACTGTAAAGAGCAAAACGTGGATAAAAATAATGATATACTCAAAAATATACATTTTAGTTAAAAATATTACATATTTGAGATCTATCACATGTGAAACAGTCTCGTATATATTTTTGTGTTAGAGTATTATTCCTCTAGTAAAAAAATAATAAAACTAAACAAAATAATAATAATAATAATAATAATAATAATGTACAGATATTTAATTAGGGATAATATTGAGGATATTATTTTTTCCTTCTCTATCAATTCAAATTTCAAAGTACTATTTATCTTGATTTTTTTAATCAGAAGGATAATGAATTTATTCTATATAGAAAATAGATACACATCACATCAAATAATCCAAATATAACATAAAACATTTGTATAATATTTCAAATAATCGAATCAACTAATACTCAATTAATAAACATACTCATACGAGGCCAATAATGTAATATACACTTCCTTCGTCGTTATCCATCCATCAATTAGCTAAGAAACTCCAAACATCCACCAAAGCATGCACCAAGAAGTGACTAAATTAAGAATGGCAATTTATCCCTGACCTCGCAGGGATCATCTTTAATCCCTGCATCAATAAGGACGCGAACATGGATAGGGATAGGGACACCCTTTTTAACTCGGTCCGTTCTCAGTACATAAGTAATTCTAGGAGCAAATTAAAAGGCTTAGAAACCAATATAATGGTGCTATTCAATAAGGTATATTGAACCCGTTAAGTTAGACGGTGGCTATGGAAAAAAATATTAGGTTTCGTGAGGTCAAAAGAGCTATTTAAATATTAAATCCAATAAGCTAAGGAGAAAATGCTATTCAAACCAACATTTTAAATTTTAGTTGAGTAGGATCAATAAACTAAGGGAATAAGCATTTCAAGTTTTAACTGAGCAAGGTTAATAAGCTAAGGAAATTAGCCATTTACCAAACACATATTTTTCCTTATTAACGGGTTAAACATTTATTTTTTATCAAACAAATCAAAGTTTAACCGATAAGTCATTTTTCAAACACCCACAAAATCTATAATTTGAAAGAGACAAACTCCCCATCCCCATCCCCCACCTATTAATCACCGAAAAATTTTCAAAAAAGGAGAGGAGAGTAGATAGATTTTTCAATCTCTACTTCTTCCTCTCTCCAAACTAAACGAAATATATTTGATAATTTTTAACTTTGATTAATAATGAGAGCATTTTTGTTTATAGTGTCTGCGGATTTATGATAAAAAATCAAACTAAAAGGAAAAAGTGCATAGTATTTTTGTTAAGAATAAGTGTTAAGTAGGCCATTGAATTTTGTTAGCATGTGTAATTAAGTAATTGAACTAAGAAGTGTAGCCATAAGTCACTATTTTATTCTCCATTTCTTACCTGTGTGACTAAAGTTTTCAAAGAAAACATCACGCTCTTAAAGCTTCATTGAATAATGTTGATTCAAATGTCCAACACTTGTATTAAGATTTAAAAAAAAAAAATTTAAAAATTAATTTCCGTATGTGTGAATCTACTATTCATATCTGTCTTTCTCCATTTCTCCAAATTTGGAGAATTAGTTAAATGGATTCTCCAAATTCTAGAAAAATGGAGAACAATTCTTCATTTTTTCTTTTTTTATTTCTCCACTTTTCTACAGTATTTTTTTTTTTTTTTTTAAAAATGATTCATTTCTCCAGTTGCCAATTAAAGCTTTTAAAGAAAACTTCAAACACTCAAAGCTTCATTGATAATCTAGCTAGATTCAAATGTCCAACACTTGTCTTTGAAAGTCAAAAATCTAATTTGTAGTATTGTCCGAATGTAACTAACTCAAGGGGACGTTACTTTGTAGCAGAACTTTGAAGTTTAGAAGTTGGATAATGAAAATCAATGTGAGTCACTATGTGAATGACCCTTGTTTGAAGGACTATTAAAACGAGTAGGAATAAGTAATAATGGGGCCTTATGATCAAACCCTGTAAAAGGCTCAACCATTATAATTCTTATATCAAAATTACATAATAAAATCCTCTAAAGTATATGAAAAAATTGAAATAGAAAATTTCTCAAACCACTATAAAAATCTTTCTTTCACTCTTTTTATCTTTTACTTTTGTTGTTATTACACACATAAGAACTTAAACACTCAAAACCAGCCAGCTACAAGCTTTTTCCTTTTCAGAACATAAAGTTATATTGCTTCGAAAATATTAACCAATATGATTCAAGACTAGGGTTACCTATGCCTACCCAGGCCACGACCCAAATGTTACTCGTGTTAAAAATTTTGCACCACTATTTGCACTATCTAATACTTACGTGTAATTAATGAATATATAAAAATTAATAACACTTTTTAAAAATCATATTAAATGGTTTAAATTTCTTTACTACCAACATTAAAAAAAAAAAAACTTTTTTATGAAGTTAGGTGAATTTTTAATTATTTGCTTCCGAATAGTACAACAATGTAGGGGGAATATAATTACCACTAAAAGTTATAGCATTACCCATTAAAGTGTAACCTAACGCTTAAAAGCTAAAACTTGAATGGCATTGAGGAGCTACAACAAATCAATTTAAATATCGTTAAATATAAGGACAGTACATTTCGGTCTTCAATTATGAATGTTTTTTTTGTTTAAAATAAACATAAAAAATATGACGGTTCAACATACTTTGTAGAAAAAAGATTGAAATATCTTTGTATTTAACGATATTTCAAACATTTTGTTGCTGGAGGACTAAAATTGATCATGCCATGATAATATTAGGACCAAATGAGGATGTTCTAATAAAAAAAGACTATAAGTCGATTGATACCTATAAATCTAGGACTAAAAATGAAATTAACTCTTTTGTTATTGGTTATTATATACCCCTTGACCCCTTCTATCTCATTTTATGTCATATTTACGGGTCAAATCAACTTTTTGTTTGTTTATTTCAATTATTATTTTCTTATAATTTCTAAGTTTAATTTTTGTATTTAATAATATTTTAATATAGTTTCTAAATATATAAATTTTATATAGTAATTTTAAAGTTAATATTATGAAAAATTAAATTATAAATAACTTAAGTTAAACCTCATTAACTGAGCATGACACATAAAATGGGGACGGATGGAGTTGGACATAGGCGTTTAAGTGACCATGATTGCATATGAAATACCTTCCCCACTAAATATCTGTTATCGTAACTAAATTTCACATGCTTTGTTATTGGGTAGACACTTGCATGCTATGCTCGTTTGATATTTCACCCCATCACAATTTTGTATTTTTGGAATGGTAAGCAATTCAAATAGTTTAATTTGTAAACTAGGAGAGATAAATCACATTAAAAAATTTTTATGCAATTAACTCAATTGAGAGAGTGTTAGTAAGAATTGAATTTGTAATATTCAGGTATAAGAATAATGTTAATTAACCCACTTGGCTTCCATTTTTGAGACCATTTGATGGTGGTTACAAAAACCTTAACTTTGATGGTTAAATACCCTAATGTTTCAAGACTAATATTTTAAATTTCGCAAGATTCTTCTCTATGTATTCATTGATTTATTCTCTCTTTTTTTTTTTTTTTTTTTTTTTTGGGGGGGGGGGGTTTTGTTTTTT
>NC_044927.1:19344268-19380770 GCF_003576645.1 Ipomoea triloba
TTTTTTTTTTTTTTTTTTTTTTTTTTTTTTTTTTTTTTTTTTTTTTTTTTTTTTTTTTTCGGGAGGGGGGAGTTATTTCTTTTGTTCTGGGATGTACCTACATTGCCGACAACTCCGTAAATAAAATAAAATAATATAACAAATACAAAGAAACTGAACACTAAAGTGAAGTTGAAGTAATGATAATATGAAGTGCAAACGTAAGTTGTGTTATGCCCATAAGTAAAGATAAGTAGAACTACAGTTTGGACTTTAGCAAGTGTTTGATTATTAGTCTTGAAGAGGCTGAGCTGATAACTATTAAGTTCAATTTTATAGCATTAAGATTTTGATCAAGGCTGTAAGTAAGTTCAGTGACTGTACCAAAAGTGTTGGCAGCAACTAGTCAATTCCAGCATACTACAATCAAAATGTTACATTGACGGTTAAAGTATAATGAAATAAAATTGAACTTTCAGTACTATTTATAATAACTTTTGACATATTGATAAGTTTTAATAGACAATGGATATCAGAGTAGGTCACAGATTTGAGTAATATTATTTATAATAACTTTTGACATATTGATAAGTCTTTAATCGACGATGGATATCAGAGTAGGTCAGAGAGATTTGAGTAATGAAGCTGAGATGAGTACGAATTAGGAAGATTTGAAGGAGAGCAACAGAACAAGGTTTTGTATTTATGTGTGTGTGAATATGTATAGGTTTCTTTGTTTACACGTAGGTTCAACCACCACCAAACTTTTTAATTTTTATTTTTTTGAATACATTTACTCCCATCTGTTAGCTGCATTTACGTGTCTTCAAACATCTCTTTATGTATCCACCATTTCTCTTCTCTCCACCAAATTGTGGACATATATTATCTGTGCAAGTCAAGATTTCAGGAAGCTAACCTAGCTAGATAGAGTTCTGAACACCCACATTGCCATTGCATTATCTCTCTTCTTTTTCTCCACTACCCTTTTGCAGAAATTAAAGCCTCTGATATTCCACACCCATTGCCCATTCTCCCTTGTTTAAGAATATACCATTGTTACCTTGGTGGCACTCTGAGTTTTTCTCCGCCTAATGAGTGCCATCACGGTAGTAAAAGGCCGGCCATCTTTGTGAATCTTGAGGTTTCATTTTTTCTTATTATTTTGGGTGGCAATGGCGGTTTCAGAGCGAACTAAATGGGCTCTACTAATGACGGGGAGAGCTGTGAACGATGTTCTCGGTTTTGTCGTCTTCTCCGTCCTCGACATTCTGGATTTTGTCTTGTGTTACACTTACAAAGTGATAGATTTCATCGTGGAAGCGGAGTGGAGGTCGTGTTACTGTTCCTCGTCCAAGGAAGCCATAACCAACGGCGGCACGATCTTGGTGTCGGAGCAAGGAGAGTCCAAGATTTTGTGTCTAACCTCTTCTAGCAAGTTGCAGCTAGAAGAGGTTTCGGACACTCTGTATACCCGGCCGTCGTTGGTGACCCAAGTCTCCAAATCCACCGTGAATGAGCTGAAGATGCGGCGCAGAGTGGAGAGCATTCGCCAATCTTGCGGCGAGCATCATCATAACAGGATGAAGAAGGGCAGGGTGAGATCAAAGTTCACCATCAACTCCACCATTGTTGAAATCCTTCAAGGGAGGATCGGAGGGAAGCCGTCGCATCCCATTCCCAGATGGTCGGATTGTGATTGCGAGACTTGCAATTCTTGGGCATCTTCTTGCAAAGACACATTATTCGTCAAAGTCGATGGCGCCAAAGGTATCTATTGTCTATCTTTCTTAGCTCACTAGTTCAGTGGACAGAATTTAAGAGACTGAGTCCACAAATCCCGACTTTGTCTGCTGAGCTACTGAGCTGGAGATTCAACCTCCTTTTGGGGGAAGAAACATGAAACTAACTTGGGTGTTTTTGTTCCATTATTTTGAAGAAAATGCGCAAGAAGATGTGTTGTTCATCCACGGATTCATTTCCTCTTCTGCATTTTGGACGGAGACGCTATTTCCCAACTTCTCAAAGTCTACAAAATCCACGTACCGGTTGTTTGCGGTAGATCTGCTTGGGTTTGGGAGAAGTCCCAAGCCAACAGACTCCCTTTACACGTTACGAGAGCACCTAGACATGATCGAAAACTCCGTCCTCCACCCCTACAAGGTCAAGTCTTTCCACATCGTGGCCCATTCTTTGGGGTGCATTTTGGCCCTCGCGCTTGCGGTCAAGCATCCCGGACTAGTCAAGTCCCTCACATTACTCGCCCCAGTAAGTTCCCATTTTTTTAAAAAATTATGTATGCTTCACTATTTTGAGCAGAAGCAACTAAGTTTAGCATCTTACCTCTTGAAAATGTGATGGAACTGTTTATAAGAAAATAAAGTTGTATTTTTACTACTAGCTATATCTTTAAGCGCTTGATCCTAACAGTTTACTAGGGGCAACACTAATAATGATGTTGAAATGTGGGAGCAGCCATATTTTCCGGCACCGAAGGGGGAACGAGCGACGCAGTACACAATGAGACAATTGGCGCCGAGACGGGTGTGGCCGCCGATCGCGTTCGGGTCGTCCGTGGCGTGTTGGTACGAGCACGTAAGCCGGACGGTGTGTCTTCTCATCTGCAAAAACCACCGCGTCTGGGATTTTCTCACCAAACTCATAACCAGAAACAGGTCAGTTTTTGTGTGTGTAATCCTCCTCTTCTCTGCTTGATCTTCTCGATCTCTTGGTTGGTAGTTGAAGAAATTAAAGAAGCGTGTCAACGGGACCAAACACATTGACTACTTTGACTTTTATACAGAACCATTAATCAATATAATTCTTAAACTAATGAAATACTATCACTTTATTTAATGAGTTCTACCGTATCTGCTCCTAATTCTTAATCCTTAACTTCTACTTTCGGATATAACGGATATTAATAAGTTACTTTTTTTTTATGTGGGTCCCATAAAAGTGTTTACGTAGACTTTGAGTATGAGAGTAAACGTTAGAGTGGAGAATTGAAGTCCATATGTTATTTTCTTTATAACAAATTTTTTTTGTTTGGAATTGGAGCTCATATATTATTTTCTTTATAACAATTTTTTTTTTCATCCCAATGTGGCAGTTTTAATGGTTTTGATTCCTAGGCTAACGAACTAACAAATTTTCAAAAACTAACGAAGATTTTAACTGTTTAAAAATTGTAAATTACAATTTTGTTCCTATATTGATTAATAGGGTTGCATGCTTAATACAAAAGTGACCGGTTTAGCTGTCTTTACTGATGAGAAATCAAAATAACTAATGAAAAATTAGAGAGCAAACAGTGCATTGACAATTAAAAAGATAAAAATATTATTTTTTATATGAGTATATCGACGAAAAATGATTTATTTTAATTTTTAAATAAAAAATTTTCTTTTTGGGTTATACATGGTGGCTTGGAAACTCCCAACCGTATTCTCTAATTAGGTTTGGTTGTCCTAGCTGCCTCAATATTCTGATTTAATGCAGTTACACTACGGTCATTGTCAATTACCTTTAAAAAATGTAATGACATCTATATTTTGTGGCTAATAATTTTTTCAAAGTAGCGATATGTATAATTATCCTATTGAGTCAGAGTATGGGACTTGTTGGTAAAGTAGGGGTACAGCTAGAGTTCATGTCACTTCTAAACAATAATTAATGACATTAAAGATTATCCAATACCATGCAACGTAACAGCCCGGCTCCTCACACTTTCTTCTTAGCAGCATTTAATGTTTTCATTCAGATGCATAATATGACAGGATGGAGATGTTGGTCCATTCATAACAACGCTCCACCAACCGCATCTCCCTACCCACTTAATTAATTGGCCGTGAATATAATATATATATTTTTTGCATTTGTTTAAGTAAACAATATCGTCGCATAAATTTTACTCGAAAATTTGTGATAATAGAGAAAAATGGATGCAGGATAAGAACGTATTTAGTGGAGGGATTTTGCTGCCACACGCACAACGCTGCATGGCATACCCTACACAACATTATTTTCGGAACGGCCTGCAAAATGGAAGGGTATTTGGAGGTAGTGAAGAACCGGCTGAAGTGTGACGTGACGGTTATCCATGGCCGAGACGACGAGCTCATCCCGGTGGAGTGCAGCTACAACGTGCAGTCAAGAATCCCCCGGGCGCACGTTAAGGTGGTGGAGGACAAAGATCACATCACCATTGTTGTTGGGCGGCAGGAGGCTTTTGCTAGGGAACTTGAACAAATTTGGAGAAACTCAAGCAGTTCAACTACCTAGGTTCAATATATACGTGTTGTGCATCCTCTGATGGTCCGAAACAACCACCCTACATAAATTATTATCTTGTGTCCGGTTTAAGGAAATTGGACCGAGAAATTCTGATGTCCATAAGGAAATTAGGAGTTGATCTTGCTTGAGTGGGCAAGTTATAATATATAGTACTCCCTACATATATTGCTAAATGTGTTACCGGGTTGGGATGTCAAGTATTTCTATTTTATTATATAAAGTATTATCATAAGAAAAAAAAAACCCGAAAATTACTACTAATTTTTATACCAATCATTTAAATTTGATTTTTGAATCAATTTTAATTCTACCTTTTTATTTTTTTATTTTTTTATTTCCTATACGTTAGTCAAAGTGATAACAACAACAACAACAACAGACTCCGGTCAAGAGTACCTTATTAATTTTCAATCCTTTATATCTTTTTAATGAGTAACATTACATGTAATATATTTTTTTTAAATATATTTTTTAGTTTGTTTTAACTGGCGTACATAATACTTAACAATTAATGAAATCATTTATTTTTTCCTTTAATAAAATCAAAATATGTAATGAGGCCCCAAAAGAGGTGGTCGAGTGGATGAAACATGACTCTCGTATGTAAATGTTACGAATTTGATTATTAGCAATACCCTGACCTCTCTATTAATTAACTCATCGCACAGGGTCATTCTAGTACAGTTTATCTCTTCAAACTATTAGAGAAGAACAATGCTTCCCTCGTCATAAAAAAATTATAATAAAAATTTTATTTTTAAACGTACACCTATCATTTTTTCTTCTCCACTATTGTAGCAATATATGTTGGTCCTTGTTGGATATCTATCAACCACTATCAAATTAATGCATGCCTTCCTGCCGGCCTTTACTCGGGGAAGTATTAGTTGTATGTATAGTAGACCTTTATTTTGTGTATGTATAGTAGACCTTTATTTTGCTGTGAACCCGAAAGTGACCACTGAACACCCAACTCAATAAACTGAATTTAATTAGGTGGCGTTTGAGTTTTGATTAGTACTTTTATACGCTAGTACAGTACGTTACTATGAGATTTGATATTCATAGATTGATAAATTCATTATCTTTGGCATCCCCTACTTTTGAACTATGAAATCAAAAATAAGAAAGAAAAAATAAATAAATGTGTGTCCATGTTTTATATATTTTATTTATTTATTTATTTATTTTTATTCAAATTCCTACTTATTACCAAGCAAAGATACTCCTCAACTCAAACTTTTACTATTACCAAATATTTGATTCCAATTATCATTCCAACTCAAATGTTTGAACCAAACACCCCCTTAATTATATTATATTATCATATAAATAGCTATTCAATAATCTTTATTTATATAACTAACACTAAGTACTTAAAATCAATCCAACCCAAACAACACAATTATTATACTCTGCTAATAATAATAATAATAATAATAATAATAAATTTTAAAACTTAACCATAATATATTAACATGTCTGAGTAAAGGTTTATTTATTTACAATAGGTTTATGTTGGAGCCGAGGGAGGGTTTAAAGGGTCAAGTTCAATATCTTACTATTGAAACGTGACACTAACCGTTACGTAAATATTAAAAAAAAAAGTTGTATCATCGTTGTTTCACTACTAGTTTTAACTTTTGTCATAATAGTAAATAAGAGTTTGATCACAATTGGTATATATTAGAATAAGTTACGAGTTTGAATGTCATCCAAACGTGACACTTGACTAGCGTAATGATAAAGGCTTGATCCTAACAGTAATAATTACTCCGGTATTTCTTTGGACAACTTTCACTCTACATCCTCCATACACATCTCAAATGACTAATCTAATACATAGAAAATTCTTTAAATTTAAATATCACTTTACAATCATTTGTAAAATTGATGTAAAATTGCATATTATCATGTGATCTTAAGAAAGGATGTATATGAGCTGAACTAGGATATGATGTCTATTTCTATTTTCTTCCTGCAGGTTGCAATATTGATTTGTGTTTTGCTTAGGGTGTATAGATAAAAATAAATAAATAAATAAAAGTTTTCAAAAAAAAAAAAGATAAAAAAATAAATTCTCTGTTATAGCCACCCACCTGTCAGCCAATGAAGTAATGGAAAATAGTGTATAGTATGAGCTGAGCATCAAATGTGGTAGGACCAGCCAGCAGGGTGGATCACAGATTCACAGTAAACTGCTTAGCTATTTGGCTATTAATTGGCTAAGCTAGTTGTGTACCACAGCTAGCTAGCAAAATCTGAACCCAACCCCTTCCATTAACTCCAACGCCATAGCCCTATATTCCTTTATTTCCTTTTTATAAATTTTTAAGATACTTTTTTGTTATAAAAAAAATTTGTGTTATATGATGGGTATATAGCCACGTGTTTGATAATTAGTGACTATCAAATTATGTTAATTAATTGATGTATAGTTGATAGTGAATAATGAATTGTATCATCATTGTCATGATCATTATTGATTGTTATATATGCATCTCCGGTTTAACTAGAATTGAAATACAGATTTAATAAGTTTTAAATTTTAGATGTTTATAATTTTTTTAATTAAAAATATCACTAAACAACTTTTTACACTTTTATATTTTCAAATTATTATATAAATAAATATAAATTAGTGGTAATAAATATAATTTTCATCAATTAATGGACAAGGTGATCTTTAAACACAATAAATAAAACCTACTAACTTAAAACGTTACTATTTTAACATTCCAAGTTTTAACAAACAAGTGAATTTTTTTTTTAAATTGATACTAACATTAATTTTTGTTTTATTACCATTTACCGGTGTAGAACTTTTACTTGAACACCAAACCAATGTTAACCTTTACTTCACTTTATATTATCATGAAATTTTCATGTAAAAAAATTGAAATAACAAAATTGTTGATGGTTAACTTAAATTTATTATTTTTTATTCAAAATGGCAAAAATATATATTAGAAAACTTAAAGTTATTGTACTCTACCAATCAATATTGGTACCACCGATAGTACCAAGTAAAACCATGGATATATTTTTATTATTGTATTGGATATTATCAATACTAGTGCAAATATATATATAGTACTCTCAAAACAATCAAGAATATCATACATGTTTGTAACCGATACTATTAATATCCTAAGAATATTCTAAATATATTAGGATATCATACTGCAATCTTTTGAATATATTACGTCAAAGAATAAATATAAAAAAAATTTGATTTTTATTTTGATAGAGCTTTTCCAAAGATTGGGTTGGCTTAAATTTTTCCTACCTGCCCACCAAAGAGGACATTTTCAATGCAGTCGGAGACTTTGGAGCCCTTTTGGATTGAAATTTGTGGGCAACGTAACGCATGCATGCACCACTGCTCAGGTTCAGGTACTTGCAAACATTGGCAAATTGGTTCACTGCCACACTGCATTATTTATTGCTTTCCGTCTAATACTAGTATTTGAATTGGCTGTTGGACGACTTGTGGAAAATAACTTCTCAACCATTTTGCGTGAATGACCCACAAGCTCAGATTGGTAAAGGTGAGATATTTTATTAATCTTGCCCCAAGGTTTAATCACCGATGGCAAGGGTCCCTCACACTCCGATCGACCCGACAGAATATTTGAGATTATGTAAATCAAGGTAACTCAGTGGCTCAATAAACATGGTTTAATTGTCGGTGCGTACAAAGGATCTTGTCCACTTTGGACGTAATCCTCACAATGCCGCTGCCATGTTTCGAACATTGATCTTTTGTCCCAAATACTGAATTAGTGAGCTAATTAAGTAGTGCAGGCGGGATATTTTATTAATATTATGTAATAGAAGGATGCTTCATCTCTATTTCTTTAGAAGTATTAAAATAATTGTGTTGGGCGAAGGCCGGTAAATGCCAAGTCTAGTACCCGGTGTGGCTAAGGGATTGTTGAGCAGAGGCCGGTAATAAAGAGGCAAGTCCAGCACCCAGCATCTCGAAAAATGTGATGGCGACACCTTAACTACTAGTTGTAGTTTTTGCGTAAGTGGTATGCGTTTGATCCTAACAGATTATGGTTGGTTGAATGCACATGTAAAAGTTTATAATTGTAATATATTCTTGAGTTAATTTCACCAAAGGTCCCTTAGCTTGTCTTTGGTGGCAATTCTAAATCTAGTTCCAGACTATCGTTTTTGTAATTTAACATTCCATGCTATTATTTTTTGGACACTTTTAGTCTTTCTAATGACTTTTCCTATTTTTAGTAAGGGCATTTTTGTCACTTCATATTTTCTTTTGTTGTTTTTCCGGTTTCAACCGGTTTATTAATTGGTTTAGGACTTTACGTAACATATGATTTTTAGTAACTATATTTTCAACCGGTTTTTATTAAAGTCATAAACCAATTAATAAACCGGTTGAAACCGGAAAAATAACAAAAGAAAAATATGAAGTGACAAAAATGCCCTTAATAAAAATAGGAAAAGTCATAAAAAAAACTAAAAGTGTCCAAAAAATAATAGTCTGGGATGTTAAATGTTAAAAACGATAGTCTAGAACTAAATTAGAATTACCACCAAACAAGGGACCTTTAGTGAAATTAACTCTATATTCTTCACTCAACCAGAGCTTTCATTTGCCCTTATTATCTTGAAGTCTTAATGGAAGAAATAAATCACCAAATATGTCTCAGCGACTAAAGAATTTTCTAATTAGGGTGTCAATTCCATAACTCTTTCTTTGTCGTTTCCAATGAAGCAAAGCTATGTAACTCTCTTTAATTAGGATAGAATTAACCTAGAGGAGAAATTAATTAATTAATTTATTTATTTATTTATTTTAGTTTTTTGTTGAAAGAAATTACCAAAGAATTCTTCATTGATAGAGTATGATCTAGTATGAGTGTTTCGCTTGGATTATATATACCCTATTATTGACTAGGCATGATGAGGAATATTGTATATTCTTGATAACCTGTACATTGAGAATACAATAGATATAGAAGAACTACTAGTAGACATCAACTAGAACACAAACTCTAATGTAATCCTAACACTTCCCCTCAAGTTCAAGGATGGTCGGGACGACATTGAGCTTGCCACGAAGGAATGAGAACCGAACACCAGACAGGAGCTTCGTGAAGATGTCATTTAGCTGGACCTCTCGCTTGGAAACCTTATCACGAACAAAGTGATAATCAATTTCCACGTGCTTCGTCCTGGCATGGAAGACAAGATTCGCACAAAGATAGGTAGCCCCCAAATTATCACACCACAGCCTAGGCGGAGCAGTTAGAGGAAAACCAAGCTCCTTCAGTAGAGACACGAACCACGTCACCTCCGTAGAGACGTCCGCCAGAGCTTTGTACTCAGCCTCGGTTGACGAATGAGCCACAGTCCGCTGCTTGCAGCACACCCAAGAAACAAGATTACCTCCAACAAAGACAGTAAAACCACTCGTCAACTTACGGTCGGCCGGATCACCAACCCAATCGGAGTCAGAAAAGGCGTGCAAATCCAAGGACTGGGAGTTACAAATTCGAAGACAAAATGAACCGTGCCTTTGACATAGCGCAAGACACGCTTGAGTAGACTTCAGTGAGCAGTAGTCGGAGCATGCATGTGCTGACATAACCGATTCACCGCATAAGCCAGATCAGGCTGAGTGACAGTAAGGTATTGTAGGACACCCGCTAGACTACGGTACTGTGTCGGGTCTGCGTATGGCGTGGAATCATCAACAGTCTGAACCAGAGATACAAGACTAGCTAACGGCTTACAGTCAACCATACTCGCACGCTTCAGAATATCATTCATATACCATCGCTGTGACAAGAGCAAACCATCACCATGACGAGCCGTCTTAATACCCAGAAAGAAAGAAGGACGTCCCATATCACCAACCTTGAACTCACGACCCATACGAGCCACAAGATCATCCACACGAGACGAATCCGAACCCATAACCAAGATATCGTCGACATAGACAAGCAAATAAAGTTGCACTACACCAGAGGAATAAACAAACAGTGAAACATCCGTTTTAGAGGGACAAAACCCAATGACCAACAAAAAATCATGTAACCGAGTAAACCAGGCCCGCGGAGCTTGCTTGAGCCCATACAATGAGCGCTGCAAGTGACACACATGATCGGGAAATGACTTGTCTTCATACCCTAGGCGTTGACGCATATACACCATCTCAGCAAGATTACCATTAAGAAAAGCGTTGTGGATATCGAGCTGCTTTATAGACCAGCCTCGCGAGACCGCAAGTGACAAAAGAAGTCGGACAGTTATAGGCTTGACAACCGGACTGAAGGTCTCAAAGAAATCCTGACCCTCGACTTGATTAAAGCCCTTCGCAACCAAACGTGCCTTATGCCGCTCAACAGAACCATCCACCTTTCGTTTAGTTCGAAAAACCCACTTGCAACCAACCACATTCATACCAGGCACATGGGGAATAAACCTCCAAGTGTGATTCTGCAATAATGCGTTAAACTCGAGATCCATAGCCTCACGCCATTTTGGAAACTGTACGGCCTAAGTAAAACAAGTAGGTTAAGACATATCCAACTGAACAACCAAAGCAGCTGGTCCACGAGACATACTATGCAATCGCATCGCATGAGACCGATGCTGACCTTTACGTGACTGCCGAACACGAGGACGTGCCCGAGCCGGAGTAGTAATAGTGCGTGAGCTATTCGAATCAAGACTACCCAAAGGCAAACCATCGCTAGGCCGATAAACCGGAGCTTGATTGGACTGCACGGCAGGAGGAACCACATCCCCAATTGAAACCGTACCACGGGTCCACACTCAGGGAATTATCCTGCATAGAGACACCACTAGACAAAGGAAAAATCGTCTCACCGAAGCGCACATGGCGACAGATAAAGACATTGTTAGTCGTTAAATCCATACAACGATAACAACGATAAGTCTCAGCATACCCTAAGAAAACGGAAGGAGAGGAGCGAAACTGCATCTTATGCTTATTGTATGGATGCAACAGAGGGAAATACAAGTAGCCGAAAACCCGTAGGAATGAATAAGAAGGAAGAGATTTATGAACACGAAAGTGCGGGCTTTCATTATTAAGAACAAGAGTAGGCATTCTGTTGATTAGGTAGACCGCAGTCACAAACGAATAATCCCAGAAACGCATAAGAACAGAGGCTTGAGCCAGTAGGGCTAAGCCGGTTTCAACAACATGACGATGACGACGCTCTACCCGGCTGTTTTGTTCATGAATATAGGCACACGACTTCCGATGATTAATACCAAGAGATACAAGAGTATTATGTAATTTTTTATACTCTCCCCCTAAATCATATTGAAGGGAAATAATTTTGCGAGAGAAAATGCTCACATGCAAACAAAAACGATAAAAAAATGGCATATAAATCAGTCTTCGCATGTATTGGATAAAACAAACAAACCGAGAATAATCATCAACGAATAAAACGAAATATTTATAACCACTAGCAGAAAGTAAAGGGGCAGGACACCAAATGTCCGTGTATACCAACTCAAGAAAATGACTACTAGAACGTTCAATCGCGGAAGGGGCAGCCGAGAGGCCTTCCCAACCTGACATGCAGTACACAAATGCGAACTAAGATTAGACGAACTAACAGATAATGAGCCTAAAATACTACGTAAAACACGGTATGGAGGTGACCCAATCTGTTGTGCCAAACCGCAGGCGACACACGAACAACAACCAACGGGGCAGGACAAGGACTCGGAACTGACCACGAATAGAGACCACCCGAAACGCCTCCTTTATGCAGGACCTCCTTGGTTGTAAGATCCTTCACAAAGAAACAAGTCGGGTGAAACTCAAAATAAACAGAATTATCTTTTGCAAAACGTTGAACCGATAATAACAAAACAGACAAGCTCGGAACAAGCAATATATCAGACAAATATAAAGAACGTGACTTAGCAGTTATAGAAGATGAACCAACGCTAACTATACGCATACATGTGCTGTCACCAACGCGTAGGATATCAGACCCCGTGTAACTAGTAGCACAAGACATCACAGAGGGATCTGGTGTAGCGTGGTTCATAGCGCCTGTATCTTAGAACCAGTGGTGCTCGAGGGCAAGCCAGAGTTGCCGGGAAGTGGTGCGTCGGACTGCATGATGCATCACCTCCTCAGAGAGGGAGGAGATAAGTATCGATAAGATCGCCTGATCCTGTTGACGCCAAGCTAGATGCAACGCCGCTGTCTGCGACCCAGTTGCAGGTGCGACTTCAACAGCCGCAACAGGTGCAGCGTCACCGGCGACAGCAGGCGGCTCCGCTGGACAAGGCAACGATTCGTCAACGTAACCTAAAAGCCCTTCACCACGCAAAAAGGCAGCAACTGAGTCCGCCAAAATAAATAGTTCCGATTGGTTAGCTTGATCGAAACAAAGTGATGGGCTGAGGTAAGTTGGTTGCCGGCTCGGGCTGAGGTAACTTGGTTACCGTGCACTCCGATGACGTGCCAGTAGTAGAGCCATCATCGCGAACGTTCGACATGGAAAAGAGTCGGGAGAAATCTAGTAACTGATACCAGATGAGGATTGTGTATTCTTGATAACCTGTACATTGAGAAGATATAGAAGAACTAGTAGTAGACATCAACTAGAACACAAACTCTAATGTAATCCTAGCAGGCATTAGTTTTGTGTAAGTTCTTGCACAGATAATTTTACTCATATTCTAATATCTTTTTTTTTATTTTATTCTTCTCATCTTTTTTCAAATACTGTCTACTTAAACCAATGAGCTAAATTCGTACAGACCTCTTTTGATTTTCCAAACCTGATAGATCATATGTCAACAAAAGGTGTTTTAGATTTGACTAAAATAATCAAAAGTAAAAACTTCCAAGCGGGTTAAAAGTTGAGTAAGATAGGTAAATGTATAAACATAAATTTTCCCATTAATAATCCTCAATAACCTAACACCCCATAGATAGAAATTTTAGAAACATCACTAGATGACTGTGCACTTATTATGTGTATCGATATTAATTAGTATGGATTGTTAATTTTAAACATAATATAAATAAAATAATTATAATAAAATATTATTCAAGCACTGCTCGAATCAACCTAACACTAGGATATTTATATACATTAATAAATTTAGTATGAATAATGTGCAAATTGGTCATTGAACATAACCTGCAAGTGTAATTAGGTCACTAAACTAAAAAAAAAAAAGTGCAATTAGGCCACTGAACACTCTAAATGTTTGCAATTTCACCTATTAGTAGGTTACCATCCATTTTATAAAGTTGTCTGCTTAGGATGGTGAGTTGATATTTTAAAATAATTTTTAATAATAAACTATTAAAATTAATAATTTAAATAATTTAAAAACTAAAAAAAAAAAAAAACCCCCCGACGGCCAGTCGGCCACCCACTTCGTCTCCGTCGGAGACGGGGGGAGGGGGGGGGGGGGAGGGGTGGCCGCAACATTTTTTTATTAAAATTTTTAATTTATATTTTTAAAATTTATTATTAAAAATTATTTTAAAATGCCAACTCGCCTTCCACGTAAGCAGCTAAGCTGATGAAATATATGGTAACCTGCTATCAGGTGAAATTATATACATTTGGAGTGTTCAGTGGCCTAATTACATTTTTTTTATTCAGTGGCCAATTTTCACCTTATTCCATAAATTTAAAATACCTATGTTGGAGAAAGTAATCACATTACAATGTATAATTGTGAACCAAGAAATAGAATTCCTCGCTAAAAAAGAAATGTTGGAATACTGGGTAACAAACTTAGGGTCAATTTGAAAATTCAGAAAATGACTTCCGGAAGTTAATTTTTAGAATTTTTTATGATGGGGTGTTCAAAGAAAATAAAGTCAACGAAAAATATTCTTTTTGGTCAATCGAAAAAAACTCAATTTGACAGAAAATATTCTTTATTTTCGCATGTCTCTCTTCTCTCTCATCCCTCCTCAAACTACTTTCTCGATTATTATTATTATTATCACAACCACAACCACCACCTGGTCCACCTCCAATCCTCCACCATCACCACAACAACCTCCACCACCACCACAACAACCTCAACTTCCACCATCACCACAACAACCTCCACCACCACCACCTCGACTATCGCAACACCACCAACATCACCTCAACCACCACCACCACACCACCAACATCACCTCAACCACCACCACCACACCACCCTAACACCACCACCACCAAAACCATACCACCACCCCTCCACTGTCACCAGCACCACCATCATTGCCATCACAACAACAACCACAACCACCACAATGACCTCCACCTCCAACACCACCACCACGGCACCACCGTCATTGTCGCTACCACAACAACAACTACTACTACTTATTATTATTATTATTATTATTATTATTATTATTATATAATAAATAATATGTTCATTTTTAAGATAATGCATGAATAAAAAAAATTTTCAATTTCTAAACTTTCAGCCAATTTTTTTTTCTTAAGCTTTACCCGAACAGTAGAAAATAAAATACCACCACCCCTCCACTACTACTGACTCTATTATAGTGCAATATCTGTTTCTAACCACTTTTTTTAACCCCGGCCCTCCACTACTACGGACTCTATTACAATGCAATATCTGTTCCTAACCACTTTTTTAACTTATTGAAGTACAAAGAGTCAATATCGCCTCAACTGAATCTCAAACCCATAACCTCCCATATGAGTGAGCAACTTGATGCCACTAGACCACAAGGTCCTTACTCCTTAGTCGAGCCTTTAGTTTTCAGACGGGAAACTAAAGAATACCATGAGCTTCTTTAAAAGGAAATGAATTATTTTAGCACAAGCTATTCCTTTAAAAAATAAAAGTAAAACTTTATGCCTTATGGTAATTATATTTGAAATTTTAAAATTTAACAATTTTATGTCGAATTTAAACCTTTAGTATGATTGGATATAATCACATATTAGCTCAAAAAGAGATTGTAAAGTAGTACTTGAGTTAATGTAAAACTTTCACTTTTGAACTAGCTTTTGCGTCAAAGCTAGGCTTTTAACTTGAGTGTCATATCATTGGTGAGGTTGTTTAGTGACAACTGTGTGCAGAAGCACTGCCGAGCTAGTATCAATGCACCAGACTTGACAATCAGGTAGTGCTTGGTACATCTGGAAATCCTCCTCCTTTCATTGATTTTAACCTTTGATATGCATCACCAAACATTCATAAAATGCACTGTCAAGCATTTTCAAATGCACTAGAGTTGACAATCAATGAGAATCAGGTTGTGCATGGTGCATTTCGAAATGCTTTACCTTGCATTGATATTGGGTTGATAGTGCATCCGCAAGTTCAGACGAGCCAAGTTGTCCACACATGATTAATATATGCCCTGGATCAAATGCAGACAGGCCTTTCCGTGCGTATTGCACCAATAGATATGCATAAATGCCGCACAATAACATGTTCAGAAATGCATTAGGATAAAATGCACAAATGCACCAGTATGAAATGCACAAATGCACCACAAAAATGCGCCACACCGTAGTGCATTTCTGAACATGTTGTGGTGCATTGTTGCATATCTAATAGTGACAGACTGCACGTCCACACGAGAACAAGAATATATATATATATATATATATATATATATATGGATGAGTTCTAGTGCAGGGTTGCTCCCTGGAAAAGAAATGGGGTTAGCTATTAATCAAATTTAGATCAATGAAAATTAAAAAAAAGTGTGTCCTCCATTAATGCTCTAATCTAAGCATTTGAGGTGACAGACAACCTAAATAAATTCATGAAATTGTTTATAAAATTAATAAAAATTTATTTTATTTTATTTTTTCTTAGAAAGTCAAAGCACCGTATAGCGGCCAAAGGTCTTGTGGTCAAGGGACATAGCTATGACCATCCCAAGTGAGAGGTCACAAAATTTGATCCCAGTAGGGGTGTTGGCTAAAGTATGTATGTACATATATTACATTCTAATAGAGTCAATAGTATTAAAAAATAAAAGCACCGTATAGCGAGAGGGAAAGAGTTTCACCATTTCATATAATGGTTTGAGTCAAGACAATTCTTTGTGGTCGAGCCTAAGTGATATCGTTTTTAACTTGATTTTAATTTTGGTTACCTAATTAAGTTGATGACTTAGTGATATTTTTTTTACACACAATCTTTTGTAATTTCATTATTCTTGTTGCATGCTGGAATTTTTTGCATATGATTTATTGTTTTGTAGGTATTGTATTAAACTATTAAATATTTGTTATATGTTTAGCGATTGAAATACCAATAGTTATACCATGGACCTGTGTCCACCTTGAAAGGTAGATCCATCATAATTTATATATTGAATGTTCATAATTTACATAGTAAATGTTCACAATTTAAATTGTAAATATTTAATTGTGAACATTTTATATATAAATTGTGAACATTTAGTATGTACATTGTGTATTTTAGATCATGGTCCACAGAATAATTTGCCTACAGGTTGGAGAAAGAATGGAATTATGTATAGAAAAATTGGGCTGGGTAAGATGAGGTTGGTTCTTTATTTGATAGTGGGCTATTAAACATTCCCGAAGTTTACTACAACGGGCATCAGGCCCAAGCACAGGCCCTTTTAGTTGTTTTAAGCTTTAACCCAGTCCACGTCATTTGCTTGACTTTTAAATAAATAAAAAAGGCCCAAAACAAAACAAAACAAAACTACTCCTCAGACCTCGGAGATATCGGAAGACCAAATTTAGCATTTTATTATTGAAAGATGGTATCATTGTTAAGCTAGTATATAAAAAATAAAGTTGTGCATTTGGTGTTACTATAATTTTTAGCATAGTGGTAAGTGTTTGAAATTGACAATTAATATTATTGTAAATTATGGGTATAACAGAAATAAAGCTATGACTTGTACTAGTTATAAATTTTGATGTAATGATAAATACTTGGTCCGAGCGTTGCCTTATTGGGCGTTGACCGAGTTCAGCCCTTGCTCGATTTGTTGCCTTGTTGGGCGTTGACCGAGTTCAGCCCTTACTCGATTCGAGATGTGGTGTTATGACTTACCATGGAAGGATGCGGTTAAATGGTTAATGTCCACCTACTTATCACAAATTGATTTTAAGTAGGATATGACAACCAAATAGCTAAAGAACTTTGTAGTTAAGCGTTCTTGGATATGACAACCAAATAGCTAAAGAACTTTGTAGTTAAGCGTTCTTGACTTACAGCTTCCAAATTTGCTCAATTTCATTCTCAACTATACAATTGTTAACCAAAATGGTTCTAATCAAGATTGTTTTGGTTTGGACAAAGAACTATTTTAGGTAAAAATTGAATAGTTAAAGATTAACTATTGGAAGTCGCATCAAACCCTTCCCTTTATATGAGAGGTGGTGGGTTCGAGCCTCAGTGGAGGCAATACTGATTCTTGTGCTTCAATAGGTTGAGAAAGTAGTTATGAACAGATACTGCATTGTAATAGAGTCAGTAGTATTAAAAAAAAACTATTGGAAGTCGCGTTTAACAATTTATTTGCTACGTTTTTTTTAATACTATTGACTCTGTTACAGTGTAGTATAGAGCCAATGCCTCCACTGGGATTGAAACGGTGACCTCTCACTTAGGAGGGCCACAAGGCCTTTGGCTAGACGGTGCAAGTTAATTGGATTTTTAATTAATTTGGCCTATTATTACAATGTTCATTTTAAACAAGGTTTATTGACGATTTTAATAGATGAAATTAGAGTGAAATTCTTTTTTGGTCCTACACTTATTGGGCATTGGACACTTTTAGTCTGATTTTATTAATTTTGCCACATTTTACCCAGTGTTATAAAAAGTTGGACAATGTTAGTCCATCGTTACAATCACCGTTTGTCAGTCGTGAAGTTGAAGGGCAATTTCGTCCTTTCAAGTCCAGATCTTAATGGAGTTCATTGCCAATGGATCTGGCTTGCATTTCTCGATGAATATGAAAGCCATTTGCACCGAACACTTGTAATATGAACTCCCTTGGTTGACGGTGAAGATGGAGGTGACCGACGGTGGTTGCTTCCCCTCTCTTCCTCCCTCTTTCTCGTTGGCCGCAGTAGCTGACCGGAGAAGCCACCAGCAACAGCAGGTGTTGGAGACGACAACCGCAACCGGGGTATTGATTAATAGATCTTGATTTTTCGGTATGTTATCAGGGAAATTGAATATCATCATCTGATCTTGATCTTATTTTTTTTTTAGCTTCTGGGTATTGATTAATTTAGCTTCTGGGTCGCCGGAGTTCATATGTTGCTAGACAGCTTCGAGCCGATCCACGACGTTCTTCTATGTGAAGGGGAGGATCTGGATCTATCCCTATATGAGGCCGAAGCCGGGGCGACGGATCTGTCGCCAGAGGAGATCTGGCGACTGCATGCGAGCGACACCGCCATTGACAAAGAAAAAGACCCGTTAGAGCTCCGGCTAATGCTTTTCCCTTCACCAAAGCAAACTCTTTCATTTGCTCTCTTTAATTTGCCCCTCTGTGTTTTGTGTTTATTGTTGATTTGTATATTGATGTTAATAGCATTGGCAAACCCTAAAAGATTAGGGGAGAAATCGTAACCTGATGGAGGAATTAGAAATGGAGTGTTGCAGCTCAACTACTGGTTGTCAATGGTGGGGTGATAGCCGAGAGATGAAGCAGCGGCGACGGCCCTCCCGGGCGATGAGTAAGCTCTTCTAGAAGCGTTGGCCATTGGATTCCATGGGAAACTCCGATATCCGGGATGTGAATTGAAGACATTTGGGCCTATCCGGTTGCTCCACCAGAGCCTGGAGGATCGACAAGTTCGTGAAGCTGTTCAGGATGCGAAACCACGGATTTATGCCGTTGAAAATCATCAGCGACTCCCTGAAGAAATTTGTAGTGGTTGACGCAAAAGTAGTTACTCCGGCGAACGAGGAACCGGAGCCGAGGTAGTGCGTCAGCGCTTGCAGGTCGTGGGCGGCCAACCGGTGGTTGGCCTTGTACTTGGACATGAAAGGACACAATTGCCCTTGTACTTCATGGTCATTAAACCGTAAATGTGACTGTGGACTAACATTGTCCACAGTGCCGGTCCAAACATTTTGGAGGCCCTGGGCGAAATTAAAAAAAAATGGGCCCTTATATGAAAAACTAAAATTTAAATTTAATACTACTAAAAGATAATAATATCAAATAACATGAAATACATTCATTTTCTTTAGATTGTTTCAAATATTTGTAATGTGCGTTGTGTTGCCTGTGCCTGTGTGCAGTGTTACAGAGGAAATAAAGATAGAACAAATTACAAATAAAATAAAACTTACAAAATTACAACGGATAATGGGGCCTAAACTGGCAAACAAAAGAACAATCATTGATCGTCCACGAAGATGCGAGGATGAATCAAATTGAGAAAAATTTTTATTGAAGAAGACGAATGGGTTAGCCGGGGTGTCGATTCTAATAGATAATTAGGTGTCCCTTCTCGATTCTATTTCTAAATTTATTTAATTAAGCGTCGATTCCAGCTTCCTGCAGTCCCATCTATTCTTAACTTTTTATTTCCTAATATAATTATAACATTAATTTTTTGTTTTCTAATATAACTATAACACTAATTATAACACTATAATATATATGTATACATATACATATATATGGATGGGCCCCTTCTAGCATGGGGCCCTGGGCGGTCGTCCATCCCGCCCGTGCTCAGGACCAGTCCTGATTGTCCAGCTTTTTATAAGTCTTGGTAAAATGTGGTCAAATTAATAAAAGCATACTAAATTTGTCCAACGCACAATAAGTATAGGACTAAAAATGGATTTTACTCATGAAATTATATTCTCTTAAAGAAGATACATTTTATATAAGTTTCTACTCTTTAGTAAGCGTGAAGTATGTTCTTAATGTTTTAATCAATAAGGTTCAAAAATTTACAAGCTTGACTTCATGCACAGACCTTAAATACAAAATTTCCAATCATTATCTATTGTAGTAATGATTTTGTCAAATCTAAATATGAACATTAAAAATATTATTACTTTTAAAATGTAAACATTTATAACTCTAAAAACATGAATATTCTTCTACTTGTTGCTACAATTATATTCAATGACTTTGCATTTCATACGTACGGAATTGGAAGATATCTATATATAATTAAATTGATATATACCATCGATTAAAGTTGAATTTATGAATAGTTTTGTAAGCTCGCTTTCTGAAGGTCTCACGGGAAGTAAATTTGGACTTTGTGGTTACCAAGTTAACTATCTCATCAACTCAGCTGGAGTTACTCCATGATTTATAAGGCTCTGTTTGACAGAGCTTATAAATAACTTATTACTTTGTGGTTACCAAGTTAGTTATCTCATCAACTCAGCTGGAGTTACTCCATGATTTATAAGGCTCTGTTTCACAGAGCTTATAACTAATAAGCTATTTATAAGCTCTGTTTGGCAATGTTCCTAAAATAAGCTAGTAGCTTAAAATAAGAGCTTAATTTTTAACGCTACCTTCAAAATAAGCTAGTAGCTTCCTAATATTTTTTCCATTTTAACCTTATTATTTTAAAGAAATGACATCATTTACCCTTCCCAATTAAAATTTTGACTTTTTCTCTTCAATATGTTTGGTTTTAATTTTAATTTGACATTTGTGTTTGAACATTGATTTTTGTATGAACTAATCTTATGAATTATAAACATTTTGTTTTACTTTATATGTTTTCAAATATATGTTCTTACTTTATATTTTATTAAAATATATTGATTTCACTATTTTATATTTTAATATATAAATAAAGTTATTTAAATTGTATGAAGATGTCTTTTTTAGTTTTTTTTTTTACATTTATCAGCTTATCAAAAAGTTAATTTTACCAAACACTTTTAAACATAACAGTTAGCTTAACAACTCTTCAGATTTCAGCTTCGAGCTTATAGATTTTTACTTTTCAGCTTTCAGCTACATTTTCAGTTAGGTTTGCCAAACATAGCCTAAGTCTATTATTTGATGTTATATGAAAGCTAAATAGAATTTGTTAAGATCAAGTGCAAGTTATAGTTAAATTAGTAGCTGCCGAAAGCATATGCTAGCCTCCACTAAACAATATGCTAGTAGTGAAAGAGTAATTTAACTTTTTTTTTTTTTTTTTTACTTATGTAACATTCAACGTAATATTTCAATAGTAAGATAATAGACTCGACTCTCCAAATTTCCGTCCAATAGAATTCAAGTTGAAAATATATTGTAAAGATATCTTATGTGGAGCATTAAGTTCGTTATAATATTGTATTAGATATTTCTTTTATATATTTTAAAGTACTAATTTTAGTTTTAAAAATTATTATTTACCATAATAAATTTAGAATGTAATTTTTGAAAGGAAAATACATATATTAATCAACTAAGTCAAGCCTCAAACACTGCTGGAAATCATCAGATTTCCGACCACTTTCGGAAATGGGCTTAAATAGGTCGGAAATGCTAGTTCCGACCACTTTTCCGACCAATTTGGGTGTCCAGAAAAACCTTCGTCGCAAATTCCGACCACGGGAGGAAGTGGTCGCAAATTCCGACCACTTTCTCCAAACGTCGGAAATAAAACGACCAACAGAACAACCAGGCTTGTCCGGATTTTCCGACCTTCGGGGTCAAACTTTCCGACCACCACGGTGGTCGGAAAACTGGAGGCAACAAATTAAAAAAAATCATTTCACTACAGAGATCTCTGTAGTGAAATGAATATTATATATATATATATATATAATTTATTTATTTTTTTGTTGCAAGTTGGTAAAATAATTGTTGAAAAACATATATACATTTCATGAATATACAATTGAAAATTTAAAACATTCTAGAATTTAACTTCTTATTTAATCTCCAGACTATTACATCTCTGCAAACTATTATCTGCATACTGCCACCAACATTGGACCATAGGAGGAAGTGTGAACTCAATCTGCAAACAATCACAAAAAATAATAAGTTTCAAATAGTAGAGTCAAAATAAAGGTAGCAACTCTTGATTGTAATAGCAGAAAACACATGCAATAAAACAGATTTTATTAAAACAGCCTTACCTCCCTGTGATAGCATGCATTCTGGTTTTCCTTCATCATAATAATACACATTACACAACCAACAATTCATTACTTAGCATACAGCCTTTATATGAAACAAAACACACACATAAGCCTTCCACAAATAAATAAAAAAGATACTAGAACAAATGAGACCAACACAAGATGACTCCTAGCAGAGAAACATACCCCAATTTTGACTTCCACTTCATATTGCGCCTCTGCCCAGTGCCCTCTGCTAGTCTGCTAAACTGTACAGGCATAAAATCAAGACTAATTAATTAGGTAGTACAAGTATGTTTGACACCAGATATAGCAAACTGAGAAGGAAATAATTTGGTAACAAAACTGAGAAGGAAATAATCCATCAAATTGTTTGACACCAGATACAGCAAACTCTTCAAAGTAACTCCTAACTTGATACTAGCAAAGATCAACTAGAGCAACAGAGGTAGAGCAGTCAGTAAATGACATTACATTCTTCAAAATAAGATGAAATGAAATGATTTGTATTAAAGCAGGAACCTTTCACACTCAAAAGCCCTTATTTATAATCTAAATTGTAGAATTGAAGCTTTTAAAGACACTTACACTGCCACCACAAGGATTAGCATTTTAGATTCAACAAATTCAATGTTCATTTTAGATTATTTAAATGCAGTACTACATCAAGGATGAAATAATGGAAACAAACACTGCATCTACTATATATGTGTTTGATTTGGTACTTCAGAAGATTGGGGATTCATTGCCACAAGTTAGACCTCAGTGATGCCAAATAACAGCACTGCTCAAGAAGCATAGAGTTGATCACCCATGACTGCCCAATGCCTGATATATAAAATATGTTGTCTATAGGTGAGCAAATGATAGAGCAAGCAGATATAATACCTATCTCTGTTCTCACACTTCCATTTAAACACTTGATTTGCATGACTTCACTGAACATTTTCATCTTTTAGAGCACTATTAACAAAATTTTGCACACTACTTTTGACTTAGTTTCAATCAATTAATTCACTGGTCAGCAATCTCCATTCACTTTGCAAAGCAGTAGCTGATAGAACCATTAATATATGTGTTTGATAATTTAGCTAAAACTAGAACAATTAAAAGCCCACAACTGACTCTTACAGTACAAGGATTAACATTTTAGATTCAACAAATTCAACGCCAACTAATCAAAGCAGCTTAACCCTCGCACACTCTAACCCTAGCCCCAAAAAATCAAAACAAAAGACATTGTGTTGGAAGAGCTTTACTTAAGCTCTTGAAGAAGAAGATAGGAGAAAGTGTTTGTGCATTTAGACAGTGGTGAAGAGTTTACAATGCTTGACTTGAAAACAGAAGAAGAAGACAGTTAATGCCTTTATACACACAGTAGGCAGTAGTCAGTCCGTTGTAACAAATATAACAGACTATAAAGGGAAAATACAAAAATGTCCTTCTTCTTCTTGGCTTGACTGGGGTCACTTCATCACCTCCCTGTAAGCTGGAGCATGAACATCGTGAAGGCCTAGCTTAGAATGAAAGTTATCAAATGCAGGCTTTGGCAAAGCTTTAGTGAATCCATCTGCAAGCTGCTTTTGTGAGGAAACTGACAGCAACTTTATCACACCTTCATGAACCTTCTGCTTGACCACATGGCAATCTATCTCAATGTGCTTGGTACGCTCTTGGAAAACATGATTTTCTCCTATGGCAATGGCAGATTGGTTGTCACAAAACAGCACAGTTGGGCTGTCCATTTTCACATTCAAATCAGTGAGGAGGTATGTAAGCCATTGGATCTCACATACTGTGGAGGCTAATGCCCTGTATTCAGCTTCGGATGATGATCTTGATACAGTGGCCTGTTTCTTTGTTTTCCATGAAATCAAAGAATTCCCAAAATAAATGCAATAACCAGTGACAGACTTCCTTGTTTCTGTACAGGTAGCCCAATCAGAGTCTAAAAAACCCTGCAATTTGAGATTGGAACTTGAAGAGTAGAATAGACCCTTTCCAGGAGAACCTTTCAGGTATCTAAGTACTCTGTGAGCAGCAGTGAGGTGAGTATTTCTTGGCTTGTCCACAAACTTACTTAGTTGCTGGACAGCATAGGAAATATCTGGCCTGGTGTTAGTCAGATATAGAAGTTTACCCACTAGTCTTCTGTATATTTCAGGATTGTCAAGTAGGTGTCTTTCTGAGGTATTGAGTTTCTGTCTTGTGATGGCAGGTGTTTTTGCAGGCTTTGCTTCTAAAAATCTATTTTCCTCTAGAATCTCCAAGGTGTATTTTCTTTGGCATAGGTTGAGACCACCAGGAGTTCTAAATGCCTCAATTCCTAGAAAATAGTTTAGATGTCCAAGATCCTTTATCTTGAAGGACCTATCCAAAAACTGTTTGAGCTGACAGATTTGATTAGGATCATTACCTGCTACTAGGATATCATCTACATAGACAAGCAGGGCAGTGAATGAATTTGCTGATGCTTTAGTGAACAAGGAGGGGTCTGCTTTGGACTGTAGAAAGCCATTATCCTGCAAAGCTTTTGTCAATTTTGCATTCCAATGTCTGCTAGCCTGCTTCAGCCCATATAGAGACCTCAATAATCTACAAACTTGCTTAGGCTTATCAGTATGAAATCCAGGAGGCAAAACCATGTAAACCTCTTCCTCTAGATCTCCATGTAGGAAGGCATTATTAATGTCTAACTGCTGAATATCCCATCTCATTGCCACAGCTAGGGCCAAAAAAGTTCTTATTGTAGTCATCCTAGTCACAGGTGAAAATGTTTCTATGTAATCCACTCCCAATTGTTGAGTATATCCTTTGGCTACCAACCTAGCCTTGTATCTTTCAATAGAACCATCTGCCTTATGTTTGACCTTGTATACCCATTTACATCCAATGGGAGTCTTTCCTGCTGGTAATTCTGTCAAAGTCCATGTATTATTTTCAATCAAAGCTTCTATTTCAGCCTGCATTGCTTTTCTCCATAACATATCCTTCACTGCTTCATTATATGACTGAGGCTCATGTGATGAAGAAATAGTTGATGCACACACCTTATGATCATGAGGCAGATGATCATAAGATATGACTTTACTCAGTGAATGAGGGGATGTCCTGGCATTTGACTGATTTCTCATCATGGATTGACAATAATAGTCTTGTAGTCTGGTGGGAGCATTTTTCAGTCTCACAGATCGCCTAGGCTGTGTCTGAGCAGCCTCTTCTGGTAAACATGTTTCAGCACTGTTATTTGCATCATCATTCAGTTCAGTGGTTACCCCATTTCCACTATTTGGATTGACCTCCTCATTATCACTGCTTTGATCAACAACATTAGGACTGTTATTCCTTGTTGGAATCTCAAATGATCTACTTCCTTCCTTAATGTCAATGGGAATCAGTGGGAGTGAAGGATTAAATCTCTCTATCTGCACTGGTTCAGATTTTTCCTTTGAAGTTTCCTTGAAAGGATATTCCATCTCATAAAATTGCACATCCCTAGAAACAAAGATACTTTTGTCAATAATATCACATAGAATATACCCTTTTACATTTGCAGGGACCCCTAAAAAAACACATTTTCTAGCTCTTGGTTGCATCTTGTTTCTCCCTTGTGAAGCAGTGGCACCAAAACATAGGCACCCAAATGCCCTTAGTTGTTGATAGTCTACACTCTTGCCAAATAACATTTCAAATGGAGTCTTTCCATTGATAATAGGACTAGGCAGCCTATTAATGAGGTATGAGGCATGTAAAACACAGTGGCCCCAGAATCTCATTGATAGTCCAGATTGGAATCTAAGTGCTCTAGCCACATTTAAGATGTGTTGATGCTTTCTCTCAGCAATCCCATTCTGTTGAGGAGTATTAACACATGACCTCTGGTGCACAATTCCATTTTCATTAAAAAAATCAGTCATGAAGAACTCAGTCCCATTGTCTGTTCTTACTGTTTTTATGTTTGCTGAAAATTGAGTAAAAACATATTGATGGAAATTCTGAAACAAGGTCTTGACCTCTGATTTGTTTTTCAACAGATGTAACCATGTAAACCTGCTATGGTCATCAACAATTGTCAAGAAATAATGCTCTCCTTTTAAAGAGGCAACAGCAAAAGGGCCCCAAACATCCATGTGAACTAAATCAAAGCATTTTTCAGCTCTAGAGGTGCTAACAGGGAAAACAAATCTTCTATGTTTAGCATAATGACATGTATCACAGACATAACCAGAAATTTTGTGAGAAGAGGTATTTTTTATTACATTCAGAGAGTGTATCTTATCCATGGGATAATGCCCTAGTCTATTATGCCACAAAGCTAGGGACAAATTATTACATTGAATATCAGAAACAACATTACTGCCAACAATTCTCTTCTTAACAGGTGGATGAACCAGCAGATACAGCCCATCCTTTTCCTTAGCAAAACCAGCTATCATCCCATAGGGAGCCTGAATATTGCAACAGTCAGCATCCAAAACAATCTTGCAACATGCCTCTCTTGCCAATTTGCTAGCAGATATGATATTAAATGTAAAAGAGGGTATGTACAACACATTCTCCAGCAAAATATTAGGATGCAATCTGATTTTCCCTATGTGTGTTACTTCCACAGTTTCTCCATTTGGTAGTTTAACATATATGCCTTGAATCTTACGGTATTTCTCAAAATATTCTAAGGAGCAAGTAATGTGATCTGTTGCTCCTGAGTCAAAAATCCAGACAGTAGGAGAGTTCAAAACAACATTAATATGGGAGTGTTTAGAATTGAACCTGCCTTCATTGTGGCTTTCTGAGAATTCCTTGAAGTCTGGCCTGATTCCAGAGCTGGTCATTGTGACAGCTGCATTAGTGGAAGTCTGGTTGGTCTAGTTCTGGTTTTGCAATAAGGACACTAGCCTCTTAAACTGATCAGCAGACAATCCTGTATCACCAATCTGGTTCACATGAGTATTTGACATTTGCTGACTGTCTTGATTTTGCTTGTTTTTAGATTTGTAACCAGCTACCCAGCCGGGGGGAAATCCGTGCTTCTTGTAGCATTTTTCTATAGTATGTCCCACCATGCCACAATAGGTACATTTAGGAACATTTCTCCCTCCATTATTATTAAACTTCTTCCTGTTGTTTGAAGTTGAAACTGCTACAAGACTTTGTTCATCAACAGACTGTATCTGAGTGTTTTGCACAGAATTAGACTGAATTACCTCATTGTTCCTGTTGACAGTACCATTCAGCTTTCTTTCTAACTTCAAGGCCATATTCAGGACCTTCTCCACATCAGGAACTGGATCCATAACTAGCACTCCAGATTTGATAGTTTCAAACTCCTCATTTAATCCTTCCAAAAACCTAATCACTTGATCATCCTCTCTTTCCTTTTGTATTTTGCTCATAAGAGTACATGAGCATCTAGGAACACACTCACACTCAGGAATAGGTCTCATAGCATTCAATTGTTCCCACAACGCATTGCTCTTTGTAAAATATTCGTTGATAGTCATATTACCTTGTATATTTCTGAAGATCTCATTCTGTAATTGTGCAATCCTGTGTGGATCAGTCTGTGAGTATCTTTTCTTAAGAGCGTTCCAGATATCTGATGCCTTCTCAAAGTATAGGACGGTCTCCGCAATCGTGGAATTGAGAGATTTCAGGATCCACGAAGAGACGATCCTATTGCATCTCTTCCATACGACATACGTAGGATCGTTTTCGCTTGGTCTTTGGATGGCTCCACTGACGAATCCAAATTTGTTTTTCACCTCCAAAGCTATCTGCATCGACCTGCTCCAGGAAGCATAATTGTTCTCAGACAAAGGTGGAGAGACGATAATCAGATTCGGATTCTCGGTAATGTGAAGATAGAACGGATCGTCGAATTCATCATTTCGCGGAACAGAGTTCTGGTTTTCTGAGTTTCGATTCATTGGAGTTGGATCTCTGGTTGAACTTCCTTCACCAGCTACTTCATCAGCAATGACCGCTGCGCCATAGCTTCTCCGCTCTGATACCATGTTGGAAGAGCTTTACTTAAGCTCTTGAAGAAGAAGATAGGAGAAAGTGTTTGTGCATTTAGACAGTGGTGAAGAGTTTACAATGCTTGACTTGAAAACAGAAGAAGAAGACAGCTAATGCCTTTATACACACAGTAGGCAGTAGTCAGTCCGTTGTAACAAATATAACAGACTATAAAGGGAAAATACAAAAATGTCCTTCTTCTTCTTGGCTTGACTAAGGTCACTTCATCACATTGCATGTAACTATATGGATACCTGAAATCAGAATTGGAGCAGGAATAGCAGTCGGCGGAACCTACTCTGGCGGCACGGCAAATCCTTCCGGGGACTGGCAACACTTCCGACGGCAGTCTGTGGAGCTCCAGTCGCTGGTTCACGGTGGACGGCGATGGCGGCAATGGCTTCTGGTTCGCGGTCAGCGGCGACGGCTTCTGGTTCGCGGTCGGCGGCGACGGCTTCTGGTTCGCGGTCGACGGCGACGGCTTCTGGTTCGCGGTCGACGGCAACGAACGGAAGAATGGGAAGAAGAGGCGAGATACAAGAGTTGGCGATCGTGGAGGGCTGCTCGCTGCTGCGTCTTGCCCTGGTTGAGGCGAAGAAGACAACAGATTTTGATTTCAAATTTTCAGATCTAGGGTTTGTTTGTGTTAATTGTGTTGTCTACTGGAAGTGTATTGATATGGCTAGTTCTATTCTCCTTTTTCTTGTGAGCGAGAGGCGCCAACCCAAATAAAAAAATACCGCCTAATTTTTTTTTTATTTTTGGTTAAAATAATTACCGCCCAATTCTTATATCCATATTAAAAAATAAAATAAAATAAAATAAATTAATTTATAAATCACACAATTAGATTAAAAATCAATTCAATACTAATTGACATATTGTTATTATAATTATATAGTAATTCAAAATGTATAATTGCTATAAATTCATGATGGTCCAACGACATAGCTGTGGACATATACTACATTGTAATATAGTCAATAGTACTCAAAAAAAGAATACACAATACAATACACGACTGGGGTGAAAATTTGGCACAATTCGTTTTTTTGGTAGCATAATAATAATAATAATAATAATAATAATAATAATAATAACAACTTCAAAATCAAAATATTTTAAAATTTATATATTCATAATTAAAAATAATTTATGATGTTGACTATTATTATTATAAAATATAAATTATATTAAAGTTTACATAATAATAATAATAATAATAATAATAATAATATAGTTATTGGTTATTTTTTATATGCAACCATTTTATCAGCTAACGTAATAAGTTAGAATAAATGTTGTAAGGATTTAAGTTAGAAAATGATTCTATGTATTTGTATATGATGTAGTAATACGGAGATGTCTAATCATTCTTATGTATGGAGATTAATTCATTTTACTGGTTTGCTTGTTGATTTACAACTTTAAGCCCAGTTCACGGGACAATGGATCAGAGGTTACCAAGCTAAAGGTTGGAGTATAAACTGAAACCATTGTTGACACTCTAGCAATGCACCCATATCGCACTTGATCCACGCGAATCGTGGCCTTCGTTCGAGTTATGGCCTGGACCCTTCCTCTTGCACCTTCGTCAGGAACCTATTACCCTTTGGCACGTATTTCGAGCTCTCTAACTTAAACTAACAAGCCGACTAGGTAAACGGATTGTAACCGGATCCGACCCTAGCACTGTATCGCGTAATTAATACTGTCCGTATATACTACACCAGTAGTGTACTATTAATGGATTGTTTCGAAGCATCTTTGATTCTAATTTGCCCAACGGTATGTTAAAGTGGTTGTTTATATTAACGGATGGTTTTGACACTATTATCTAAATTTAGCTTATAGTATTTATCGTGTGGGCTCGAGGTTTAGGGCGAGTAACGGGGTCGGGATCAGGCCTAATAGTGTTTAACCAATAACTTACTAAGCTGAGAGGGAGCCTAAGTTTCAAGTCGGGGCCGAATGAGTACCATCACGAGATCGGAAGCGATTGGAAAATTATCCTCCCTATGCATAGAGCTGGATCCAATTTGGGCTCAGTATGCATGGGTAGGTAAGTCCGAGATATATTCCTTATAACAATACATTAGCTGATATTATGAAACTCAATAGAATTATGATTCTCAATAGAACTATGATTATAGAGTCCTAACAAGAATAAAAGTTTTAAGAAGTTCAAGTGAGAAAAATGAGTTCATGTATATAGAAAGGGCGGCATAGTATTATTTTTCACAACAAGAATGGTAAAATATTTGTTACCCTATGCTAATTTGTTTGTTTATATTGAACATCAAAACATATCAACATACGACTATTAAACTCTTTGAATCGTGGTCGGTTGAATAAATGCAAGTTAAAATATAAAAATAAAAAAAATAAAAAAAATAAAGAAATAAAACAATTCCGACCACTTTTCACAAGTGGTCGGAAATACCGACCACCAGGGTGGTTGGAAATACACTCTAATTTTCAAAAATTAAAGTTTGGCGAAAATTTTCCGACTACTATATAAATAGTCGTCGGAATTTCCGACCACCCTTCATAAGTGGTCGGACATTCCGACCACTTTCCGACCACCATAACCCTTCGACGGAAAAGTGAAAAAATTCACCTTTTTTGACCATTTTTTTGGGTGGTCGGAAATTCCGTGATTTCCAGCAGTGAAACAATCTAAAAATATATATATTGGGAATGTTTGGTAAATAATTGTTAGCTGTTAGCTGATTGAGTTAGTGAATTTGATGACTAGTTGATAGCATTAGCTATTGTGTAGAAATGTGTTTGGTAAATTAGCTGGTAGCTAATAATTGATTACATACCAAATGACTTTCTTAAAAAGTTGATTGAAAAAGCTGCTACCAAGATCCGGCTATGCGAATTACTGTGTAACGGGTCCTACCAGATAGTCGACATCGGTTCTGTATGTGACACATTATGCTGAAGGTGAGCGAGAAAGTTGGTGCTGATCCGGCAAAGGACAGAATTTTTCGCAAGAAGTTAAATAATATTGTTTGGTCGAACAATATCCTCATTGATGTGTTTGAAGTCCAATGGCGTTCATTAATGGAAGAGTACAACCTAGGAGAGCACCGCTGGTTTAGCAAGCTGTATGTAGAGCGAATGTTCTGGATCCCAGCTTATTTTGTTGACATGCCAATGAGAGGGTTGCTGCGCACAACGCTCGATTTGAAGGGGAAAACAATGCCTTCGGTAAGTTCACCCATCCACACTGTAGTTTAGTTGAGTTTTACATGCAGTTTGAGAGTGTTTTAGAATCCCAACGCCACCGACAAGCAAAGCTTGATGCTGAGTTCAGGGGTATTCACCCGATTTTAAAATGCCATTGGCATTAGAGCGTCATGCAGCAAAATTGTACACGTTGAGTATTTTTTATGAGTTGCAGATCGAGATTGTAGCTGGGTGTTTTTTTGTCGGGTGGTTAGCATTCGTAAGGAACAGGGGTTGTTTTGGTACGACATTAAAGGAGGTTGCAACACGGTATATAGCGTTCAACATAAGGCAGGAGGATTAAGTGCAGAGTGCAATTGCAATTTGTTCAAGAAATTGGGTTTGGTTTGAAGGCATATGTTTTTAGTGTTCAAAGATGCACAGTTACAGGTCATCCCAGCCCAGTACGTGGTGAGCCACTAGTGTAAACAGGTCGACCCGGAGCTGAGTAATGACCGATGCATCGCGAGTAGTTCCCCTGGGTCGAGCTTAAATATATTGTGGGCTGAGATAAACACGTGTGTTGGGATGGTTGGTTGCAATGAGAGTCGCATGACACGAATGGTAGAAGTGTTGAAGGGATTAAAAGCTGAATTCGTACTTGATGGTTCAGGCACCGACACGGCAAAGGGAAACTCAGATGCTATCGAGGCGCTTTGCGGTGTAAGGCCACCGTAGTCTATATCCATTAAACTACTGGCCCAGGCTAAGAATAAAGGGAGCGGAAAGCGTTTCAAGAGTAAGCGGGAGTTAGCAATCGAGGCAAAGGAAAGATGTGAGTGTAAGTGCGCGACGTGTGGACTGTATGGACGGCATGACAATATAAATTGTGTAATTGTCCCACGAGTGCGTCCGGTCGTCAAGACCACTCGTACGAAGAGATCTAAGAAGCAGTGCACACCCAATGTAGGGTGATATCACGATGGTACAACCCCCGTTTTTTCCACAGTTTTCGTAATGGTGCAAACTTGTAAATAAATGATGCCGTAGTTGTTTAGTTTACTATTCAATTAGGCATATGAGCGATTAATGTAGTTTCTTAGTCGACCAGTTAGATTGTTTTTGCTCTTTACGTTAACCAAACTCAAATTAATGCTCGTATTTTTGTGGCTATAATAATAATACGAGAAGAAGTCATCCATTATTATTATTATTACTACTACTAATATTATTACTATTAAAATGTTGGAAAATACTTCCCAATGAATCAAATTTAGAATAGTAAAAAGTTTTTAGATTATTTTGGGTCTGCTACGATGGTATATTTGTAATTATCTAATGCCTGTATAATAAATATCAGAAAAGAAAAGATTATCTCCATTGTTCGTGTGCGATCCCCTGCGTATTCTAACAGTGTGGTAAATTGGGCATTCTTTGAGATGCCTGAAATTAGTCATAGGAGATTGATTGATTCACTTTGGCGAGACTCCTTGCATGTATGTACCTCACATTGACTAGAGGTGCAAAAACCATAATTAACTCGATTCTTCGAGAACATTAGGCGAGTATTTTAACTGCAAAATATATATATATAAATAAAAACTAAAATAAAATAAAAGCATACGTATAACGTGACGTGGACTATATATTAACGCTAGTATATACCACTCGTCGGTGCATGCATACACGTAAAGTTTTTGAAATTACACATTTCTGCCACTAATCTCATTCATTATTTTTATGATTTTATTAATTAAGCTAAACTGCTATTACAAAGTACAAGTACACATTATCAATTAATGATGCTAGTGGTGATGCGAAAAACTTTCCGAAAAAGTTGCACGATTAGCAAATGAAACTGCGCCAAAGACCTTGTGGTCTAGTGGCATCCGGTGTCCCGGTTAACACTCCCACATGGATGATGAGAGTTGTTTCGAGCCTCAGATCATTATACAATGATCTCAACGCAAAAAAAGTGATGTATGCATTGAGTGACTCCCTGTGATCCTCACATTTTTAGAATCATTATTTTAAAAAATTTTCCTTTATTTTTATATTGTTATTAGACGACTAAACTCATTTGTTCTTGATGACACATATTTGGCAGTAGATTAGAGCATATCAGAACTAGGATAAGAGCCTATCAGATCTAGGATCAGAGCTAAGATTAGAGCGTATTAGAGCAGTTAGTTATCATTCTATTAACTGTTCAACTTGTTTTTTTTTGTTTTTTGTTTTTTCACTTCTAGATAAATGTTTTTCAAGTATCATTATATAAAACAAATTTAATAAATTGTATATAATAAAAAGGAGCAAAATCACATGAACTTTTTCAAAAAATATTCCTCTAGTCAGTAAGTTTTATTCTAACCCAAATTTCAACGGTCCTTTTTTCACTTTCTAAGTTTTTTATTTTATATTATAATTATAACAGTGATAGTAAATATACCCCAGGCCCAGTCGGATATGCTCCGGACCTGGTTGGTCGGGAGGCCGGTTGGTGGGGAGGATCGATGTGAGGTCGGATATCACGGGCCGAACAGTACTCCCGATTAACCACGTGGCGTGCCAATGACCGCCACGTACTCCTTTCCGATTGGGCGAAGTGTGAGGCGTGCGCATGCGCGCCACGTTCTCGTCATGCCGGAGGCCTGGTAGCCACACTTTTCTCCCTTATAAATAGCGCATTTATGAGGAGAGGGAGGATCTTTTGGCAAATTCTAGACTAAGACTTAAAGTGAGCTCGGACAGTAGGGAAGCCCACTGCCGACCCGCCGAGCCCTTTGAGCCCCTACTTGACTTGTAAACGGGTTTGGATCCTTGAGGCAATAAGAGATCGTATTTTTCGATTTTACTTGGTATTCGTATTTTACACGTATATTGCGTTAGTTACTCACTCCTGGAGCACCCTCTACAAGTGATAATGTATTATGACGATGCTTTTGTAAAGCTTGGAAGAGGGGTAAGAATTTATTTATTTATTTGTTTGATTGATTATTTATTTATTTATGCATTTATTATGTTAATTATTTTTTATTTTATTTTGACAGGAGATTTATTAGGGGCCGGAGGAAATTGGGCAGGAGGAGATTGATGGTCTTTCGGCGCATACTGTTTTAGTAATTAGATTTGGAACAGTAAATAACACCCATTGTTTCGAAATTAAAAATTGATGGGCACTCAGTGGAGAACGGGCTATGGGTTGGCTGTATTTGATAAAATTAGATTGGTTGGCTGTAGATCAGTACATATCAAAGCTAGGATAAGAGCATATCAGATCTAGGATCAGAAAATATCAGAGCTAAGATCAGAGGGTATTAGGGCAGTTAGTTGTCATTCTATTAACTGTTCAACTTGTTTTTTTAGTTTTTAACTTCTAGATAAATGTTTTTAAGTAACATTATATAAAACAAATTTAACAAATTGTGTATAACAAAAGCACATGAATTTTTCTAAAAAAATATTCCTCAATAGTCAGTTAGTTTTATTGTAACACAAATTTCAACCGTCTTTCTTTCACATTCTAAATTTTTTATTTTATATTACAATTATAACATTATTTATTAAAATAAATAAATAAATAAATAAATATATATATATATATATATATATATATATATATATATATATATATATAGAATTAAGGATTTTGCAGGTCTGTAAATTGTGTTGAGCTTATGGGCATTATGTATAGCTCTGACAGAGACCATGCCCAAATTCCATTATCTGCCAAGAAATGATAAACTAGGTGTCGAGCACATTTCCAAAAGAATATGAAAACAATAAGAATGCGATTGGTAATGAGTACAGGTTATATCCTTTACACCTTTACACTATTAAGGTTCGCATAATATTGTAAAATATGGTAATACAATTCCTATTCATACTACAATTGTACATTAAAATATGGTAATAAAATTTCTAATATAATATATTCTTTTTTAACTTTATATTCGTAATACAATTCTAGATTAAAATTAGTGATAGTAATAATACAATACATATATTTCATGCGACGTAATCTATATCTATATTATTAGTAAAAAAAAAAATTCTCAATTTTAACTTCTTGTCCAAAACAATCATATACTATTAAGATTTGCGTAATATCGTAAAATATATGGTAATACAATTCCTATTCGTATTACAATCTACAATTGTACATTAGAATATTGTAATACAATTCCTAATCCTAATAAAATATATTCTTCCCTATTTTCCTATTCGTAATACAAATCTAGATTAGAATTATTAATCGTAATAATACAGTACATATATTTCTTGCAAGCTAATATATACTATTAATAAAAATAAAATCCTAAATTTTAACTTTTCGCCTAAAACACTCCGTTACTATTAAGGTTTGCGTAATATTGTAAAATATGATAATACAATTCTTATTCGTACTACAATTGTACATTATATTAAAATATGGTATTACAATTCCTAATACAGTATATTATTTCGTACTTTCCTATTCGTAATACAATTCTAGATTAAAATTAATAATCGTAATAATACAATACATATATTTTCCCTGCAACGTAATTTATACTATTAATAAAAACAAAATTCTGCATTTTAACTTTCTGCTCAAAACACTCCTATACTATTAGGGTTGCGTAATATTGTAAAAGATGGTAATTAATATAATCCATATTCGTACTACAATTGTACATTAAAATATAGTAATACAATTTCCAATACAATATATTCTTTCATACTTTCCTATTCATAATACAAGTCTAGATTGAAATTACTAATCATAATAATACAATACATATACTTATCTGCAACGTAATCTATACATCCATTCCCGCTTAATTCCCACCTAATTCCGAATGTAGCTAAAATCCGTCGTTCGGTTGGAGGGAATTGCAACCCCCCCCCCCCCCCCCCCCCCCATTTTCTTTCTATTTTTTTTTTT